>NW_028241652.1:0-562283 GCF_964263255.1 Lissotriton vulgaris | reverse complement strand
GACAAAAGAGATAACACCCCCCCATTACGTCATGCTTCAGAAATGTGGAAAATGGTCCGTTTTCAAATGTTTTATTTATGAACATCAGTTCACATTTGTAGGTGGATCATCAGTGTTAGAGCTAAAATTAGCATGTTTAAAGTGATTTTCATGCTTCCAGGGGGCCCAAAACACAAGATTTATGGAATGGTTAAAAGTGCATGAAAATGGCCAATTTACTCACTCTGAGTTCTCAAAAAGGGTTTCTTCACCCCGGGAAGTTAATTAAATACCATTTGGAGGCATTTAATGTTCGAGCAAAAAACGGCTGATTTTCGACAAAAGAGATAACACCCCCCATTACGTCATGCTTCAGAAATGTGGAAAATGGTCCGTTTTCAAATGTTTTATTTTGAACGTCAGTTCACATTTGTAGGTGGATCATCAGTGTTAGAGCTAAAATTAGCATGTTTAAAGTGATTTTCATGCTTCCAGGGGCCCAAAACACAAGATTTATGGAATGGTTAAAAGTGCATGAAAATGGCCAATTTACTCACTCTGAGTTCTCAAAAAGGGTTTCTTCACCCCGGGAAGTTAATTAAATACCATTTGGAGCATTTAATGTTTCGAGCAAAAACGGCTGATTTTCGACAAAAGAGATAACACCCCCCCATTACGTCATGCTTCAGAAATGTGGAAAATGGTCCGTTTTCAAATGTTTTATTTTTGAACGTCAGTTCACATTTGTAGGTGGATCATCAGTGTTAGAGCTAAAATTAGCATGTTTAAAGTGATTTTCATGCTTCCAGGGGCTCGGGAAGTTAATTAAATACCATTTGGAGGCATTTAATGTTCGAGCAAAAACGGCTGATTTTCGACAAAAGAGATAACACCCCCCATTACGTCATGCTTCAGAAATGTGGAAAATGGTCCGTTTTCAAATGTTTTATTTTTGAACGTCAGTTCACATTTGTAGGTGGATCATCAGTGTTAGAGCTAAAATTAGCATGTTTAAAGTGATTTTCATGCTTCCAGGGGCCCAAAACACAAGATTTATGGAATGGTTAAAAGTGCATGAAAATGGCCAATTTACTCACTCTGAGTTCTCAAAAAGGGTTTCTTCCCCCCGGGAAGTTAATTAAATACCATTTGGAGGCATTTAATGTTCGAGCAAAAACGGCTGATTTTCGACAAAAGAGATAACACCCCCCCCATTACGTCATGCTTCAGAAATGTGGAAAATGGTCCGTTTTCAAATGTTTTATTTTTGAACGTCAGTTCACATTTGTAGGTGGATCATCAGTGTTAGAGCTAAAATTAGCATGTTTAAAGTGATTTTCATGCTTCCAGGGGCTCGGGAAGTTAATTAAATACCATTTGGAGGCATTTAATGTTCGAGCAAAAACGGCTGATTTTCGACAAAAGAGATAACACCCCCCCCTTTACGTCATGCTTCAGAAATGTGGAAAATGGTCCGTTTTCAAATGTTTTATTTTTGAATGTCAGTTCACATTTGTAGGTGGATCATCAGTGTTAGAGCTAAAATTAGCATGTTTAAAGTGATTTTCATGCTTCCAGGGGCTCGGGAAGTGAAATAAATACCATTTGGAGGCATTTAATGTTCGAGCAAAAACGGCTGATTTTCGACAAAAGAGATAACACCGCCCCATTACGTCATGCTTCAGAAATGTGGAAAATGGTCCGTTTTCAAATGTTTTATTTTTGAACGTCAGTTCACATTTGTAGGTGGATCATCAGTGTTAGAGCTAAAATTAGCATGTTTAAAGTGATTTTCATGCTTCCAGGGGCTCGGGAAGTGAAATAAATACCATTTGGAGGCATTTAATGTTCGAGCAAAATTGGCTGATTTTAGACAAAAGAGATAACACCCCCCCCATTACGTCATGCTTCAGAAATGTGGAAAATGGTCCGTTTTCAAATGTTTTATTTTTGAACGTCAGTTCACATTTGTAGGTGGATCATCAGTGTTAGAGCTAAAATTAGCATGTTTAAAGTGATTTTTCATGCTTCCAGGGGCCCAAAACACAAGATTTATGGAATGGTTAAAAGTGCATGAAAATGGCCAATTTACTCACTCTGAGTTCTCAAAAAGGGTTTCTTCACCCCTGGAAGTTAATTAAATACCATTTGGAGGCATTTAATGTTCGAGCAAAAACGGCTGATTTTCGACAAAAGAGATAACACCCCCCCATTACGTCATGCTTCAGAAATGTGGAAAATGGTCCGTTTTCAAATGTTTTATTTTTGAACGTCAGTTCACATTTGTAGGTGGATCATCAGTGTTAGAGCTAAAATTAGCATGTTTAAAGTGATTTTCATGCTTCCAGGGGCTCGGGGAAGTGAAATAAATACCATTTGGAGGCATTTAATGTTCGAGCAAAAACGGCTGATTTTCGACAAAAGAGATAACACCCCCCCATTACGTCATGCTTCAGAAATGTGGAAAATGGTCCGTTTTCAAATGTTTTATTTTTGAACGTTAGTTCACATTTGTAGGTGGATCATCAGTGTTAGAGCTAAAATTAGCATGTTTAAAGTGATTTTCATGCTTCCAGGGCTCGGGAAGTTAATTAAATACCATTTGGAGGCATTTAATGTTCGAGCAAAAACGGCTGATTTTCGACAAAAGAGATAACACCCCCCCATTACGTCATGCTTCAGAAATGTGGAAAATGGTCCGTTTTCAAATGTTTTATTTTTGAACGTCAGTTCACATTTGTAGGTGGATCATCAGTGTTAGAGCTAAAATTAGCATGTTTAAAGTGATTTTCATGCTTCCAGGGGCCCAAAACACAAGATTTATGGAATGGTTAAAAGTGCATGAAAATGGCCAATTTACTCACTCTGAGTTCTCAAAAAGGGTTTCTTCACCCCGGGAAGTTAATTAAATACCATTTGGAGGCATTTAATGTTCGAGCAAAAACGGCTGATTTTCGACAAAAGAGATAACACCCCCCATTACGTCATGCTTCAGAAATGTGGAAAATGGTCCGTTTTCAAATGTTTTATTTTTGAACGTCAGTTCACATTTGTAGGTGGATCATCAGTGTTAGAGCTAAAATTAGCATGTTTAAAGTGATTTTCATGCTTCCAGGGGCTCGGGAAGTTAATTAAATACCATTTGGAGGCATTTAATGTTCGAGCAAAAACGGCTGATTTTCGACAAAAGAGATAACACCCCCCCATTACGTCATGCTTCAGAAATGTGGAAAATGGTCCGTGTTCAAATGTTTTATTTTTGAACGTCAGTTCACATTTGTAGGTGGATCATCAGTGTTAGAGCTAAAATTAGCATGTTTAAAGTGATTTTCATGCTTCCAGGGGCCCAAAACACAAGATTTATGGAATGGTTAAAAGTGCATGAAAATGGCCAATTTACTCACTCTGAGTTCTCAAAAAGGGTTTCTTCACCCCGCGAAGTTAATTAAATACCATTTGGAGGCATTTAATGTTCGAGCAAAAACGGGCTGATTTTCGACAAAAGAGATAACACCCCCCCATTACGTCATGCTTCAGAAATGTGGAAAATGGTCCGTTTTCAAATGTTTTATTTTTGAACGTCAGTTCACATTTGTAGGTGGATCATCAGTGTTAGAGACAAAATTAGCATGTTTAAAGTGATTTTCATGCTTCCAGGGGCTCGGGAAGTTAATTAAATACCATTTGGAGGCATTTAATGTTCGAGCAAAAACGGCTGATTTTCGACAAAAGAGATAACACCCCCCCATTACGTCATGCTTCAGAAATGTGGAAAATGGTCCGTTTTCAAATGTTTCATTTTTGAACGTCAGTTCACATTTGTAGGTGGATTATCAGTGTTAGAGCTAAAATTAGCATGTTTAAAGTGATTTTCATGCTTCCAGGGGCCCAAAACACAAGATTTATGGAATGGTTAAAAGTGCATGAAAATGGCCAATTTACTCACTCTGAGTTCTCAAAAAGGGTTTCTTCACCCCGGGAAGTTAATTAAATACCATTTGGAGGCATTTAATGTTCGAGCAAAAACGGCTGATTTTCGACAAAAGAGATAACACCCCCCCATTACGTCATGCTTCAGAAATGTGGAAAATGGTCCGTTTTCAAATGTTTTATTTTTGAACGTCAGTTCACATTTGTAGGTGGATCATCAGTGTTAGAGCTAAAATTAGCATGTTTAAAGTGATTTTCATGCTTCCAGGGGCCCAAAACACAAGATTTATGGAATGGTTAAAAGTGCATGAAAATGGCCAATTTACTCACTCTGAGTTCTCAAAAAGGGTTTCTTCACCCCGGGAAGTTAATTAAATACCATTTGGAGGCATTTAATGTTCGAGCAAAAACGGCTGATTTTCGACAAAAGAGATAACACCCCCCCATTACGTCATGCTTCAGAAATGTGGAAAATGGTCCGTTTTCAAATGTTTTATTTTTGAACGTCAGTTCACATTTGTAGGTGGATCATCAGTGTTAGAGCTAAAATTAGCATGTTTAAAGTGATTTTCATGCTTCCAGGGGCTCGGGAAGTTAATTAAATACCATTTGGAGGCATTTAATGTTCGAGCAAAAACGGCTGATTTTCGACAAAAGAGATAACACCCCCCCATTACGTCATGCTTCAGAAATGTGGAAAATGGTCCGTTTTCAAATGTTTTATTTTTGAACATCAGTTCACATTTGTAGGTGGATCATCAGTGTTAGAGCTAAAATTAGCATGTTTAAAGTGATTTTCATGCTTCCAGGGGCCCCAAAACACAAGATTTATGGAATGGTTAAAAGTGCATGAAAATGGCCAATTTACTCACTCTGAGTTCTCAAAAAGGGTTTCTTCCCCCCGGGAAGTTAATTAAATACCATTTGGAGGCATTTAATGTTCGAGCAAAAACGGCTGATTTTCGACAAAAGAGATAACACCCCCCCATTACGTCATGCTTCAGAAATGTGGAAAATGGTCCGTTTTCAAATGTTTTATTTTTGAACGTCAGTTCACATTTGTAGGTGGATCATCAGTGTTAGAGCTAAAATTAGCATGTTTAAAGTGATTTTCATGCTTCCAGGGGCTCGGGAAGTTAATTAAATACCATTTGGAGGCATTTAATGTTCGAACAAAAACGGCTGATTTTCGACAAAAGAGATAACACCCCCCATTACGTCATGCTTCAGAAATGTGGAAAATGGTCCGTTTTCAAATGTTTTATTTTTGAACGTCAGTTCACATTTGTAGGTGGATCATCAGTGTTAGAGCTAAAATTAGCATGTTTAAAGTGATTTTCATGCTTCCAGGGGCTCGGGAAGTGAAATAAATACCATTTGGAGGCATTTAATGTTCGAGCAAAAATGGCTGATTTTCGACAAAAGAGATAACACCCCCCATTACGTCATGCTTCAGAAATGTGGAAAATGGTGCGTTTTCAAATGTTTTATTTTTGAACGTCAGTTCACATTTGTAGGTGGATCATCAGTGTTAGAGCTAAAATTAGCATGTTTAAAGTGATTTTCATGCTTCCAGGGGCTCGGGAAGTGAAATAAATACCATTTGGAGGCATTTAATGTTCGAGCAAATTTGGCTGATTTTAGACAAAAGAGATAACACCCCCCCATTACGTCATGCTTCAGAAATGTGGAAAATGGTCCGTTTTCAAATGTTTTATTTTTGAACGTCAGTTCACATTTGTAGGTGGATCATCAGTGTTAGAGCTAAAATTAGCATGTTTAAAGTGATTTTCATGCTTCCAGGGGCCCAAAACACAAGATTTATGGAATGGTTAAAAGTGCATGAAAATGGCCAATTTACTCACTCTGAGTTCTCAAAAAGGGTTTCTTCACCCCGGGAAGTTAATTAAATACCATTTGGAGGCATTTAATGTTCGAGCAAAAACGGCTGATTTTCGACAAAAGAGATAACACCCCCCCATTACGTCATGCTTCAGAAATGTGGAAAATGGTCCGTTTTCAAATGTTTTATTTTTGAACGTCAGTTCACATTTGTAGGTTGGATCATCAGTGTTAGAGCTAAAATTAGCATGTTTAAAGTGATTTTCATGCTTCCAGGGGCTCGGGAAGTGAAATAAATACCATTTGGAAGCATTTAATGTTCGAGCAAAAACGGCTGATTTTCGACAAAAGAGATAACACCCCCCCATTACGTCATGCTTCAGAAATGTGGAAAATGGTCCGTTTTCAAATGTTTTATTTTTGAACGTCAGTTCACATTTGTAGGTGGATCATCAGTGTTAGAGCTAAAATTAGCATGTTTAAAGTGATTTTCATGCTTCCAGGGGCTCGGGAAATTAATTAAATACCATTTGGAGGCATTTAATGTTCGAGCAAAAACGGCTGATTTTTCGACAAAAGAGATAACACCCCCCCATTACGTCATGCTTCAGAAATGTGGAAAATGGTCTGTTTTCAAATGTTTTATTTTTGAACGTCAGTTCACATTTGTAGGTGGATCATCAGTGTTAGAGCTAAAATTAGCATGTTTAAAGTGATTTTCATGCTTCCAGGGGCCCAAACACAAGATTTATGGAATGGTTAAAAGTGCATGAAAATGGCCAATTTACTCACTCTGAGTTCTCAAAAAGGGTTTCTTCACCCCGGGAAGTTAATTAAATACCATTTGGAGGCATTTAATGTTCGAGCAAAAACGGCTGATTTTCGACAAAAGAGATAACACCCCCCCATTACGTCATGCTTCAGAAATGTGGAAAATGTTCCGTTTTCAAATGTTTTATTTTTGAACGTCAGTTCACATTTGTAGGTGGATCATCAGTGTTAGAGCTAAAATTAGCATGTTTAAAGTGATTTTCATGCTTCCAGGGGCCCAAAACACAAGATTTATGGAATGGTTAAAAGTGCATGAAAATGGCCAATTTACTCACTCTGAGTTCTCAAAAAGGGTTTCTTCACCCCGGGAAGTTAATTAAATACCATTTGGAGGCATTTAATGTTCGAGCAAAAACGGCTGATTTTCGACAAAAGAGATAACACCCCCCCATTACGTCATGCTTCAGAAATGTGGAAAATGGTCCGTTTTCAAATGTTTTATTTTTGAACGTCAGTTCACATTTGTAGGTGGATCATCAGTGTTAGAGCTAAAATTAGCATGTTTAAAGTGATTTTCATGCTTCCAGGGGCTCGGGAAATTAATTAAATACCATTTGGAGGCATTTAATGTTCGAGCAAAAACGGCTGATTTTCGACAAAAGAGATAACACCCCCCCATTACGTCATGCTTCAGAAATGTGGAAAATGGTCAGTTTTCAAATGTTTTATTTATGAACGTCAGTTCACATTTGTAGGTGGATCATCAGTGTTAGAGCTAAAATTAGCATGTTTAAAGTGATTTTCATGCTTCCAGGGGCCCAAAACACAAGATTTATGGAATGGTTAAAAGTGCATGAAAATGGCCAATTTACTCACTCTGAGTTCTCAAAAAGGGTTTCTTCACCCCAGGAAGTTAATTAAATACCATTTGGAGGCATTTAATGTTCGAGCAAAAACGGCTGATTTTCGACAAAAGAGATAACACCCCCCCATTACGTCATGCTTCAGAAATGTGGAAAATGGTCCGTTTTCAAATGTTTTATTTTTGAACGTCAGTTCACATTTGTAGGTGGATCATCAGTGTTAGAGCTAAAATTAGCATGTTTAAAGTGATTTTCATGCTTCCAGGGGCCCAAAACACAAGATTTATGGAATGGTTAAAAGTGCATGAAAATGGCCAATTTACTCACTCTGAGTTCTCAAAAAGGGTTTCTTCACCCCGGGAAGTTAATTAAATACCATTTGGAGGCATTTAATGTTCGAGCAAAAACGGCTGATTTTCGACAAAAGAGATAACACCCCCCCATTACGTCATGCTTCAGAAATGTGGAAAATGGTCCGTTTTCAAATGTTTTATTTTTGAACGTCAGTTCACATTTGTAGGTGGATCATCAGTGTTAGAGCTAAAATTAGCATGTTTAAAGTGATTTTCATGCTTCCAGGGGCTCGGGAAGTTAATTAAATACCATTTGGAGGCATTTAATGTTCGAGCAAAAACGGCTGATTTTCGACAAAAGAGATAACACCCCCCCATTACGTCATGCTTCAGAAATGTGGAAAATGGTCTGTTTTCAAATGTTTTATTTTTGAACGTCAGTTCACATTTGTAGGTGGATCATCAGTGTTAGAGCTAAAATTAGCATGTTTAAAGTGATTTTCATGCTTCCAGGGGCCCAAAACACAAGATTTATGGAATGGTTAAAAGTGCATGAAAATGGCCAATTTACTCACTCTGAGTTCTCAAAAAGGGTTTCTTCCCCCCGGGAAGTTAATTAAATACCATTTGGAGGCATTTAATGTTCGAGCAAAAACGGCTGATTTTCGACAAAAGAGATAACACCCCCCCATTACGTCATGCTTCAGAAATGTGGAAAATGGTCCGTTTTCAAATGTTTTATTTTTGAACGTCAGTTCACATTTGTAGGTGGATCATCAGTGTTAGAGCTAAAATTAGCATGTTTAAAGTGATTTTCATGCTTCCAGGGGCTCGGGAAGTTAATTAAATACCATTTGGAGGCATTTAATGTTCGAACAAAAACGGCTGATTTTCGACAAAAGAGATAACACCCCCCCATTACGTCATGCTTCAGAAATGTGGAAAATGGTCCGTTTTCAAATGTTTTATTTTTGAACGTCAGTTCACATTTGTAGGTGGATCATCAGTGTTAGAGCTAAAATTAGCATGTTTAAAGTGATTTTCATGCTTCCAGGGGCTCGGGAAGTGAAATAAATACCATTTGGAGGCATTTAATGTTCGAGCAAAAATGGCTGATTTTCGACAAAAGAGATAACACCGCCCCATTACGTCATGCTTCAGAAATGTGGAAAATGGTGCGTTTTCAAATGTTTTATTTTTGAACGTCAGTTCACATTTGTAGGTGGATCATCAGTGTTAGAGCTAAAATTAGCATGTTTAAAGTGATTTTCATGCTTCCAGGGGCTCGGGAAGTGAAATAAATACCATTTGGAGGCATTTAATGTTCGAGCAAAATTGGCTGATTTTAGACAAAAGAGATAACACCCCCCCATTACGTCATGCTTCAGAAATGTGGAAAATGGTCCGTTTTCAAATGTTTTATTTTTGAACGTCAGTTCACATTTGTAGGTGGATCATCAGTGTTAGAGCTAAAATTAGCATGTTTAAAGTGATTTTCATGCTTCCAGGGGCTCGGGAAGTGAAATAAATACCATTTGGAAGCATTTAATGTTCGAGCAAAAACGGCTGATTTTCGACAAAAGAGATAACACCCCCCCATTACGTCATGCTTCAGAAATGTGGAAAATGGTCCGTTTTCAAATGTTTTATTTTTGAACGTCAGTTCACATTTGTAGGTGGATCATCAGTGTTAGAGCTAAAATTAGCATGTTTAAAGTGATTTTCATGCTTCCAGGGGCTCGGGAAATTAATTAAATACCATTTGGAGGCATTTAATGTTCGAGCAAAAACGGCTGATTTTCGACAAAAGAGATAACACCCCCCCATTACGTCATGCTTCAGAAATGTGGAAAATGGTCTGTTTTCAAATGTTTTATTTTTGAACGTCAGTTCACATTTGTAGGTGGATCATCAGTGTTAGAGCTAAAATTAGCATGTTTAAAGTGATTTTCATGATTCCAGGGGCCCAAAACACAAGATTTATGGAATGGTTAAAAGTGCATGAAAATGGCCAATTTACTCACTCTGAGTTCTCAAAAAGGGTTTCTTCACCCCGGGAAGTTAATTAAATACCATTTGGAGGCATTTAATGTTCGAGCAAAAACGGCTGATTTTCGACAAAAGAGATAACACCCCCCCATTACGTCATGCTTCAGAAATGTGGAAAATGGTCCGTTTTCAAATGTTTTATTTTTGAACGTCAGTTCACATTTGTAGGTGGATCATCAGTGTTAGAGCTAAAATTAGCATGTTTAAAGTGATTTTCATGCTTCCAGGGGCTCGGGAAGTTAATTAAATACCATTTGGAGGCATTTAATGTTCGAGCAAAAACGGCTGATTTTCGACAAAAGAGATAACACCCCCCCATTACGTCATGCTTCAGAAATGTGGAAAATGGTCCGTTTTCAAATGTTTTATTTTTGAACGTCAGTTCACATTTGTAGGTGGATCATCAGTGTTAGAGCTAAAATTAGCATGTTTAAAGTGATTTTCATGCTTCCAGGGGCCCAAAACACAAGATTTATGGAATGGTTAAAAGTGCATGAAAATGGCCAATTTACTCACTCTGAGTTCTCAAAAAGGGTTTCTTCACCACGGGAAGTTAATTAAATACCATTTGGAGGCATTTAATGTTCGAGCAAAAACGGCTGATTTTCGACAAAAGAGATAACACCCCCCCATTACGTCATGCTTCAGAAATGTGGAAAATGGTCCGTTTTCAAATGTTTTATTTTTGAACGTCAGTTCACATTTGTAGGTGGATCATCAGTGTTAGAGCTAAAATTAGCATGTTTAAAGTGATTTTCATGCTTCCAGGGGCTCGGGAAATTAATTAAATACCATTTGGAGGCATTTAATGTTCGAGCAAAAACGGCTGATTTTCGACAAAAGAGATAACACCCCCCCATTACGTCATGCTTCAGAAATGTGGAAAATGGTCCGTTTTCAAATGTTTTATTTATGAACATCAGTTCACATTTGTAGGTGGATCATCAGTGTTAGAGCTAAAATTAGCATGTTTAAAGTGATTTTCATGCTTCCAGGGGCCCAAAACACAAGATTTATGGAATGGTTAAAAGTGCATGAAAATGGCCAATTTACTCACTCTGAGTTCTCAAAAAGGGTTTCTTCACCCCGGGAAGTTAATTAAATACCATTTGGAGGCATTTAATGTTCGAGCAAAAACGGCTGATTTTCGACAAAAGAGATAACACCCCCCCATTACGTCATGCTTCAGAAATGTGGAAAATGGTCCGTTTTCAAATGTTTTATTTTTGAACGTCAGTTCACATTTGTAGGTGGATCATCAGTGTTAGAGCTAAAATTAGCATGTTTAAAGTGATTTTCATGCTTCCAGGGGCCCAAAACACAAGATTTATGGAATGGTTAAAAGTGCATGAAAATGGCCAATTTACTCACTCTGAGTTCTCAAAAAGGGTTTCTTCACCCCGGGAAGTTAATTAAATACCATTTGGAGGCATTTAATGTTCGAGCAAAAACGGCTGATTTTCGACAAAAGAGATAACACCCCCCCATTACGTCATGCTTCAGAAATGTGGAAAATGGTCCGTTTTCAAATGTTTTATTTTTGAACGTCAGTTCACATTTGTAGGTGGATCATCAGTGTTAGAGCTAAAATTAGCATGTTTAAAGTGATTTTCATGCTTCCAGGGGCTCGGGAAGTTAATTAAATACCATTTGGAGGCATTTAATGTTCGAGCAAAAACGGCTGATTTTCGACAAAAGAGATAACACCCCCCCATTACGTCATGCTTCAGAAATGTGGAAAATGGTCCGTTTTCAAATGTTTTATTTTTGAACGTCAGTTCACATTTGTAGGTGGATCATCAGTGTTAGAGCTAAAATTAGCATGTTTAAAGTGATTTTCATGCTTCCAGGGGCCCAAAACACAAGATTTATGGAATGGTTAAAAGTGCATGAAAATGGCCAATTTACTCACTCTGAGTTCTCAAAAAGGGTTTCTTCCCCCCGGGAAGTTAATTAAATACCATTTGGAGGCATTTAATGTTCGAGCAAAAACGGCTGATTTTCGACAAAAGAGATAACACCCCCCCCATTACGTCATGCTTCAGAAATGTGGAAAATGGTCCGTTTTCAAATGTTTTATTTTTGAACGTCAGTTCACATTTGTAGGTGGATCATCAGTGTTAGAGCTAAAATTAGCATGTTTAAAGTGATTTTCATGCTTCCAGGGGCTCGGGAAGTTAATTAAATACCATTTGGAGGCATTTAATGTTCGAGCAAAAACGGCTGATTTTCGACAAAAGAGATAACACCCCCCCCTTTACGTCATGCTTCAGAAATGTGGAAAATGGTCCGTTTTCAAATGTTTTATTTTTGAATGTCAGTTCACATTTGTAGGTGGATCATCAGTGTTAGAGCTAAAATTAGCATGTTTAAAGTGATTTTCATGCTTCCAGGGGCTCGGGAAGTGAAATAAATACCATTTGGAGGCATTTAATGTTCGAGCAAAAACGGCTGATTTTCGACAAAAGAGATAACACCGCCCCATTACGTCATGCTTCAGAAATGTGGAAAATGGTCCGTTTTCAAATGTTTTATTTTTGAACGTCAGTTCACATTTGTAGGTGGATCATCAGTGTTAGAGCTAAAATTAGCATGTTTAAAGTGATTTTCATGCTTCCAGGGGCTCGGGAAGTGAAATAAATACCATTTGGAGGCATTTAATGTTCGAGCAAAATTGGCTGATTTTAGACAAAAGAGATAACACCCCCCCCCCATTACGTCATGCTTCAGAAATGTGGAAAATGGTCCGTTTTCAAATGTTTTATTTTTGAACGTCAGTTCACATTTGTAGGTGGATCATCAGTGTTAGAGCTAAAATTAGCATGTTTAAAGTGATTTTCATGCTTCCAGGGGCCCAAAACACAAGATTTATGGAATGGTTAAAAGTGCATGAAAATGGCCAATTTACTCACTCTGAGTTCTCAAAAAGGGTTTCTTCACCCCTGGAAGTTAATTAAATACCATTTGGAGGCATTTAATGTTCGAGCAAAAACGGCTGATTTTCGACAAAAGAGATAACACCCCCCCATTACGTCATGCTTCAGAAATGTGGAAAATGGTCCGTTTTCAAATGTTTTATTTTTGAACGTCAGTTCACATTTGTAGGTGGATCATCAGTGTTAGAGCTAAAATTAGCATGTTTAAAGTGATTTTCATGCTTCCAGGGGCTCGGGAAGTGAAATAAATACCATTTGGAAGCATTTAATGTTCGAGCAAAAACGGCTGATTTTCGACAAAAGAGATAACACCCCCCCATTACGTCATGCTTCAGAAATGTGGAAAATGGTCCGTTTTCAAATGTTTTATTTTTGAACGTTAGTTCACATTTGTAGGTGGATCATCAGTGTTAGAGCTAAAATTAGCATGTTTAAAGTGATTTTCATGCTTCCAGGGGCTCGGGAAATTAATTAAATACCATTTGGAGGCATTTAATGTTCGAGCAAAAACGGCTGATTTTCGACAAAAGAGATAACACCCCCCCATTACGTCATGCTTCAGAAATGTGGAAAATGGTCCGTTTTCAAATGTTTTATTTTTGAACGTCAGTTCACATTTGTAGGTGGATCATCAGTGTTAGAGCTAAAATTAGCATGTTTAAAGTGATTTTCATGCTTCCAGGGGCCCAAAACACAAGATTTATGGAATGGTTAAAAGTGCATGAAAATGGCCAATTTACTCACTCTGAGTTCTCAAAAAGGGTTTCTTCACCCCGGGAAGTTAATTAAATACCATTTGGAGGCATTTAATGTTCGAGCAAAAACGGCTGATTTTCGACAAAAGAGATAACACCCCCCCATTACGTCATGCTTCAGAAATGTGGAAAATGGTCCGTTTTCAAATGTTTTATTTTTGAACGTCAGTTCACATTTGTAGGTGGATCATCAGTGTTAGAGCTAAAATTAGCATGTTTAAAGTGATTTTCATGCTTCCAGGGGCTCGGGAAGTTAATTAAATACCATTTGGAGGCATTTAATGTTCGAGCAAAAACGGCTGATTTTCGACAAAAGAGATAACACCCCCCCATTACGTCATGCTTCAGAAATGTGGAAAATGGTCCGTGTTCAAATGTTTTATTTTTGAACGTCAGTTCACATTTGTAGGTGGATCATCAGTGTTAGAGCTAAAATTAGCATGTTTAAAGTGATTTTCATGCTTCCAGGGGCCCAAAACACAAGATTTATGGAATGGTTAAAAGTGCATGAAAATGGCCAATTTACTCACTCTGAGTTCTCAAAAAGGGTTTCTTCACCCCGCGAAGTTAATTAAATACCATTTGGAGGCATTTAATGTTCGAGCAAAAACGGCTGATTTTCGACAAAAGAGATAACACCCCCCCATTACGTCATGCTTCAGAAATGTGGAAAATGGTCCGTTTTCAAATGTTTTATTTTTGAACGTCAGTTCACATTTGTAGGTGGATCATCAGTGTTAGAGACAAAATTAGCATGTTTAAAGTGATTTTCATGCTTCCAGGGGCTCGGGAAGTTAATTAAATACCATTTGGAGGCATTTAATGTTCGAGCAAAAACGGCTGATTTTCGACAAAAGAGATAACACCCCCCCATTACGTCATGCTTCAGAAATGTGGAAAATGGTCCGTTTTCAAATGTTTCATTTTTGAACGTCAGTTCACATTTGTAGGTGGATTATCAGTGTTAGAGCTAAAATTAGCATGTTTAAAGTGATTTTCATGCTTCCAGGGGCCCAAAACACAAGATTTATGGAATGGTTAAAAGTGCATGAAAATGGCCAATTTACTCACTCTGAGTTCTCAAAAAGGGTTTCTTCACCCCGGGAAGTTAATTAAATACCATTTGGAGGCATTTAATGTTCGAGCAAAAACGGCTGATTTTCGACAAAAGAGATAACACCCCCCCATTACGTCATGCTTCAGAAATGTGGAAAATGGTCCGTTTTCAAATGTTTTATTTTTGAACGTCAGTTCACATTTGTAGGTGGATCATCAGTGTTAGAGCTAAAATTAGCATGTTTAAAGTGATTTTCATGCTTCCAGGGGCCCAAAACACAAGATTTATGGAATGGTTAAAAGTGCATGAAAATGGCCAATTTACTCACTCTGAGTTCTCAAAAAGGGTTTCTTCACCCCGGGAAGTTAATTAAATACCATTTGGAGGCATTTAATGTTCGAGCAAAAACGGCTGATTTTCGACAAAAGAGATAACACCCCCCCATTACGTCATGCTTCAGAAATGTGGAAAATGGTCCGTTTTCAAATGTTTTATTTTTGAACGTCAGTTCACATTTGTAGGTGGATCATCAGTGTTAGAGCTAAAATTAGCATGTTTAAAGTGATTTTCATGCTTCCAGGGGCTCGGGAAGTTAATTAAATACCATTTGGAGGCATTTAATGTTCGAGCAAAAACGGCTGATTTTCGACAAAAGAGATAACACCCCCCCATTACGTCATGCTTCAGAAATGTGGAAAATGGTCCGTTTTCAAATGTTTTATTTTTGAACATCAGTTCACATTTGTAGGTGGATCATCAGTGTTAGAGCTAAAATTAGCATGTTTAAAGTGATTTTCATGCTTCCAGGGGCCCAAAACACAAGATTTATGGAATGGTTAAAAGTGCATGAAAATGGCCAATTTACTCACTCTGAGTTCTCAAAAAGGGTTTCTTCCCCCCGGGAAGTTAATTAAATACCATTTGGAGGCATTTAATGTTCGAGCAAAAACGGCTGATTTTCGACAAAAGAGATAACACCCCCCCATTACGTCATGCTTCAGAAATGTGGAAAATGGTCCGTTTTCAAATGTTTTATTTTTGAACGTCAGTTCACATTTGTAGGTGGATCATCAGTGTTAGAGCTAAAATTAGCATGTTTAAAGTGATTTTCATGCTTCCAGGGGCTCGGGAAGTTAATTAAATACCATTTGGAGGCATTTAATGTTCGAACAAAAACGGCTGATTTTCGACAAAAGAGATAACACCCCCCCATTACGTCATGCTTCAGAAATGTGGAAAATGGTCCGTTTTCAAATGTTTTATTTTTGAACGTCAGTTCACATTTGTAGGTGGATCATCAGTGTTAGAGCTAAAATTAGCATGTTTAAAGTGATTTTCATGCTTCCAGGGGCTCGGGAAGTGAAATAAATACCATTTGGAGGCATTTAATGTTCGAGCAAAAATGGCTGATTTTCGACAAAAGAGATAACACCGCCCCATTACGTCATGCTTCAGAAATGTGGAAAATGGTGCGTTTTCAAATGTTTTATTTTTGAACGTCAGTTCACATTTGTAGGTGGATCATCAGTGTTAGAGCTAAAATTAGCATGTTTAAAGTGATTTTCATGCTTCCAGGGGCTCGGGAAGTGAAATAAATACCATTTGGAGGCATTTAATGTTCGAGCAAATTTGGCTGATTTTAGACAAAAGAGATAACACCCCCCCATTACGTCATGCTTCAGAAATGTGGAAAATGGTCCGTTTTCAAATGTTTTATTTTTGAACGTCAGTTCACATTTGTAGGTGGATCATCAGTGTTAGAGCTAAAATTAGCATGTTTAAAGTGATTTTCATGCTTCCAGGGGCCCAAAACACAAGATTTATGGAATGGTTAAAAGTGCATGAAAATGGCCAATTTACTCACTCTGAGTTCTCAAAAAGGGTTTCTTCACCCCGGGAAGTTAATTAAATACCATTTGGAGGCATTTAATGTTCGAGCAAAAACGGCTGATTTTCGACAAAAGAGATAACACCCCCCCATTACGTCATGCTTCAGAAATGTGGAAAATGGTCCGTTTTCAAATGTTTTATTTTTGAACGTCAGTTCACATTTGTAGGTGGATCATCAGTGTTAGAGCTAAAATTAGCATGTTTAAAGTGATTTTCATGCTTCCAGGGGCTCGGGAAGTGAAATAAATACCATTTGGAAGCATTTAATGTTCGAGCAAAAACGGCTGATTTTCGACAAAAGAGATAACACCCCCCCATTACGTCATGCTTCAGAAATGTGGAAAATGGTCCGTTTTCAAATGTTTTATTTTTGAACGTCAGTTCACATTTGTAGGTGGATCATCAGTGTTAGAGCTAAAATTAGCATGTTTAAAGTGATTTTCATGCTTCCAGGGGCTCGGGAAATTAATTAAATACCATTTGGAGGCATTTAATGTTCGAGCAAAAACGGCTGATTTTCGACAAAAGAGATAACACCCCCCCATTACGTCATGCTTCAGAAATGTGGAAAATGGTCTGTTTTCAAATGTTTTATTTTTGAACGTCAGTTCACATTTGTAGGTGGATCATCAGTGTTAGAGCTAAAATTAGCATGTTTAAAGTGATTTTCATGCTTCCAGGGGCCCAAAACACAAGATTTATGGAATGGTTAAAAGTGCATGAAAATGGCCAATTTACTCACTCTGAGTTCTCAAAAAGGGTTTCTTCACCCCGGGAAGTTAATTAAATACCATTTGGAGGCATTTAATGTTCGAGCAAAAACGGCTGATTTTCGACAAAAGAGATAACACCCCCCCATTACGTCATGCTTCAGAAATGTGGAAAATGTTCCGTTTTCAAATGTTTTATTTTTGAACGTCAGTTCACATTTGTAGGTGGATCATCAGTGTTAGAGCTAAAATTAGCATGTTTAAAGTGATTTTCATGCTTCCAGGGGCCCAAAACACAAGATTTATGGAATGGTTAAAAGTGCATGAAAATGGCCAATTTACTCACTCTGAGTTCTCAAAAAGGGTTTCTTCACCCCGGGAAGTTAATTAAATACCATTTGGAGGCATTTAATGTTCGAGCAAAAACGGCTGATTTTCGACAAAAGAGATAACACCCCCCCATTACGTCATGCTTCAGAAATGTGGAAAATGGTCCGTTTTCAAATGTTTTATTTTTGAACGTCAGTTCACATTTGTAGGTGGATCATCAGTGTTAGAGCTAAAATTAGCATGTTTAAAGTGATTTTCATGCTTCCAGGGGCTCGGGAAATTAATTAAATACCATTTGGAGGCATTTAATGTTCGAGCAAAAACGGCTGATTTTCGACAAAAGAGATAACACCCCCCCATTACGTCATGCTTCAGAAATGTGGAAAATGGTCAGTTTTCAAATGTTTTATTTATGAACGTCAGTTCACATTTGTAGGTGGATCATCAGTGTTAGAGCTAAAATTAGCATGTTTAAAGTGATTTTCATGCTTCCAGGGGCCCAAAACACAAGATTTATGGAATGGTTAAAAGTGCATGAAAATGGCCAATTTACTCACTCTGAGTTCTCAAAAAGGGTTTCTTCACCCCAGGAAGTTAATTAAATACCATTTGGAGGCATTTAATGTTCGAGCAAAAACGGCTGATTTTCGACAAAAGAGATAACACCCCCCCATTACGTCATGCTTCAGAAATGTGGAAAATGGTCCGTTTTCAAATGTTTTATTTTTGAACGTCAGTTCACATTTGTAGGTGGATCATCAGTGTTAGAGCTAAAATTAGCATGTTTAAAGTGATTTTCATGCTTCCAGGGGCCCAAAACACAAGATTTATGGAATGGTTAAAAGTGCATGAAAATGGCCAATTTACTCACTCTGAGTTCTCAAAAAGGGTTTCTTCACCCCGGGAAGTTAATTAAATACCATTTGGAGGCATTTAATGTTCGAGCAAAAACGGATGATTTTCGACAAAAGAGATAACACCCCCCCATTACGTCATGCTTCAGAAATGTGGAAAATGGTCCGTTTTCAAATGTTTTATTTTTGAACGTCAGTTCACATTTGTAGGTGGATCATCAGTGTTAGAGCTAAAATTAGCATGTTTAAAGTGATTTTCATGCTTCCAGGGGCTCGGGAAGTTAATTAAATACCATTTGGAGGCATTTAATGTTCGAGCAAAAACGGCTGATTTTCGACAAAAGAGATAACACCCCCCCATTACGTCATGCTTCAGAAATGTGGAAAATGGTCTGTTTTCAAATGTTTTATTTTTGAACGTCAGTTCACATTTGTAGGTGGATCATCAGTGTTAGAGCTAAAATTAGCATGTTTAAAGTGATTTTCATGCTTCCAGGGGCCCAAAACACAAGATTTATGGAATGGTTAAAAGTGCATGAAAATGGCCAATTTACTCACTCTGAGTTCTCAAAAAGGGTTTCTTCACCCCGGGAAGTTAATTAAATACCATTTGGAGGCATTTAATGTTCGAGCAAAAACGGCTGATTTTCGACAAAAGAGATAACACCCCCCCATTACGTCATGCTTCAGAAATGTGGAAAATGTTCCGTTTTCAAATGTTTTATTTTTGAACGTCAGTTCACATTTGTAGGTGGATCATCAGTGTTAGAGCTAAAATTAGCATGTTTAAAGTGATTTTCATGCTTCCAGGGGCCCAAAACACAAGATTTATGGAATGGTTAAAAGTGCATGAAAATGGCCAATTTACTCACTCTGAGTTCTCAAAAAGGGTTTCTTCACCCCGGGAAGTTAATTAAATACCATTTGGAGGCATTTAATGTTCGAGCAAAAACGGCTGATTTTCGACAAAAGAGATAACACCCCCCCATTACGTCATGCTTCAGAAATGTGGAAAATGGTCCGTTTTCAAATGTTTTATTTTTGAACGTCAGTTCACATTTGTAGGTGGATCATCAGTGTTAGAGCTAAAATTAGCATGTTTAAAGTGATTTTCATGCTTCCAGGGGCTCGGGAAATTAATTAAATACCATTTGGAGGCATTTAATGTTCGAGCAAAAACGGCTGATTTTCGACAAAAGAGATAACACCCCCCCCCATTACGTCATGCTTCAGAAATGTGGAAAATGGTCCGTTTTCAAATGTTTTATTTATGAACGTCAGTTCACATTTGTAGGTGGATCATCAGTGTTAGAGCTAAAATTAGCATGTTTAAAGTGATTTTCATGCTTCCAGGGGCCCAAAACACAAGATTTATGGAATGGTTAAAAGTGCATGAAAATGGCCAATTTACTCACTCTGAGTTCTCAAAAAGGGTTTCTTCACCCCGGGAAGTTAATTAAATACCATTTGGAGGCATTTAATGTTCGAGCAAAAACGGCTGATTTTCGACAAAAGAGATAACACCCCCCCATTACGTCATGCTTCAGAAATGTGGAAAATGGTCCGTTTTCAAATGTTTTATTTTTGAACGTCAGTTCACATTTGTAGGTGGATCATCAGTGTTAGAGCTAAAATTAGCATGTTTAAAGTGATTTTCATGCTTCCAGGGGCCCAAAACACAAGATTTATGGAATGGTTAAAAGTGCATGAAAATGGCCAATTTACTCACTCTGAGTTCTCAAAAAGGGTTTCTTCACCCCGGGAAGTTAATTAAATACCATTTGGAGGCATTTAATGTTCGAGCAAAAACGGCTGATTTTCGACAAAAGAGATAACACCCCCCCATTACGTCATGCTTCAGAAATGTGGAAAATGGTCCGTTTTCAAATGTTTTATTTTTGAACGTCAGTTCACATTTGTAGGTGGATCATCAGTGTTAGAGCTAAAATTAGCATGTTTAAAGTGATTTTCATGCTTCCAGGGGCTCGGGAAGTTAATTAAATACCATTTGGAGGCATTTAATGTTCGAGCAAAAACGGCTGATTTTCGACAAAAGAGATAACACCCCCCCATTACGTCATGCTTCAGAAATGTGGAAAATGGTCCGTTTTCAAATGTTTTATTTTTGAACGTCAGTTCACATTTGTAGGTGGATCATCAGTGTTAGAGCTAAAATTAGCATGTTTAAAGTGATTTTCATGCTTCCAGGGGCCCAAAACACAAGATTTATGGAATGGTTAAAAGTGCATGAAAATGGCCAATTTACTCACTCTGAGTTCTCAAAAAGGGTTTCTTCCCCCCGGGAAGTTAATTAAATACCATTTGGAGGCATTTAATGTTCGAGCAAAAACGGCTGATTTTCGACAAAAGAGATAACACCCCCCCATTACGTCATGCTTCAGAAATGTGGAAAATGGTCCGTTTTCAAATGTTTTATTTTTGAACGTCAGTTCACATTTGTAGGTGGATCATCAGTGTTAGAGCTAAAATTAGCATGTTTAAAGTGATTTTCATGCTTCCAGGGGCTCGGGAAGTTAATTAAATACCATTTGGAGGCATTTAATGTTCGAGCAAAAACGGCTGATTTTCGACAAAAGAGATAACACCCCCCCATTACGTCATGCTTCAGAAATGTGGAAAATGGTCCGTTTTCAAATGTTTTATTTTTGAACGTCAGTTCACATTTGTAGGTGGATCATCAGTGTTAGAGCTAAAATTAGCATGTTTAAAGGGATTTTCATGCTTCCAGGGGCTCGGGAAGTGAAATAAATACCATTTGGAGGCATTTAATGTTCGAGCAAAAACGGCTGATTTTCGACAAAAGAGATAACACCGCCCCATTACGTCATGCTTCAGAAATGTGGAAAATGGTCCGTTTTCAAATGTTTTATTTTTGAACGTCAGTTCACATTTGTAGGTGGATCATCAGTGTTAGAGCTAAAATTAGCATGTTTAAAGTGATTTTCATGCTTCCAGGGGCTCGGGAAGTGAAATAAATACCATTTGGAGGCATTTAATGTTCGAGCAAAATTGGCTGATTTTAGACAAAAGAGATAACACCCCCCCCATTACGTCATGCTTCAGAAATGTGGAAAATGGTCCGTTTTCAAATGTTTTATTTTTGAACGTCAGTTCACATTTGTAGGTGGATCATCAGTGTTAGAGCTAAAATTAGCATGTTTAAAGTGATTTTCATGCTTCCAGGGGCCCAAAACACAAGATTTATGGAATGGTTAAAAGTGCATGAAAATGGCCAATTTACTCACTCTGAGTTCTCAAAAAGGGTTTCTTCACCCCTGGAAGTTAATTAAATACCATTTGGAGGCATTTAATGTTCGAGCAAAAACGGCTGATTTTCGACAAAAGAGATAACACCCCCCCATTACGTCATGCTTCAGAAATGTGGAAAATGGTCCGTTTTCAAATGTTTTATTTTTGAACGTCAGTTCACATTTGTAGGTGGATCATCAGTGTTAGAGCTAAAATTAGCATGTTTAAAGTGATTTTCATGCTTCCAGGGGCTCGGGAAGTGAAATAAATACCATTTGGAAGCATTTAATGTTCGAGCAAAAACGGCTGATTTTCGACAAAAGAGATAACACCCCCCCATTACGTCATGCTTCAGAAATGTGGAAAATGGTCCGTTTTCAAATGTTTTATTTTTGAACGTCAGTTCACATTTGTAGGTGGATCATCAGTGTTAGAGCTAAAATTAGCATGTTTAAAGTGATTTTCATGCTTCCAGGGGCTCGGGAAATTAATTAAATACCATTTGGAGGCATTTAATGTTCGAGCAAAAACGGCTGATTTTCGACAAAAGAGATAACACCCCCCCATTACGTCATGCTTCAGAAATGTGGAAAATGGTCCGTTTTCAAATGTTTTATTTTTGAACGTCAGTTCACATTTGTAGGTGGATCATCAGTGTTAGAGCTAAAATTAGCATGTTTAAAGTGATTTTCATGCTTCCAGGGGCCCAAAACACAAGATTTATGGAATGGTTAAAAGTGCATGAAAATGGCCAATTTACTCACTCTGAGTTCTCAAAAAGGGTTTCTTCACCCCGGGAAGTTAATTAAATACCATTTGGAGGCATTTAATGTTCGAGCAAAAACGGCTGATTTTCGACAAAAGAGATAACACCCCCCCATTACGTCATGCTTCAGAAATGTGGAAAATGGTCCGTTTTCAAATGTTTTATTTTTGAACGTCAGTTCACATTTGTAGGTGGATCATCAGTGTTAGAGCTAAAATTAGCATGTTTAAAGTGATTTTCATGCTTCCAGGGGCTCGGGAAGTTAATTAAATACCATTTGGAGGCATTTAATGTTCGAGCAAAAACGGCTGATTTTCGACAAAAGAGATAACACCCCCCCATTACGTCATGCTTCAGAAATGTGGAAAATGGTCCGTTTTCAAATGTTTTATTTTTGAACGTCAGTTCACATTTGTAGGTGGATCATCAGTGTTAGAGCTAAAATTAGCATGTTTAAAGTGATTTTCATGCTTCCAGGGGCCCAAAACACAAGATTTATGGAATGGTTAAAAGTGCATGAAAATGGCCAATTTACTCACTCTGAGTTCTCAAAAAGGGTTTCTTCACCCCGCGAAGTTAATTAAATACCATTTGGAGGCATTTAATGTTCGAGCAAAAACGGCTGATTTTCGATAAAAGAGATAACACCCCCCCATTACGTCATGCTTCAGAAATGTGGAAAATGGTCCGTTTTCAAATGTTTTATTTTTGAACGTCAGTTCACATTTGTAGGTGGATCATCAGTGTTAGAGCTAAAATTAGCATGTTTAAAGTGATTTTCATGCTTCCAGGGGCTCGGGAAGTGAAATAAATACCATTTGGAAGCATTTAATGTTCGAGCAAAAACGGCTGATTTTCGACAAAAGAGATAACACCCCCCCATTACGTCATGCTTCAGAAATGTGGAAAATGGTCTGTTTTCAAATGTTTTATTTTTGAACGTCAGTTCACATTTGTAGGTGGATCATCAGTGTTAGAGCTAAAATTAGCATGTTTAAAGTGATTTTCATGCTTCCAGGGGCTCGGGAAATTAATTAAATACCATTTGGAGGCATTTAATGTTCGAGCAAAAACGGCTGATTTTCGACAAAAGAGATAACACCCCCCATTACGTCATGCTTCAGAAATGTGGAAAATGGTCCGTTTTCAAATGTTTTATTTTTGAACGTCAGTTCACATTTGTAGGTGGATCATCAGTGTTAGAGCTAAAATTAGCATGTTTAAAGTGATTTTCATGCTTCCAGGGGCCCAAAACACAAGATTTATGGAATGGTTAAAAGTGCATGAAAATGGCCAATTTACTCACTCTGAGTTCTCAAAAAGGGTTTCTTCACCCCGGGAAGTTAATTAAATACCATTTGGAGGCATTTAATGTTCGAGCAAAAACGGCTGATTTTCGACAAAAGAGATAACACCCCCCCATTACGTCATGCTTCAGAAATGTGGAAAATGGTCCGTTTTCAAATGTTTTATTTTTGAACGTCAGTTCACATTTGTAGGTGGATCATCAGTGTTAGAGACAAAATTAGCATGTTTAAAGTGATTTTCATGCTTCCAGGGGCTCGGGAAGTTAATTAAATACCATTTGGAGGCATTTAATGTTCGAGCAAAAACGGCTGATTTTCGACAAAAGAGATAACACCCCCCCATTACGTCATGCTTCAGAAATGTGGAAAATGGTCCGTTTTCAAATGTTTCATTTTTGAACGTCAGTTCACATTTGTAGGTGGATCATCAGTGTTAGAGCTAAAATTAGCATGTTTAAAGTGATTTTCATGCTTCCAGGGGCCCAAAACACAAGATTTATGGAATGGTTAAAAGTGCATGAAAATGGCCAATTTACTCACTCTGAGTTCTCAAAAAGGGTTTCTTCACCCCGGGAAGTTAATTAAATACCATTTGGAGGCATTTAATGTTCGAGCAAAAACGGCAGATTTTCGACAAAAGAGATAACACCCCCCCATTACGTCATGCTTCAGAAATGTGGAAAATGGTCCGTTTTCAAATGTTTTATTTTTGAACGTCAGTTCACATTTGTAGGTGGATCATCAGTGTTAGAGCTAAAATTAGCATGTTTAAAGTGATTTTCATGCTTCCAGGGGCCCAAAACACAAGATTTATGGAATGGTTAAAAGTGCATGAAAATGGCCAATTTACTCACTCTGAGTTCTCAAAAAGGGTTTCTTCACCCCGGGAAGTTAATTAAATACCATTTGGAGGCATTTAATGTTCGAGCAAAAACGGCTGATTTTCGACAAAAGAGATAACACCCCCCCATTACGTCATGCTTCAGAAATGTGGAAAATGGTCCGTTTTCAAATGTTTTATTTTTGAACGTCAGTTCACATTTGTAGGTGGATCATCAGTGTTAGAGCTAAAATTAGCATGTTTAAAGTGATTTTCATGCTTCCAGGGGCTCGGGAAGTTAATTAAATACCATTTGGAGGCATTTAATGTTCGAGCAAAAACGGCTGATTTTCGACAAAAGAGATAACACCCCCCCATTACGTCATGCTTCAGAAATGTGGAAAATGGTCCGTTTTCAAATGTTTTATTTTTGAACGTCAGTTCACATTTGTAGGTGGATCATCAGTGTTAGAGCTAAAATTAGCATGTTTAAAGTGATTTTCATGCTTCCAGGGGCCCAAAACACAAGATTTATGGAATGGTTAAAAGTGCATGAAAATGGCCAATTTACTCACTCTGAGTTCTCAAAAAGGGTTTCTTCCCCCCGGGAAGTTAATTAAATACCATTTGGAGGCATTTAATGTTCGAGCAAAAACGGCTGATTTTCGACAAAAGAGATAACACCCCCCCATTACGTCATGCTTCAGAAATGTGGAAAATGGTCCGTTTTCAAATGTTTTATTTTTGAACGTCAGTTCACATTTGTAGGTGGATCATCAGTGTTAGAGCTAAAATTAGCATGTTTAAAGTGATTTTCATGCTTCCAGGGGCTCGGGAAGTGAAATAAATACCATTTGGAGGCATTTAATGTTCGAGCAAAAACGGCTGATTTTCGACAAAAGAGACAACACCGCCCCATTACGTCATGCTTCAGAAATGTGGAAAATGGTCCGTTTTCAAATGTTTTGTTTTTGAACGTCAGTTCACATTTGTAGGTGGATCATCAGTGTTAGAGCTAAAATTAGCATGTTTAAAGTGATTTTCATGCTTCCAGGGGCTCGGGAAGTGAAATAAATACCATTTGGAGGCATTTAATGTTCGAGCAAAATTGGCTGATTTTAGACAAAAGAGATAACACCCCCCCATTACGTCATGCTTCAGAAATGTGGAAAATGGTCCGTTTTCAAATGTTTTATTTTTGAACGTCAGTTCACATTTGTAGGTGGATCATCAGTGTTAGAGCTAAAATTAGCATGTTTAAAGTGATTTTCATGCTTCCAGGGGCCCAAAACACAAGATTTATGGAATGGTTAAAAGTGCATGAAAATGGCCAATTTACTCACTCTGAGTTCTCAAAAAGGGTTTCTTCACCCCGGGAAGTTAATTAAATACCATTTGGAGGCATTTAATGTTCGAGCAAAAACGGCTGATTTTCGACAAAAGAGATAACACCCCCCCATTACGTCATGCTTCAGAAATGTGGAAAATGGTCCGTTTTCAAATGTTTTATTTTTGAACGTCAGTTCACATTTGTAGGTGGATCATCAGTGTTAGAGCTAAAATTAGCATGTTTAAAGTGATTTTCATGCTTCCAGGGGCTCGGGAAGTTAATTAAATACCATTTGGAGGCATTTAATGTTCGAGCAAAAACGGCTGATTTTCGACAAAAGAGATAACACCCCCCCATTACGTCATGCTTCAGAAATGTGGAAAATGGTCCGTTTTCAAATGTTTTATTTTTGAACGTCAGTTCACATTTGTAGGTGGATCATCAGTGTTAGAGCTAAAATTAGCATGTTTAAAGTGATGTTCATGCTTCCAGGGACCCAAAACACAAGATTTATGGAATGGTTAAAAGTGCATGAAAATGGCCAATTTACTCACTCTGAGTTCTCAAAAAGGGTTTCTTCACCCCGGGAAGTTAATTAAATACCATTTGGAGGCATTTAATGTTCGAGCAAAAACGGCTGATTTTCGACAAAAGAGATAACACCCCCCCATTACGTCATGCTTCAGAAATGTGGAAAATGGTCCGTTTTCAAATGTTTTATTTTTGAACGTCAGTTCACATTTGTAGGTGGATCATCAGTGTTAGAGCTAAAATTAGCATGTTTAAAGTGATTTTCATGCTTCCAGGGGCTCGGGAAGTGAAATAAATACCATTTGGAAGCATTTAATGTTCGAGCAAAAACGGCTGATTTTCGACAAAAGAGATAACACCCCCCCATTACGTCATGCTTCAGAAATGTGGAAAATGGTCCGTTTTCAAATGTTTTATTTTTGAATGTCAGTTCACATTTGTAGGTGGATCATCAGTGTTAGAGCTAAAATTAGCATGTTTAAAGTGATTTTCATGCTTCCAGGGGCTCGGGAAATTAATTAAATACCATTTGGAGGCATTTAATGTTCGAGCAAAAACGGCTGATTTTCGACAAAAGAGATAACACCCCCCCATTACGTCATGCTTCAGAAATGTGGAAAATGGTCCGTTTTCAAATGTTTTATTTTTGAACGTCAGTTCACATTTGTAGGTGGATCATCAGTGTTAGAGCTAAAATTAGCATGTTTAAAGTGATTTTCATGCTTCCAGGGGCCCAAAACACAAGATTTATGGAATGGTTAAAAGTGCATGAAAATGGCCAATTTACTCACTCTGAGTTCTCAAAAAGGGTTTCTTCACCCCGGGAAGTTAATTAAATACCATTTGGAGGCATTTAATGTTCGAGCAAAAACGGCTGATTTTCGACAAAAGAGATAACACCCCCCCATTACGTCATGCTTCAGAAATGTGGAAAATGGTCCGTTTTCAAATGTTTTATTTTTGAACGTCAGTTCACATTTGTAGGTGGATCATCAGTGTTAGAGACAAAATTAGCATGTTTAAAGTGATTTTCATGCTTCCAGGGGCTCGGGAAGTTAATTAAATACCATTTGGAGGCATTTAATGTTCGAGCAAAAACGGCTGATTTTCGACAAAAGAGATAACACCCCCCCATTACGTCATGCTTCAGAAATGTGGAAAATGGTCCGTTTTCAAATGTTTCATTTTTGAACGTCAGTTCACATTTGTAGGTGGATTATCAGTGTTAGAGCTAAAATTAGCACGTTTAAAGTGATTTTCATGCTTCCAGGGGCCCAAAACACAAGATTTATGGAATGGTTAAAAGTGCATGAAAATGGCCAATTTACTCACTCTGAGTTCTCAAAAAGGGTTTCTTCACCCCGGGAAGTTAATTAAATACCATTTGGAGGCATTTAATGTTCGAGCAAAAACGGCTGATTTTCGACAAAAGAGATAACACCCCCCCATTACGTCATGCTTCAGAAATGTGGAAAATGGTCCGTTTTCAAATGTTTTATTTTTGAACGTCAGTTCACATTTGTAGGTGGATCATCAGTGTTAGAGCTAAAATTAGCATGTTTAAAGTGATTTTCATGCTTCCAGGGGCTCGGGAAATTAATTAAATACCATTTGGAGGCATTTAATGTTCGAGCAAAAACGGCTGATTTTCGACAAAAGAGATAACACCCCCCCATTACGTCATGCTTCAGAAATGTGGAAAATGGTCAGTTTTCAAATGTTTTATTTATGAACGTCAGTTCACATTTGTAGGTGGATCATCAGTGTTAGAGCTAAAATTAGCATGTTTAAAGTGATTTTCATGCTTCCAGGGGCCCAAAACACAAGATTTATGGAATGGTTAAAAGTGCATGAAAATGGCCAATTTACTCACTCTGAGTTCTCAAAAAGGGTTTCTTCACCCCAGGAAGTTAATTAAATACCATTTGGAGGCATTTAATGTTCGAGCAAAAACGGCTGATTTTCGACAAAAGAGATAACACCCCCCCATTACGTCATGCTTCAGAAATGTGGAAAATGGTCCGTTTTCAAATGTTTTATTTTTGAACGTCAGTTCACATTTGTAGGTGGATCATCAGTGTTAGAGCTAAAATTAGCATGTTTAAAGTGATTTTCATGCTTCCAGGGGCCCAAAACACAAGATTTATGGAATGGTTAAAAGTGCATGAAAATGGCCAATTTACTCACTCTGAGTTCTCAAAAAGGGTTTCTTCACCCCGGGAAGTTAATTAAATACCATTTGGAGGCATTTAATGTTCGAGCAAAAACGGATGATTTTCGACAAAAGAGATAACACCCCCCCATTACGTCATGCTTCAGAAATGTGGAAAATGGTCCGTTTTCAAATGTTTTATTTTTGAACGTCAGTTCACATTTGTAGGTGGATCATCAGTGTTAGAGCTAAAATTAGCATGTTTAAAGTGATTTTCATGCTTCCAGGGGCTCGGGAAGTTAATTAAATACCATTTGGAGGCATTTAATGTTCGAGCAAAAACGGCTGATTTTCGACAAAAGAGATAACACCCCCCCATTACGTCATGCTTCAGAAATGTGGAAAATGGTCTGTTTTCAAATGTTTTATTTTTGAACGTCAGTTCACATTTGTAGGTGGATCATCAGTGTTAGAGCTAAAATTAGCATGTTTAAAGTGATTTTCATGCTTCCAGGGGCCCAAAACACAAGATTTATGGAATGGTTAAAAGTGCATGAAAATGGCCAATTTACTCACTCTGAGTTCTCAAAAAGGGTTTCTTCACCCCGGGAAGTTAATTAAATACCATTTGGAGGCATTTAATGTTCGAGCAAAAACGGCTGATTTTCGACAAAAGAGATAACACCCCCCCATTACGTCATGCTTCAGAAATGTGGAAAATGTTCCGTTTTCAAATGTTTTATTTTTGAACGTCAGTTCACATTTGTAGGTGGATCATCAGTGTTAGAGCTAAAATTAGCATGTTTAAAGTGATTTTCATGCTTCCAGGGGCCCAAAACACAAGATTTATGGAATGGTTAAAAGTGCATGAAAATGGCCAATTTACTCACTCTGAGTTCTCAAAAAGGGTTTCTTCACCCCGGGAAGTTAATTAAATACCATTTGGAGGCATTTAATGTTCGAGCAAAAACGGCTGATTTTCGACAAAAGAGATAACACCCCCCCATTACGTCATGCTTCAGAAATGTGGAAAATGGTCCGTTTTCAAATGTTTTATTTTTGAACGTCAGTTCACATTTGTAGGTGGATCATCAGTGTTAGAGCTAAAATTAGCATGTTTAAAGTGATTTTCATGCTTCCAGGGGCTCGGGAAATTAATTAAATACCATTTGGAGGCATTTAATGTTCGAGCAAAAACGGCTGATTTTCGACAAAAGAGATAACACCCCCCCCCATTACGTCATGCTTCAGAAATGTGGAAAATGGTCCGTTTTCAAATGTTTTATTTATGAACGTCAGTTCACATTTGTAGGTGGATCATCAGTGTTAGAGCTAAAATTAGCATGTTTAAAGTGATTTTCATGCTTCCAGGGGCCCAAAACACAAGATTTATGGAATGGTTAAAAGTGCATGAAAATGGCCAATTTACTCACTCTGAGTTCTCAAAAAGGGTTTCTTCACCCCGGGAAGTTAATTAAATACCATTTGGAGGCATTTAATGTTCGAGCAAAAACAGCTGATTTTCGACAAAAGAGATAACACCCCCCCATTACGTCATGCTTCAGAAATGTGGAAAATGGTCCGTTTTCAAATGTTTTATTTTTGAACGTCAGTTCACATTTGTAGGTGGATCATCAGTGTTAGAGCTAAAATTAGCATGTTTAAAGTGATTTTCATGCTTCCAGGGGCCCAAAACACAAGATTTATGGAATGGTTAAAAGTGCATGAAAATGGCCAATTTACTCACTCTGAGTTCTCAAAAAGGGTTTCTTCACCCCGGGAAGTTAATTAAATACCATTTGGAGGCATTTAATGTTCGAGCAAAAACGGCTGATTTTCGACAAAAGAGATAACACCCCCCCATTACGTCATGCTTCAGAAATGTGGAAAATGGTCCGTTTTCAAATGTTTTATTTTTGAACGTCAGTTCACATTTGTAGGTGGATCATCAGTGTTAGAGCTAAAATTAGCATGTTTAAAGTGATTTTCATGCTTCCAGGGGCTCGGGAAGTTAATTAAATACCATTTGGAGGCATTTAATGTTCGAGCAAAAACGGCTGATTTTCGACAAAAGAGATAACACCCCCCCATTACGTCATGCTTCAGAAATGTGGAAAATGGTCCGTTTTCAAATGTTTTATTTTTGAACGTCAGTTCACATTTGTAGGTGGATCATCAGTGTTAGAGCTAAAATTAGCATGTTTAAAGTGATTTTCATGCTTCCAGGGGCCCAAAACACAAGATTTATGGAATGGTTAAAAGTGCATGAAAATGGCCAATTTACTCACTCTGAGTTCTCAAAAAGGGTTTCTTCCCCCCGGGAAGTTAATTAAATACCATTTGGAGGCATTTAATGTTCGAGCAAAAACGGCTGATTTTCGACAAAAGAGATAACACCCCCCCATTACGTCATGCTTCAGAAATGTGGAAAATGGTCCGTTTTCAAATGTTTTATTTTTGAACGTCAGTTCACATTTGTAGGTGGATCATCAGTGTTAGAGCTAAAATTAGCATGTTTAAAGTGATTTTCATGCTTCCAGGGGCTCGGGAAGTTAATTAAATACCATTTGGAGGCATTTAATGTTCGAGCAAAAACGGCTGATTTTCGACAAAAGAGATAACACCCCCCCATTACGTCATGCTTCAGAAATGTGGAAAATGGTCCGTTTTCAAATGTTTTATTTTTGAACGTCAGTTCACATTTGTAGGTGGATCATCAGTGTTAGAGCTAAAATTAGCATGTTTAAAGGGATTTTCATGCTTCCAGGGGCTCGGGAAGTGAAATAAATACCATTTGGAGGCATTTAATGTTCGAGCAAAAACGGCTGATTTTCGACAAAAGAGATAACACCGCCCCATTACGTCATGCTTCAGAAATGTGGAAAATGGTCCGTTTTCAAATGTTTTATTTTTGAACGTCAGTTCACATTTGTAGGTGGATCATCAGTGTTAGAGCTAAAATTAGCATGTTTAAAGTGATTTTCATGCTTCCAGGGGCTCGGGAAGTGAAATAAATACCATTTGGAGGCATTTAATGTTCGAGCAAAATTGGCTGATTTTAGACAAAAGAGATAACACCCCCCCCATTACGTCATGCTTCAGAAATGTGGAAAATGGTCCGTTTTCAAATGTTTTATTTTTGAACGTCAGTTCACATTTGTAGGTGGATCATCAGTGTTAGAGCTAAAATTAGCATGTTTAAAGTGATTTTCATGCTTCCAGGGGCCCAAAACACAAGATTTATGGAATGGTTAAAAGTGCATGAAAATGGCCAATTTACTCACTCTGAGTTCTCAAAAAGGGTTTCTTCACCCCTGGAAGTTAATTAAATACCATTTGGAGGCATTTAATGTTCGAGCAAAAACGGCTGATTTTCGACAAAAGAGATAACACCCCCCCATTACGTCATGCTTCAGAAATGTGGAAAATGGTCCGTTTTCAAATGTTTTATTTTTGAACGTCAGTTCACATTTGTAGGTGGATCATCAGTGTTAGAGCTAAAATTAGCATGTTTAAAGTGATTTTCATGCTTCCAGGGGCTCGGGAAGTGAAATAAATACCATTTGGAAGCATTTAATGTTCGAGCAAAAACGGCTGATTTTCGACAAAAGAGATAACACCCCCCCATTACGTCATGCTTCAGAAATGTGGAAAATGGTCCGTTTTCAAATGTTTTATTTTTGAACGTCAGTTCACATTTGTAGGTGGATCATCAGTGTTAGAGCTAAAATTAGCATGTTTAAAGTGATTTTCATGCTTCCAGGGGCTCGGGAAATTAATTAAATACCATTTGGAGGCATTTAATGTTCGAGCAAAAACGGCTGATTTTCGACAAAAGAGATAACACCCCCCCATTACGTCATGCTTCAGAAATGTGGAAAATGGTCCGTTTTCAAATGTTTTATTTTTGAACGTCAGTTCACATTTGTAGGTGGATCATCAGTGTTAGAGCTAAAATTAGCATGTTTAAAGTGATTTTCATGCTTCCAGGGGCCCAAAACACAAGATTTATGGAATGGTTAAAAGTGCATGAAAATGGCCAATTTACTCACTCTGAGTTCTCAAAAAGGGTTTCTTCACCCCGGGAAGTTAATTAAATACCATTTGGAGGCATTTAATGTTCGAGCAAAAACGGCTGATTTTCGACAAAAGAGATAACACCCCCCCATTACGTCATGCTTCAGAAATGTGGAAAATGGTCCGTTTTCAAATGTTTTATTTTTGAACGTCAGTTCACATTTGTAGGTGGATCATCAGTGTTAGAGCTAAAATTAGCATGTTTAAAGTGATTTTCATGCTTCCAGGGGCTCGGGAAGTTAATTAAATACCATTTGGAGGCATTTAATGTTCGAGCAAAAACGGCTGATTTTCGACAAAAGAGATAACACCCCCCCATTACGTCATGCTTCAGAAATGTGGAAAATGGTCCGTGTTCAAATGTTTTATTTTTGAACGTCAGTTCACATTTGTAGGTGGATCATCAGTGTTAGAGCTAAAATTAGCATGTTTAAAGTGATTTTCATGCTTCCAGGGGCCCAAAACACAAGATTTATGGAATGGTTAAAAGTGCATGAAAATGGCCAATTTACTCACTCTGAGTTCTCAAAAAGGGTTTCTTCACCCCGCGAAGTTAATTAAATACCATTTGGAGGCATTTAATGTTCGAGCAAAAACGGCTGATTTTCGATAAAAGAGATAACACCCCCCCATTACGTCATGCTTCAGAAATGTGGAAAATGGTCCGTTTTCAAATGTTTTATTTTTGAACGTCAGTTCACATTTGTAGGTGGATCATCAGTGTTAGAGCTAAAATTAGCATGTTTAAAGTGATTTTCATGCTTCCAGGGGCTCGGGAAGTGAAATAAATACCATTTGGAAGCATTTAATGTTCGAGCAAAAACGGCTGATTTTCGACAAAAGAGATAACACCCCCCCATTACGTCATGCTTCAGAAATGTGGAAAATGGTCTGTTTTCAAATGTTTTATTTTTGAACGTCAGTTCACATTTGTAGGTGGATCATCAGTGTTAGAGCTAAAATTAGCATGTTTAAAGTGATTTTCATGCTTCCAGGGGCTCGGGAAATTAATTAAATACCATTTGGAGGCATTTAATGTTCGAGCAAAAACGGCTGATTTTCGACAAAAGAGATAACACCCCCCATTACGTCATGCTTCAGAAATGTGGAAAATGGTCCGTTTTCAAATGTTTTATTTTTGAACGTCAGTTCACATTTGTAGGTGGATCATCAGTGTTAGAGCTAAAATTAGCATGTTTAAAGTGATTTTCATGCTTCCAGGGGCCCAAAACACAAGATTTATGGAATGGTTAAAAGTGCATGAAAATGGCCAATTTACTCACTCTGAGTTCTCAAAAAGGGTTTCTTCACCCCGGGAAGTTAATTAAATACCATTTGGAGGCATTTAATGTTCGAGCAAAAACGGCTGATTTTCGACAAAAGAGATAACACCCCCCCATTACGTCATGCTTCAGAAATGTGGAAAATGGTCCGTTTTCAAATGTTTTATTTTTGAACGTCAGTTCACATTTGTAGGTGGATCATCAGTGTTAGAGACAAAATTAGCATGTTTAAAGTGATTTTCATGCTTCCAGGGGCTCGGGAAGTTAATTAAATACCATTTGGAGGCATTTAATGTTCGAGCAAAAACGGCTGATTTTCGACAAAAGAGATAACACCCCCCCATTACGTCATGCTTCAGAAATGTGGAAAATGGTCCGTTTTCAAATGTTTCATTTTTGAACGTCAGTTCACATTTGTAGGTGGATCATCAGTGTTAGAGCTAAAATTAGCATGTTTAAAGTGATTTTCATGCTTCCAGGGGCCCAAAACACAAGATTTATGGAATGGTTAAAAGTGCATGAAAATGGCCAATTTACTCACTCTGAGTTCTCAAAAAGGGTTTCTTCACCCCGGGAAGTTAATTAAATACCATTTGGAGGCATTTAATGTTCGAGCAAAAACGGCTGATTTTCGACAAAAGAGATAACACCCCCCCATTACGTCATGCTTCAGAAATGTGGAAAATGGTCCGTTTTCAAATGTTTTATTTTTGAACGTCAGTTCACATTTGTAGGTGGATCATCAGTGTTAGAGCTAAAATTAGCATGTTTAAAGTGATTTTCATGCTTCCAGGGGCCCAAAACACAAGATTTATGGAATGGTTAAAAGTGCATGAAAATGGCCAATTTACTCACTCTGAGTTCTCAAAAAGGGTTTCTTCACCCCGGGAAGTTAATTAAATACCATTTGGAGGCATTTAATGTTCGAGCAAAAACGGCTGATTTTCGACAAAAGAGATAACACCCCCCCATTACGTCATGCTTCAGAAATGTGGAAAATGGTCCGTTTTCAAATGTTTTATTTTTGAACGTCAGTTCACATTTGTAGGTGGATCATCAGTGTTAGAGCTAAAATTAGCATGTTTAAAGTGATTTTCATGCTTCCAGGGGCTCGGGAAGTTAATTAAATACCATTTGGAGGCATTTAATGTTCGAGCAAAAACGGCTGATTTTCGACAAAAGAGATAACACCCCCCCATTACGTCATGCTTCAGAAATGTGGAAAATGGTCAGTTTTCAAATGTTTTATTTTTGAACGTCAGTTCACATTTGTAGGTGGATCATCAGTGTTAGAGCTAAAATTAGCATGTTTAAAGTGATTTTCATGCTTCCAGGGGCCCAAAACACAAGATTTATGGAATGGTTAAAAGTGCATGAAAATGGCCAATTTACTCACTCTGAGTTCTCAAAAAGGGTTTCTTCCCCCCGGGAAGTTAATTAAATACCATTTGGAGGCATTTAATGTTCGAGCAAAAACGGCTGATTTTCGACAAAAGAGATAACACCCCCCCATTACGTCATGCTTCAGAAATGTGGAAAATGGTCCGTTTTCAAATGTTTTATTTTTGAACGTCAGTTCACATTTGTAGGTGGATCATCAGTGTTAGAGCTAAAATTAGCATGTTTAAAGTGATTTTCATGCTTCCAGGGGCTCGGGAAGTGAAATAAATACCATTTGGAGGCATTTAATGTTCGAGCAAAAACGGCTGATTTTCGACAAAAGAGACAACACCGCCCCATTACGTCATGCTTCAGAAATGTGGAAAATGGTCCGTTTTCAAATGTTTTGTTTTTGAACGTCAGTTCACATTTGTAGGTGGATCATCAGTGTTAGAGCTAAAATTAGCATGTTTAAAGTGATTTTCATGCTTCCAGGGGCTCGGGAAGTGAAATAAATACCATTTGGAGGCATTTAATGTTCGAGCAAAATTGGCTGATTTTAGACAAAAGAGATAACACCCCCCCATTACGTCATGCTTCAGAAATGTGGAAAATGGTCCGTTTTCAAATGTTTTATTTTTGAACGTCAGTTCACATTTGTAGGTGGATCATCAGTGTTAGAGCTAAAATTAGCATGTTTAAAGTGATTTTCATGCTTCCAGGGGCCCAAAACACAAGATTTATGGAATGGTTAAAAGTGCATGAAAATGGCCAATTTACTCACTCTGAGTTCTCAAAAAGGGTTTCTTCACCCCGGGAAGTTAATTAAATACCATTTGGAGGCATTTAATGTTCGAGCAAAAACGGCTGATTTTCGACAAAAGAGATAACACCCCCCCATTACGTCATGCTTCAGAAATGTGGAAAATGGTCGGTTTTCAAATGTTTTATTTTTGAACGTCAGTTCACATTTGTAGGTGGATCATCAGTGTTAGAGCTAAAATTAGCATGTTTAAAGTGATTTTCATGCTTCCAGGGGCTCGGGAAGTTAATTAAATACCATTTGGAGGCATTTAATGTTCGAGCAAAAACGGCTGATTTTCGACAAAAGAGATAACACCCCCCCATTACGTCATGCTTCAGAAATGTGGAAAATGGTCCGTTTTCAAATGTTTTATTTTTGAACGTCAGTTCACATTTGTAGGTGGATCATCAGTGTTAGAGCTAAAATTAGCATGTTTAAAGTGATTTTCATGCTTCCAGGGACCCAAAACACAAGATTTATGGAATGGTTAAAAGTGCATGAAAATGGCCAATTTACTCACTCTGAGTTCTCAAAAAGGGTTTCTTCACCCCGGGAAGTTAATTAAATACCATTTGGAGGCATTTAATGTTCGAGCAAAAACGGCTGATTTTCGACAAAAGAGATAACACCCCCCCATTACGTCATGCTTCAGAAATGTGGAAAATGGTCCGTTTTCAAATGTTTTATTTTTGAACGTCAGTTCACATTTGTAGGTGGATCATCAGTGTTAGAGCTAAAATTAGCATGTTTAAAGTGATTTTCATGCTTCCAGGGGCTCGGGAAGTGAAATAAATACCATTTGGAAGCATTTAATGTTCGAGCAAAAACGGCTGATTTTCGACAAAAGAGATAACACCCCCCCATTACGTCATGCTTCAGAAATGTGGAAAATGGTCCGTTTTCAAATGTTTTATTTTTGAATGTCAGTTCACATTTGTAGGTGGATCATCAGTGTTAGAGCTAAAATTAGCATGTTTAAAGTGATTTTCATGCTTCCAGGGGCTCGGGAAATTAATTAAATACCATTTGGAGGCATTTAATGTTCGAGCAAAAACGGCTGATTTTCGACAAAAGAGATAACACCCCCCCATTACGTCATGCTTCAGAAATGTGGAAAATGGTCCGTTTTCAAATGTTTTATTTTTGAACGTCAGTTCACATTTGTAGGTGGATCATCAGTGTTAGAGCTAAAATTAGCATGTTTAAAGTGATTTTCATGCTTCCAGGGGCCCAAAACACAAGATTTATGGAATGGTTAAAAGTGCATGAAAATGGCCAATTTACTCACTCTGAGTTCTCAAAAAGGGTTTCTTCACCCCGGGAAGTTAATTAAATACCATTTGGAGGCATTTAATGTTCGAGCAAAAACGGCTGATTTTCGACAAAAGAGATAACACCCCCCCATTACGTCATGCTTCAGAAATGTGGAAAATGGTCCGTTTTCAAATGTTTTATTTTTGAACGTCAGTTCACATTTGTAGGTGGATCATCAGTGTTAGAGACAAAATTAGCATGTTTAAAGTGATTTTCATGCTTCCAGGGGCTCGGGAAGTTAATTAAATACCATTTGGAGGCATTTAATGTTCGAGCAAAAACGGCTGATTTTCGACAAAAGAGATAACACCCCCCCATTACGTCATGCTTCAGAAATGTGGAAAATGGTCCGTTTTCAAATGTTTCATTTTTGAACGTCAGTTCACATTTGTAGGTGGATTATCAGTGTTAGAGCTAAAATTAGCACGTTTAAAGTGATTTTCATGCTTCCAGGGGCCCAAAACACAAGATTTATGGAATGGTTAAAAGTGCATGAAAATGGCCAATTTACTCACTCTGAGTTCTCAAAAAGGGGTTCTTCACCCCGGGAAGTTAATTAAATACCATTTGGAGGCATTTAATGTTCGAGCAAAAACGGCTGATTTTCGACAAAAGAGATAACACCCCCCCATTACGTCATGCTTCAGAAATGTGGAAAATGGTCCGTTTTCAAATGTTTTATTTTTGAACGTCAGTTCACATTTGTAGGTGGATCATCAGTGTTAGAGCTAAAATTAGCATGTTTAAAGTGATTTTCATGCTTCCAGGGGCTCGGGAAGTTAATTAAATACCATTTGGAGGCATTTAATGTTCGAGCAAAAACGGCTGATTTTCGACAAAAGAGATAACACCCCCCCATTACGTCATGCTTCAGAAATGTGGAAAATGGTCCGTTTTCAAATGTTTTATTTTTGAACGTCAGTTCACATTTGTAGGTGGATCATCAGTGTTAGAGCTAAAATTAGCATGTTTAAAGTGATTTTCATGCTTCCAGGGGCTCGGGAAGTGAAATAAATACCATTTGGAAGCATTTAATGTTCGAGCAAAAACGGCTGATTTTCGACAAAAGAGATAACACCCCCCCATTACGTCATGCTTCAGAAATGTGGAAAATGGTCCGTTTTCAAATGTTTTATTTTTGAACGTCAGTTCACATTTGTAGGTGGATCATCAGTGTTAGAGCTAAAATTAGCATGTTTAAAGTGATTTTCATGCTTCCAGGGGCTCGGGAAATTAATTAAATACCATTTGGAGGCATTTAATGTTCGAGCAAAAACGGCTGATTTTCGACAAAAGAGATAACACCCCCCCATTACGTCATGCTTCAGAAATGTGGAAAATGGTCCGTTTTCAAATGTTTTATTTTTGAACGTCAGTTCACATTTGTAGGTGGATCATCAGTGTTAGAGCTAAAATTAGCATGTTTAAAGTGATTTTCATGCTTCCAGGGGCCCAAAACACAAGATTTATGGAATGGTTAAAAGTGCATGAAAATGGCCAATTTACTCACTCTGAGTTCTCAAAAAGGGTTTCTTCACCCCGGGAAGTTAATTAAATACCATTTGGAGGCATTTAATGTTCGAGCAAAAACGGCTGATTTTCGACAAAAGAGATAACACCCCCCCATTACGTCATGCTTCAGAAATGTGGAAAATGGTCCGTTTTCAAATGTTTTATTTTTGAACGTCAGTTCACATTTGTAGGTGGATCATCAGTGTTAGAGCTAAAATTAGCATGTTTAAAGTGATTTTCATGCTTCCAGGGGCTCGGGAAGTGAAATAAATACCATTTGGAGGCATTTAATGTTCGAGCAAAAACGGCTGATTTTCGACAAAAGAGATAACACCGCCCCATTACGTCATGCTTCAGAAATGTGGAAAATGGTCCGTTTTCAAATGTTTTATTTTTGAACGTCAGTTCACATTTGTAGGTGGATCATCAGTGTTAGAGCTAAAATTAGCATGTTTAAAGTGATTTTCATGCTTCCAGGGGCTCGGGAAGTGAAATAAATACCATTTGGAGGCATTTAATGTTCGAGCAAAATTGGCTGATTTTAGACAAAAGAGATAACACCCCCCCATTACGTCATGCTTCAGAAATGTGGAAAATGGTCCGTTTTCAAATGTTTTATTTTTGAACGTCAGTTCACATTTGTAGGTGGATCATCAGTGTTAGAGCTAAAATTAGCATGTTTAAAGTGATTTTCATGCTTCCAGGGGCCCAAAACACAAGATTTATGGAATGGTTAAAAGTGCATGAAAATGGCCAATTTACTCACTCTGAGTTCTCAAAAAGGGTTTCTTCACCCCGGGAAGTTAATTAAATACCATTTGGAGGCATTTAATGTTCGAGCAAAAACGGCAGATTTTCGACAAAAGAGATAACACCCCCCCATTACGTCATGCTTCAGAAATGTGGAAAATGGTCCGTTTTCAAATGTTTTATTTTTGAACGTCAGTTCACATTTGTAGGTGGATCATCAGTGTTAGAGCTAAAATTAGCATGTTTAAAGTGATTTTCATGCTTCCAGGGGCTCGGGAAGTGAAATAAATACCATTTGGAAGCATTTAATGTTCGAGCAAAAACGGCTTATTTTCGACAAAAGAGATAACACCCCCCCATTACGTCATGCTTCAGAAATGTGGAAAATGGTCCGTTTTCAAATGTTTTATTTTTGAACGTCAGTTCACATTTGTAGGTGGATCATCAGTGTTAGAGCTAAAATTAGCATGTTTAAAGTGATTTTCATGCTTCCAGGGGCTCGGGAAATTAATTAAATACCATTTGGAGGCATTTAATGTTCGAGCAAAAACGGCTGATTTTCGACAAAAGAGATAACACCCCCCCATTACGTCATGCTTCAGAAATGTGGAAAATGGTCCGTTTTCAAATGTTTTATTTTTGAACGTCAGTTCACATTTGTAGGTGGATCATCAGTGTTAGAGCTAAAATTAGCATGTTTAAAGTGATTTTCATGCTTCCAGGGGCCCAAAACACAAGATTTATGGAATGGTTAAAAGTGCATGAAAATGGCCAATTTACTCACTCTGAGTTCTCAAAAAGGGTTTCTTCACCCCGGGAAGTTAATTAAATACCATTTGGAGGCATTTAATGTTCGAGCAAAAACGGCTGATTTTCGACAAAAGAGATAACACCCCCCCATTACGTCATGCTTCAGAAATGTGGAAAATGGTCCGTTTTCAAATGTTTTATTTTTGAACGTCAGTTCACATTTGTAGGTGGATCATCAGTGTTAGAGCTAAAATTAGCATGTTTAAAGTGATTTTCATGCTTCCAGGGGCTCGGGAAGTTAATTAAATACCATTTGGAGGCATTTAATGTTCGAGCAAAAACGGCTGATTTTCGACAAAAGAGATAACACCCCCCCATTACGTCATGCTTCAGAAATGTGGAAAATGGTCCGTTTTCAAATGTTTTATTTTTGAACGTCAGTTCACATTTGTAGGTGGATCATCAGTGTTAGAGCTAAAATTAGCATGTTTAAAGTGATTTTCATGCTTCCAGGGGCCCAAAACACAAGATTTATGGAATGGTTAAAAGTGCATGAAAATGGCCAATTTACTCACTCTGAGTTCTCAAAAAGGGTTTCTTCACCCCGGGAAGTTAATTAAATACCATTTGGAGGCATTTAATGTTCGAGCAAAAACGGCTGATTTTCGACAAAAGAGATAACACCCCCCCATTACGTCATGCTTCAGAAATGTGGAAAATGGTCCGTTTTCAAATGTTTTATTTTTGAACGTCAGTTCACATTTGTAGGTGGATCATCAGTGTTAGAGCTAAAATTAGCATGTTTAAAGTGATTTTCATGCTTCCAGGGGCTCGGGAAGTGAAATATATACCATTTGGAAGCATTTAATGTTCGAGCAAAAACGGCTGATTTTCGACAAAAGAGATAACACCCCCCCATTACGTCATGCTTCAGAAATGTGGAAAATGGTCCGTTTTCAAATGTTTTATTTTTGAACGTCAGTTCACATTTGTAGGTGGATCATCAGTGTTAGAGCTAAAATTAGCATGTTTAAAGTGATTTTCATGCTTCCAGGGGCCCAAAACACAAGATTTATGGAATGGTTAAAAGTGCATGAAAATGGCCAATTTACTCACTCTGAGTTCTCAAAAAGGGTTTCTTCACCCCGGGAAGTTAATTAAATACCATTTGGAGGCATTTAATGTTCGAGCAAAAACGGCTGATTTTCGACAAAAGAGATAACACCCCCCCATTACATCATGCTTCAGAAATGTGGAAAATGGTCCGTTTTCAAATGTTTTATTTTTGAACGTCAGTTCACATTTGTAGGTGGATCATCAGTGTTAGAGACAAAATTAGCATGTTTAAAGTGATTTTCATGCTTCCAGGGGCTCGGGAAGTTAATTAAATACCATTTGGAGGCATTTAATGTTCGAGCAAAAACGGCTGATTTTCGACAAAAGAGATAACACCCCCCCATTACGTCATGCTTCAGAAATGTGGAAAATGGTCCGTTTTCAAATGTTTCATTTTTGAACGTCAGTTCACATTTGTAGGTGGATTATCAGTGTTAGAGCTAAAATTAGCATGTTTAAAGTGATTTTCATGCTTCCAGGGGCCCAAAACACAAGATTTATGGAATGGTTAAAAGTGCATGAAAATGGCCAATTTACTCACTCTGAGTTCTCAAAAAGGGTTTCTTCACCCCGGGAAGTTAATTAAATACCATTTGGAGGCATTTAATGTTCGAGCAAAAACGGCTGATTTTCGACAAAAGAGATAACACCCCCCCATTACGTCATGCTTCAGAAATGTGGAAAATGGTCCGTTTTCAAATGTTTTATTTTTGAACGTCAGTTCACATTTGTAGGTGGATCATCAGTGTTAGAGCTAAAATTAGCATGTTTAAAGTGATTTTCATGCTTCCAGGGGCTCGGGAAGTTAAATAAATACCATTTGGAGGCATTTAATGTTCGAGCAAAAACGGCTGATTTTCGACAAAAGAGATAACACCCCCCCATTACGTCATGCTTCAGAAATGTGGAAAATGGTCCGTTTTCAAATGTTTTATTTTTGAACGTCAGTTCACATTTGTAGGTGGATCATCAGTGTTAGAGCTAAAAATAGCATGTTTAAAGTGATTTTCATGCTTCCAGGGGCCCAAAACACAAGATTTATGGAATGGTTAAAAGTGCATGAAAATGGCCAATTTACTCACTCTGAGTTCTCAAAAAGGGTTTCTTCCCCCCGGGAAGTTAATTAAATACCATTTGGAGGCATTTAATGTTCGAGCAAAAACGGCTGATTTTCGACAAAAGAGATAACACCCCCCCATTACGTCATGCTTCAGAAATGTGGAAAATGGTCCGTTTTCAAATGTTTTATTTTTGAACGTCAGTTCACATTTGTAGGTGGATCATCAGTGTTAGAGCTAAAATTAGCATGTTTAAAGTGATTTTCATGCTTCCAGGGGCTCGGGAAGTTAATTAAATACCATTTGGAGGCATTTAATGTTCGAGCAAATACGGCTGATTTTCGACAAAAGAGATAACACCCCCCCATTACGTCATGCTTCAGAAATGTGGAAAATGGTCCGTTTTCAAATGTTTTATTTTTGAACGTCAGTTCACATTTGTAGGTGGATCATCAGTGTTAGAGCTAAAATTAGCATGTTTAAAGTGATTTTCATGCTTCCAGGGGCTCGGGAAGTGAAATAAATACCATTTGGAGGCATTTAATGTTCGAGCAAAAACGGCTGATTTTCGACAAAAGAGATAACACCGCCCCATTACGTCATGCTTCAGAAATGTGGAAAATGGTCCGTTTTCAAATGTTTTATTTTTGAACGTCAGTTCACATTTGTAGGTGGATCATCAGTGTTAGAGCTAAAATTAGCATGTTTAAAGTGATTTTCATGCTTCCAGGGGCTTGGGAAGTGAAATAAATACCATTTGGAGGCATTTAATGTTCGAGCAAAATTGGCTGATTTTAGACAAAAGAGATAACACCCCCCCCATTACGTCATGCTTCAGAAATGTGGAAAATGGTCCGTTTTCAAATGTTTTATTTTTGAACGTCAGTTCACATTTGTAGGTGGATCATCAGTGTTAGAGCTAAAATTAGCATGTTTAAAGTGATTTTCATGCTTCCAGGGGCCCAAAACACAAGATTTATGGAATGGTTAAAAGTGCATGAAAATGGCCAATTTACTCACTCTGAGTTCTCAAAAAGGGTTTCTTCACCCCGGGAAGTTAATTAAATACCATTTGGAGGCATTTAATGTTCGAGCAAAAACGGCTGATTTTCGACAAAAGAGATAACACCCCCCCATTACGTCATGCTTCAGAAATGTGGAAAATGGTCCGTTTTCAAATGTTTTATTTTTGAACGTCAGTTCACATTTATAGGTGGATCATCAGTGTTAGAGCTAAAATTAGCATGTTTAAAGTGATTTTCATGCTTCCAGGGGCTCGGGAAGTGAAATAAATACCATTTGGAAGCATTTAATGTTCGAGCAAAAACGGCTGATTTTCGACAAAAGAGATAACACCCCCCCATTACGTCATGCTTCAGAAATGTGGAAAATGGTCCGTTTTCAAATGTTTTATTTTTGAACGTCAGTTCACATTTGTAGGTGGATCATCAGTGTTAGAGCTAAAATTAGCATGTTTAAAGTGATTTTCATGCTTCCAGGGGCCCAAAACACAAGATTTATGGAATGGTTAAAAGTGCATGAAAATGGCCAATTTACTCACTCTGAGTTCTCAAAAAGGGTTTCTTCACCCCGGGAAGTTAATTAAATACCATTTGGAGGCATTTAATGTTCGAGCAAAAACGGCTGATTTTCGACAAAAGAGATAACACCCCCCCATTACGTCATGCTTCAGAAATGTGGAAAATGGTCCGTTTTCAAATGTTTTATTTTTGAACGTCAGTTCACATTTGTAGGTGGATCATCAGTGTTAGAGCTAAAATTAGCATGTTTAAAGTGATTTTCATGCTTCCAGGGGCTCGGGAAGTGAAATAAATACCATTTGGAAGCATTTAATGTTCGAGCAAAAACGGCTGATTTTCGACAAAAGAGATAACACCCCCCCATTACGTCATGCTTCAGAAATGTGGAAAATGGTCCGTTTTCAAATGTTTTATTTTTGAACGTCAGTTCACATTTGTAGGTGGATCATCAGTGTTAGAGCTAAAATTAGCATGTTTAAAGTGATTTTCATGCTTCCAGGGGCCCAAAACACAAGATTTATGGAATGGTTAAAAGTGCATGAAAATGGCCAATTTACTCACTCTGAGTTCTCAAAAAGGGTTTCTTCACCCCGGGAAGTTAATTAAATACCATTTGGAGGCAATTAATGTTCGAGCAAAAACGGCTGATTTTCGACAAAAGAGATAACACCCCCCCATTACGTCATGCTTCAGAAATGTGGAAAATGGTCCGTTTTCAAATGTTTTATTTTTGAACGTCAGTTCACATTTGTAGGTGGATCATCAGTGTTAGAGACAAAATTAGCATGTTTAAAGTGATTTTCATGCTTCCAGGGGCTCGGGAAGTTAATTAAATACCATTTGGAGGCATTTAATGTTCGAGCAAAAACGGCTGATTTTCGACAAAAGAGATAACACCCCCCCATTACGTCATGCTTCAGAAATGTGGAAAATGGTCCGTTTTCAAATGTTTCATTTTTGAACGTCAGTTCACATTTGTAGGTGGATTATCAGTGTTAGAGCTAAAATTAGCATGTTTAAAGTGATTTTCATGCTTCCAGGGGCCCAAAACACAAGATTTATGGAATGGTTAAAAGTGCATGAAAATGGCCAATTTACTCACTCTGAGTTCTCAAAAAGGGTTTCTTCACCCCGGGAAGTTAATTAAATACCATTTGGAGGCATTTAATGTTCGAGCAAAAACGGCTGATTTTCGACAAAAGAGATAACACCCCCCCATTACGTCATGCTTCAGAAATGTGGAAAATGGTCCGTTTTCAAATGTTTTATTTTTGAACGTCAGTTCACATTTGTAGGTGGATCATCAGTGTTAGAGCTAAAATTAGCATGTTTAAAGTGATTTTCATGCTTCCAGGGGCTCGGGAAGTTAATTAAATACCATTTGGAGGCATTTAATGTTCGAGCAAAAACGGCTGATTTTCGACAAAAGAGATAACACCCCCCCCCATTACGTCATGCTTCAGAAATGTGGAAAATGGTCCGTTTTCAAATGTTTTATTTTTGAACGTCAGTTCACATTTGTAGGTGGATCATCAGTGTTAGAGCTAAAATTAGCATGTTTAAAGTGATTTTCATGCTTCCAGGGGCCCAAAACACAAGATTTATGGAATGGTTAAAAGTGCATGAAAATGGCCAATTTACTCACTCTGAGTTCTCAAAAAGGGTTTCTTCCCCCCGGGAAGTTAATTAAATACCATTTGGAGGCATTTAATGTTCGAGCAAAAACGGCTGATTTTCGACAAAAGAGATAACACCCCCCCATTACGTCATGCTTCAGAAATGTGGAAAATGGTCCGTTTTCAAATGTTTTATTTTTGAACGTCAGTTCACATTTGTAGGTGGATCATCAGTGTTAGAGCTAAAATTAGCATGTTTAAAGTGATTTTCATGCTTCCAGGGGCACGGGAAGTTAATTAAATACCATTTGGAGGCATTTAATGTTCGAGCAAAAACGGCTGATTTTCGACAAAAGAGATAACACCCCCCCATTACGTCATGCTTCAGAAATGTGGAAAATGGTCCGTTTTCAAATGTTTTATTTTTGAACGTCAGTTCACATTTGTAGGTGGATCATCAGTGTTAGAGCTAAAATTAGCATGTTTAAAGTGATTTTCATGCTTCCAGGGGCTCGGGAAGTGAAATAAATACTATTTGGAGGCATTTAATGTTCGAGCAAAAACGGCTGATTTTCGACAAAAGAGATAACACCGCCCCATTACGTCATGCTTCAGAAATGTGGAAAATGGTCCGTTTTCAAATGTTTTATTTTTGAACGTCAGTTCACATTTGTAGGTGGATCACCAGTGTTAGAGCTAAAATTAGCATGTTTAAAGTGATTTTCATGCTTCCAGGGGCTCGGGAAGTGAAATAAATACCATTTGGAGGCATTTAATGTTCGAGCAAAATTGGCTGATTTTAGACAAAAGAGATAACACCCCCCCATTACGTCATGCTTCAGAAATGTGGAAAATGGTCCGTTTTCAAATGTTTTATTTTTGAACGTCAGTTCACATTTGTAGGTGGATCATCAGTGTTAGAGCTAAAATTAGCATGTTTAAAGTGATTTTCATGCTTCCAGGGGCCCAAAACACAAGATTTATGGAATGGTTAAAAGTGCATGAAAATGGCCAATTTACTCACTCTGAGTTCTCAAAAAGGGTTTCTTCCCCCCGGGAAGTTAATTAAATACCATTTGGAGGCATTTAATGTTCGAGCAAAAACGGCTGATTTTCGACAAAAGAGATAACACCCCCCCATTACGTCATGCTTCAGAAATGTGGAAAATGGTCCGTTTTCAAATGTTTTATTTTTGAACGTCAGTTCACATTTGTAGGTGGATCATCAGTGTTAGAGCTAAAATTAGCATGTTTAAAGTGATTTTCATGCTTCCAGGGGCTCGGGAAGTTAATTAAATACCATTTGGAGGCATTTAATGTTCGAGCAAAAACGGCTGATTTTCGACAAAAGAGATAACACCCCCCCCATTACGTCATGCTTCAGAAATGTGGAAAATGGTCCGTTTTCAAATGTTTTATTTTTGAACGTCAGTTCACATTTGTAGGTGGATCATCAGTGTTAGAGCTAAAATTAGCATGTTTAAAGTGATTTTCATGCTTCCAGGGGCTCGGGAAGTGAAATAAATACCATTTGGAGGCATTTAATGTTCGAGCAAAAACGGCTGATTTTCGACAAAAGAGATAACACCGCCCCATTACGTCATGCTTCAGAAATGTGGAAAATGGTCCGTTTTCAAATGTTTTATTTTTGAACGTCAGTTCACATTTGTAGGTGGATCATCAGTGTTAGAGCTAAAATTAGCCTGTTTAAAGTGATTTTCATGCTTCCAGGGGCTCGGGAAGTGAAATAAATACCATTTGGAGGCATTTAATGTTCGAGCAAAATTGGCTGATTTTAGACAAAAGAGATAACACCCCCCCATTACGTCATGCTTCAGAAATGTGGAAAATGGTCCGTTTTCAAATGTTTTATTTTTGAACGTCAGTTCACATTTGTAGGTGGATCATCAGTGTTAGAGCTAAAATTAGCATGTTTAAAGTGATTTTCATGCTTCCAGGGGCCCAAAACACAAGATTTATGGAATGGTTAAAAGTGCATGAAAATGGCCAATTTACTCACTCTGAGTTCTCAAAAAGGGTTTCTTCACCCCGGGAAGTTAATTAAATACCATTTGGAGGCATTTAATGTTCGAGCAAAAACGGCTGATTTTCGACAAAAGAGATAACACCCCCCCATTACGTCATGCTTCAGAAATGTGGAAAATGGTCCGTTTTCAAATGTTTTATTTTTGAACGTCAGTTCACATTTGTAGGTGGATCATCAGTGTTAGAGCTAAAATTAGCATGTTTAAAGTGATTTTCATGCTTCCAGGGGCTCGGGAAGTGAAATAAATACCATTTGGAAGCATTTAATGTTCGAGCAAAAACGGCTGATTTTCGACAAAAGAGATAACACCCCCCCATTACGTCATGCTTCAGAAATGTGGAAAATGGTCCGTTTTCAAATGTTTTATTTTTGAACGTCAGTTCACATTTGTAGGTGGATCATCAGTGTTAGAGCTAAAATTCGCATGTTTAAAGTGATTTTCATGCTTCCAGGGGCTCGGGAAATTAATTAAATACCATTTGGAGGCATTTAATGTTCGAGCAAAACCGGCTGATTTTCGACAAAAGAGATAACACCCCCCCATTACGTCATGCTTCAGAAATGTGGAAAATGGTCCGTTTTCAAATGTTTTATTTTTGAACGTCAGTTCACATTTGTAGGTGGATCATCAGTGTTAGAGCTAAAATTAGCATGTTTAAAGTGATTTTCATGCTTCCAGGGGCCCAAAACACAAGATTTATGGAATGGTTAAAAGTGCATGAAAATGGCCAATTTACTCACTCTGAGTTCTCAAAAAGGGTTTCTTCACCCCGGGAAGTTAATTAAATACCATTTGGAGGCATTTAATGTTCGAGCAAAAACGGCTGATTTTCGACAAAAGAGATAACACCCCCCCATTACGTCATGCTTCAGAAATGTGGAAAATGGTCCGTTTTCAAATGTATTATTTTTGAACGTCAGTTCACATTTGTAGGTGGATCATCAGTGTTAGAGCTAAAATTAGCATGTTTAAAGTGATTTTCATGCTTCCAGGGGCTCGGGAAGTGAAATATATACCATTTGGAGGCATTTAATGTTCGAGCAAAAACGGCTGATTTTCGACAAAAGAGATAACACCCCCCCATTACGTCATGCTTCAGAAATGTGGAAAATGGTCCGTTTTCAAATGTTTTATTTTTGAACGTCAGTTCACATTTGTAGGTGGATCATCAGTGTTAGAGCTAAAATTAGCATGTTTAAAGTGATTTTCATGCTTCCAGGGGCCCAAAACACAAGATTTATGGAATGGTTAAAAGTTCATGAAAATGGCCAATTTACTCACTCTGAGTTCTCAAAAAGGGTTTCTTCACCCCGGGAAGTTAATTAAATACCATTTGGAGGCATTTAATGTTCGAGCAAAAACGGCTGATTTTCGACAAAAGAGATAACACCCCCCCATTACGTCATGCTTCAGAAATGTGGAAAATGGTCCGTTTTCAAATGTTTTATTTTTGAACGTCAGTTCACATTTGTAGGTGGATCATCAGTGTTAGAGACAAAATTAGCATGTTTAAAGTGATTTTCATGCTTCCAGGGGCTCGGGAAGTTAATTAAATACCATTTGGAGGCATTTAATGTTCGAGCAAAAACGGCTGATTTTCGACAAAAGAGATAACACCCCCCCATTACGTCATGCTTCAGAAATGTGGAAAATGGTCCGTTTTCAAATGTTTCATTTTTGAATGTCAGTTCACATTTGTAGGTGGATTATCAGTGTTAGAGCTAAAATTAGCATGTTTAAAGTGATTTTCATGCTTCCAGGGGCCCAAAACACAAGATTTATGGAATGGTTAAAAGTGCATGAAAATGGCCAATTTACTCACTCTGAGTTCTCAAAAAGGGTTTCTTCACCCCGGGAAGTTAATTAAATTCCATTTGGAGGCATTTAATGTTCGAGCAAAAACGGCTGATTTTCGACAAAAGAGATAACACCCCCCCATTACGTCATGCTTCAGAAATGTGGAAAATGGTCCGTTTTCAAATGTTTTATTTTTGAACGTCAGTTCACATTTGTAGATGGATCATCAGTGTTAGAGCTCAAATTAGCATGTTTAAAGTGATTTTCATGCTTCCAGGGGCTCGGGAAGTTAATTAAATACCATTTGGAGGCATTTAATGTTCGAGCAAAAACGGCTGATTTTCGACAAAAGAGATAACACCCCCCCATTACGTCATGCTTCAGAAATGTGGAAAATGGTCCGTTTTCAAATGTTTTATTTTTGAACGTCAGTTCACATTTGTAGGTGGATCATCAGTGTTAGAGCTAAAATTAGCATGTTTAAAGTGATTTTCATGCTTCCAGGGGCCCAAAACACAAGATTTATGGAATGGTTAAAAGTGCATGAAAATGGCCAATTTACTCACTCTGAGTTCTCAAAAAGGGTTTCTTCCCCCCGGGAAGTTAATTAAATACCATTTGGAGGCATTTAATGTTCGAGCAAAAACGGCTGATTTTCGACAAAAGAGATAACACCCCCCCATTACGTCATGCTTCAGAAATGTGGAAAATGGTCCGTTTTCAAATGTTTTATTTTTGAACGTCAGTTCACATTTGTAGGTGGATCATCAGTGTTAGAGCTAAAATTAGCATGTTTAAAGTGATTTTCATGCTTCCAGGGGCTCGGGAAGTTAATTAAATACCATTTGGAGGCATTTAATGTTCGAGCAAAAACGGCTGATTTTCGACAAAAGAGATAACACCCCCCCATTACGTCATGCTTCAGAAATGTGGAAAATGGTCCGTTTTCAAATGTTTTATTTTTGAACGTCAGTTCACATTTGTAGGTGGATCATCAGTGTTAGAGCTAAAATTAGCATGTTTAAAGTGATTTTCATGCTTCCAGGGGCTCGGGAAGTGAAATAAATACCATTTGGAGGCGTTTAATGTTCGAGCAAAAACGGCTGATTTTCGACAAAAGAGATAACACCGCCCCATTACGTCATGCTTCAGAAATGTGGAAAATGGTCCGTTTTCAAATGTTTTATTTTTGAACGTCAGTTCACATTTGTAGGTGGATCATCAGTGTTAGAGCTAAAATTAGCATGTTTAAAGTGATTTTCATGCTTCCAGGGGCTCGGGAAGTGAAATAAATACCATTTGGAGGCATTTAATGTTCGAGCAAAATTGGCTGATTTTAGACAAAAGAGATACCACCCCCCCATTACGTCATGCTTCAGAAATGTGGAAAATGGTCCGTTTTCAAATGTTTTATTTTTGAACGTCAGTTCACATTTGTAGGTGGATCATCAGTGTTAGAGCTAAAATTAGCATGTTTAAAGTGATTTTCATGCTTCCAGGGGCTCGGGAAGTTAATTAAATACCATTTGGAGGCATTTAATGTTCGAGCAAAAACGGCTGATTTTCGACAAAAGAGATAACACCCCCCCATTACGTCATGCTTCAGAAATGTGGAAAATGGTCCGTTTTCAAATGTTTTATTTTTGAACGTCAGTTCACATTTGTAGGTGGATTATCAGTGTTAGAGCTAAAATTAGCATGTTTAAAGTGATTTTCATGCTTCCAGGGGCCCAAAACACAAGATTTATGGAATGGTTAAAAGTGCATGAAAATGGCCAATTTACTCACTCTGAGTTCTCAAAAAGGGTTTCTTCACCCCGGGAAGTTAATTAAATACCATTTGGAGGCATTTAATGTTCGAGCAAAAACGGCTGATTTTCGACAAAAGAGATAACACCCCCCCATTACGTCATGCTTCAGAAATGTGGAAAATGGTCCGTTTTCAAATGTTTTATTTTTGAACGTCAGTTCACATTTGTAGGTGGATCATCAGTGTTAGAGCTAAAATTAGCATGTTTAAAGTGATTTTCATGCTTCCAGGGGCCCAAAACACAAGATTTATGGAATGGTTAAAAGTGCATGAAAATGGCCAATTTACTCACTCTGAGTTCTCAAAAAGGGTTTCTTCACCCCGGGAAGTTAATTAAATACCATTTGGAGGCATTTAATGTTCGAGCAAAAACGGCTGATTTTCGACAAAAGAGATAACACCCCCCCATTACGTCATGCTTCAGAAATGTGGAAAATGGTCCGTTTTCAAATGTTTTATTTTTGAACGTCAGTTCACATTTGTAGGTGGATCATCAGTGTTAGAGCTAAAATTAGCATGTTTAAAGTGATTTTCATGCTTCCAGGGGCTCGGGAAGTTAATTAAATACCATTTGGAGGCATTTAATGTTCGAGCAAAAACGGCTGATTTTCGACAAAAGAGATAACACCCCCCCCATTACGTCATGCTTCAGAAATGTGGAAAATGGTCCGTTTTCAAATGTTTTATTTTTGAACGTCAGTTCACATTTGTAGGTGGATCATCAGTGTTAGAGCTAAAATTAGCATGTTTAAAGTGATTTTCATGCTTCCAGGGGCCCAAAACACAAGATTTATGGAATGGTTAAAAGTGCATGAAAATGGCCAATTTACTCACTCTGAGTTCTCAAAAAGGGTTTCTTCCCCCCGGGAAGTTAATTAAATACCATTTGGAGGCATTTAATGTTCGAGCAAAAACGGCTGATTTTCGACAAAAGAGATAACACCCCCCCATTACGTCATGCTTCAGAAATGTGGAAAATGGTCCGTTTTCAAATGTTTTATTTTTGAACGTCAGTTCACATTTGTAGGTGGATCATCAGTGTTAGAGCTAAAATTAGCATGTTTAAAGTGATTTTCATGCTTCCAGGGGCTCGGGAAGTTAATTAAATACCATTTGGAGGCATTTAATGTTCGAGCAAAAACGGCTGATTTTCGACAAAAGAGATAACACCCCCCCATTACGTCATGCTTCAGAAATGTGGAAAATGGTCCGTTTTCAAATGTTTTATTTTTGAACGTCAGTTCACATTTGTAGGTGGATCATCAGTGTTAGAGCTAAAATTAGCATGTTTAAAGTGATTTTCATGCTTCCAGGGGCTCGGGAAGTGAAATAAATACCATTTGGAGGCATTTAATGTTCGAGCAAAAACGGCTGATTTTCGACAAAAGAGATAACACCGCCCCATTACGTCATGCTTCAGAAATGTGGAAAATGGTCCGTTTTCAAATGTTTTATTTTTGAACGTCAGTTCACATTTGTAGGTGGATCATCAGTGTTAGAGCTAAAATTACCATGTTTAAAGTGATTTTCATGCTTCCAGGGGCCCAAAACACAAGATTTATGGAATGGTTAAAAGTGCATGAAAATGGCCAATTTACTCACTCTGAGTTCTCAAAAAGGGTTTCTTCACCCCGGGAAGTTAATTAAATACCATTTGGAGGCATTTAATGTTCGAGCAAAAACGGATGATTTTCGACAAAAGAGATAACACCCCCCCATTACGTCATGCTTCAGAAATGTGGAAAATGGTCCGTTTTCAAATGTTTTATTTTTGAACGTCAGTTCACATTTGTAGGTGGATCATCAGTGTTAGAGCTAAAATTAGCATGTTTAAAGTGATTTTCATGCTTCCAGGGGCTCGGGAAGTGAAATAAATACCATTTGGAAGCATTTAATGTTCGAGCAAAAACGGCTGATTTTCGACAAAAGAGATAACACCCCCCATTACGTCATGCTTCAGAAATGTGGAAAATGGTCCGTTTTCAAATGTTTTATTTTTGAACGTCAGTTCACATTTGTAGGTGGATCATCAGTGTTAGAGCTAAAATTAGCATGTTTAAAGTGATTTTCATGCTTCCAGGGGCTCGGGAAATTAATTAAATACCATTTGGAGGCATTTAATGTTCGAGCAAAAACGGCTGATTTTCGACAAAAGAGATAACACCCCCCCATTACGTCATGCTTCAGAAATGTGGAAAATGGTCCGTTTTCAAATGTTTTATTTTTGAACGTCAGTTCACATTTGTAGGTGGATCATCAGTGTTAGAGCTAAAATTAGCATGTTTAAAGTGATTTTCATGCTTCCAGGGGCCCAAAACACAAGATTTATGGAATGGTTAAAAGTGCATGAAAATGGCCAATTTACTCACTCTGAGTTCTCAAAAAGGGTTTCTTCACCCCGGGAAGTTAATTAAATACCATTTGGAGGCATTTAATGTTCGAGCAAAAACGGCTGATTTTCGACAAAAGAGATAACACCCCCCCATTACGTCATGCTTCAGAAATGTGGAAAATGCTCCGTTTTCAAATGTTTTATTTTTGAACGTCAGTTCACATTTGTAGGTGGATCATCAGTGTTAGAGCTAAAATTAGCATGTTTAAAGTGATTTTCATGCTTCCAGGGGCTCGGGAAGTTAATTAAATACCATTTGGAGGCATTTAATGTTCGAGCAAAAACGGCTGATTTTCGACAAAAGAGATAACACCCCCCCATTACGTCATGCTTCAGAAATGTGGAAAATGGTCCGTTTTCAAATGTTTTATTTTTGAACGTCAGTTCACATTTGTAGGTGGATCATCAGTGTTAGAGCTAAAATTAGCATGTTTAAAGTGATTTTCATGCTTCCAGGGGCCCAAAACACAAGATTTATGGAATGGTTAAAAGTGCATGAAAATGGCCAATTTACTCACTCTGAGTTCTCAAAAAGGGTTTCTTCACCCCGGGAAGTTAATTAAATACCATTTGGAGGCATTTAATGTTCGAGCAAAAACGGCTGATTTTCGACAAAAGAGATAACACCCCCCCATTACGTCATGCTTCAGAAATGTGGAAAATGGTCCGTTTTCAAATGTTTTATTTTTGAACGTCAGTTCACATTTGTAGGTGGATCATCAGTGTTAGAGCTAAAATTAGCATGTTTAAAGTGATTTTCATGCTTCCAGGGGCCCAAAACACAAGATTTATGGAATGGTTAAAAGTGCATGAAAATGGCCAATTTACTCACTCTGAGTTCTCAAAAAGGGTTTCTTCACCCCGGTAAGTTAATTAAATACCATTTGGAGGCATTTAATGTTCGAGCAAAAACGGCTGATTTTCGACAAAAGAGATAACACCCCCCCATTACGTCATGCTTCAGAAATGTGGAAAATGGTCCGTTTTCAAATGTTTTATTTTTGAACGTCAGTTCACATTTGTAGGTGGATCATCAGTGTTAGAGCTAAAATTAGCATGTTTAAAGTGATTTTCATGCTTCCAGGGGCTCGGGAAGTTAATTAAATACCATTTGGAGGCATTTAATGTTCGAGCAAAAACGGCTGATTTTCGACAAAAGAGATAACACCCCCCCATTACGTCATGCTTCAGAAATGTGGAAAATGGTCCGTTTTCAAATGTTTTATTTTTGAACGTCAGTTCACATTTGTAGGTGGATCATCAGTGTTAGAGCTAAAATTAGCATGTTTAAAGTGATTTTCATGCTTCCAGGGGCCCAAAACACAAGATTTATGGAATGGTTAAAAGTGCATGAAAATGGCCAATTTACTCACTCTGAGTTCTCAAAAAGGGTTTCTTCCCCCCGGGAAGTTAATTAAATACCATTTGGAGGCATTTAATGTTCGAGCAAAAACGGCTGATTTTCGACAAAAGAGATAACACCCCCCCATTACGTCATGCTTCAGAAATGTGGAAAATGGTCCGTTTTCAAATGTTTTATTTTTGAACGTCAGTTCACATTTGTAGGTGGATCATCAGTGTTAGAGCTAAAATTAGCATGTTTAAAGTGATTTTCATGCTTCCAGGGGCTCGGGAAGTTAATTAAATACCATTTGGAGGCATTTAATGTTCGAGCAAAAACGGCTGATTTTCGACAAAAGAGATAACACCCCCCCATTACGTCATGCTTCAGAAATGTGGAAAATGGTCCGTTTTCAAATGTTTTATTTTTGAACGTCAGTTCACATTTGTAGGTGGATCATCAGTGTTAGAGCTAAAATTAGCATGTTTAAAGTGATTTTCATGCTTCCAGGGGCCCAAAACACAAGATTTATGGAATGGTTAAAAGTGCATGAAAATGGCCAATTTACTCACTCTGAGTTCTCAAAAAGGGTTTCTTCACCCCGGGAAGTTAATTAAATACCATTTGGAGGCATTTAATGTTCGAGCAAAAACGGCTGATTTTCGACAAAAGAGATAACCCCCCCCCATTACGTCATGCTTCAGAAATGTGGAAAATGGTCCGTTTTCAAATGTTTTATTTTTGAACGTCAGTTCACATTTGTAGGTGGATCATCAGTGTTAGAGCTAAAATTAGCATGTTTAAAGTGATTTTCATGCTTCCAGGGGCTCGGGAAGTGAAATAAATACCATTTGGAAGCATTTAATGTTCGAGCAAAAACGGCTGATTTTCGACAAAAGAGATAACACCCCCCCATTACGTCATGCTTCAGAAATGTGGAAAATGGTCCGTTTTCAAATGTTTTATTTTTGAACGTCAGTTCACATTTGTAGGTGGATCATCAGTGTTAGAGCTAAAATTAGCATGTTTAAAGTGATTTTCATGCTTCCAGGGGCTCGGGAAATTAATTAAATACCATTTGGAGGCATTTAATGTTCGAGCAAAAACGGCTGATTTTCGACAAAAGAGATAACACCCCCCCATTACGTCATGCTTCAGAAATGTGGAAAATGGTCCGTGTTCAAATGTTTTATTTTTGAACGTCAGTTCACATTTGTAGGTGGATCATCAGTGTTAGAGCTAAAATTAGCATGTTTAAAGTGATTTTCATGCTTCCAGGGGCACAAAACACAAGATTTATGGAATAGTTAAAAGTGCATGAAAATGGCCAATTTACTCACTCTGAGTTCTCAAAAAGGGTTTCTTCACCCCGGGAAGTTAATTAAATACCATTTGGAGGCATTTAATGTTCGAGCAAAAATGGCTGATTTTCGACAAAAGAGATAACACCCCCCCATTACGTCATGCTTCAGAAATGTGGAAAATGGTCTGTTTTCAAATGTTTTATTTTTGAACGTCAGTTCACATTTGTAGGTGGATCATCAGTGTTAGAGACAAACTTAGCATGTTTAAAGTGATTTTCATGCTTCCAGGGGCTCGGGAAGTTAATTAAATACCATTTGGAGGCATTTAATGTTCAAGCAAAAACGGCTGATTTTCGACAAAAGAGATAACACCCCCCCATTACGTCATGCTTCAGAAATGTGGAAAATGGTCCGTTTTCAAATGTTTCATTTTTGAACGTCAGTTCACATTTGTAGGTGGATTATCAGTGTTAGAGCTAAAATTAGCATGTTTAAAGTGATTTTCATGCTTCCAGGGGCTCGGGAAGTGAAATAAATACCATTTGGAGGCATTTAATGTTCGAGCAAAAACGGCGGATTTTCGACAAAAGAGATAACACCGCCCCATTACGTCATGCTTCAGAAATGTGGAAAATGGTCCGTTTTCAAATGTTTTATTTTTGAACGTCAGTTCACATTTGTAGGTGGATCATCAGTGTTAGAGCTAAAATTAGCATGTTTAAAGTGATTTTCATGCTTCCAGGGGCTCGGGAAGTGAAATAAATACCATTTGGAGGCATTTAATGTTCGAGCAAAATTGGCTGATTTTAGACAAAAGAGATAACACCCCCCCCATTACGTCATGCTTCAGAAATGTGGAAAATGGTCCGTTTTCAAATGTTTTATTTTTGAACGTCAGTTCACATTTGTAGGTGGATCATCAGTGTTAGAGCTAAAATTAGCATGTTTAAAGTGATTTTCATGCTTCCAGGGGCTCGGGAAGTGAAATAAATACCATTTGGAGGCATTTAATGTTCGAGCAAAATTGGCTGATTTTAGATAAAAGAGATAACACCCCCCCATTACGTCATGCTTCAGAAATGTGGAAAATGGTCCGTTTTCAAATGTTTTATTTTTGAACGTCAGTTCACATTTGTAGGTGGATCATCAGTGTTAGAGCTAAAATTAGCATGTTTAAAGTGATTTTCATGCTTCCAGGGGCTCGGGAAGTGAAATAAATACCATTTGGAAGCATTTAATGTTCGAGCAAAAACGGCTGATTTTCGACAAAAGAGATAACACCCCCCCATTTCGTCATGCTTCAGAAATGTGGAAAATGGTCCGTTTTCAAATGTTTTATTTTTGAACGTCAGTTCACATTTGTAGGTGGATCATCAGTGTTAGAGCTAAAATTAGCATGTTTAAAGTGATTTTCATGCTTCCAGGGGCTCGGGAAATTAATTAAATACCATTTGGAGGCATTTAATGTTCGAGCAAAAACGGCTGATTTTCGACAAAAGAGATAACACCCCCCCATTACGTCATGCTTCAGAAATGTGGAAAATGGTCCGTTTTCAAATGTTTTATTTTTGAACGTCAGTTCACATTTGTAGGTGGATCATCAGTGTTAGAGCTAAAATTAGCATGTTTAAAGTGATTTTCATGCTTCCAGGGGCCCAAAACACAAGATTTATGGAATGGTTAAAAGTGCATGAAAATGGCCAATTTACTCACTCTGAGTTCTCAAAAAGGGTTTCTTCACCCCGGGAAGTTAATTAAATACCATTTGGAGGCATTTAATGTTCGAGCAAAAACGGCTGATTTTCGACAAAAGAGATAACACCCCCCCATTACGTCATGCTTCAGAAATGTGGAAAATGGTCCGTTTTCAAATGTTTTATTTTTGAACGTCAGTTCACATTTGTAGGTGGATCATCAGTGTTAGAGCTAAAATTAGCATGTTTAAAGTGATTTTCATGCTTCCAGGGGCTCGGGAAGTTAATTAAATACCATTTGGAGGCATTTAATGTTCGAGCAAAAACGGCTGATTTTCGACAAAAGAGATAACACCCCCCCATTACGTCATGCTTCAGAAATGTGGAAAATGGTCCGTTTTCAAATGTTTTATTTTTGAACGTCAGTTCACATTTGTAGGTGGATCATCAGTGTTAGAGCTAAAATTAGCATGTTTAAAGTGATTTTCATGCTTCCAGGGGCCCAAAACACAAGATTTATGGAATGGTTAAAAGTGCATGAAAATGGCCAATTTACTCACTCTGAGTTCTCAAAAAGGGTTTCTTCACCCCGGGAAGTTAATTAAATACCATTTGGAGGCATTTAATGTTCGAGCAAAAACGGCTGATTTTCGACAAAAGAGATAACACCCCCCCATTACGTCATGCTTCAGAAATGTGGAAAATGGTCCGTTTTCAAATGTTTTATTTTTGAACGTCAGTTCACATTTGTAGGTGGATCATCAGTGTTAGAGCTCAAATTAGCATGTTTAAAGTGATTTTCATGCTTCCAGGGGCCCAAAACACAAGATTTATGGAATGGTTAAAAGTGCATGAAAATGGCCAATTTACTCACTCTGAGTTCTCAAAAAGGGTTTCTTCACCCCGGGAAGTTAATTAAATACCATTTGGAGGCATTTAATGTTCAAGCAAAAACGGCTGATTTTCGACAAAAGAGATAACACCCCCCCATTACGTCATGCTTCAGAAATGTGGAAAATGGGCCGGTTTCAAATGTTTTATTTTTGAACGTCAGTTCACATTTGTAGGTGGATCATCAGTGTTAGAGCTAAAATTAGCATGTTTAAAGTGATTTTCATGCTTCCAGGGGCCCGGGAAGTTAATTAAATACCATTTGGAGGCATTTAATGTTCGAGCAAAAACGGCTGATTTTCGACAAAAGAGATAACACCCCCCCATTACGTCATGCTTCAGAAATGCGGAAAATGGTCCGTTTTCAAATGTTTTATTTTTGAACGTCAGTTCACATTTGTAGGTGGATCATCAGTGTTAGAGCTAAAATTAGCATGTTTAAAGTGATTTTCATGCTTCCAGGGGCCCAAAACACAAGATTTATGGAATGGTTAAAAGTGCATGAAAATGGCCAATTTACTCACTCTGAGTTCTCAAAAAGGGTTTCTTCACCCCGGGAAGGTAATTAAATACCATTTGGAGGCATTTAATGTTCGAGCAAAAACGGCTGATTTTCGACAAAAGAGATAACACCCCCCCATTACGTCATGCTTCAGAAATGTGGAAAATGGTCCTGTTTCAAATGTTTTATTTTTGAACGTCAGTTCACATTTGTAGGTGGATCATCAGTGTTAGAGCTAAAATTAGCATGTTTAAAGTGATTTTCATGCTTCCAGGGGCTTGGGAAATTAATTAAATACCATTTGGAGGCATTTAATGTTCGAGCAAAAACGGCTGATTTTCGACAAAAGAGATAACACCCCCCCATTACGTCATGCTTCAGAAATGTGGAAAATGGTCCGTTTTCAAATGTTTTATTTTTGACCGTCAGTTCACATTTGTAGGTGGATCATCAGTGTTAGAGCTAAAATTAGCATGTTTAAAGTGATTTTCATGCTTCCAGGGGCCCAAAACACAAGATTTATGGAATGGTTAAAAGTGCATGAAAATGGCCAATTTACTCACTCTGAGTTCTCAAAAAGGGTTTCTTCACCCCGGGAAGTTAATTAAATACCATTTGGAGGCATTTAATGTTCGAGCAAAAACGGCTGATTTTCGACAAAAGAGATAACACCCCCCCATTACGTCATGCTTCAGAAATGTGGAAAATGGTCCGTTTTCAAATGTTTTATTTTTGAACGTCAGTTCACATTTGTAGGTGGATCATCAGTGTTAGAGACAAAATTAGCATGTTTAAAGTGATTTTCATGCTTCCAGGGGCTCGGGAAGTTAATTAAATACCATTTGGAGGCATTTAATGTTCGAGCAAAAACGGCTGATTTTCGACAAAAGAGATAACACCCCCCCATTACGTCATGCTTCAGAAATGTGGAAAATGGTCCGTTTTCAAATGTTTCATTTTTGAACGTCAGTTCACATTTGTAGGTGGATTATCGGTGTTAGAGCTAAAATTAGCATGTTTAAAGTGATTTTCATGCTTCCAGGGGCCCAAAACACAAGATTTATGGAATGGATAAAAGTGCATGAAAATGGCCAATTTACTCACTCTGAGTTCTCAAAAAGGGTTTCTTCACCCCGGGAAGTTAATTAAATACCATTTGGAGGCATTTAATGTTCGAGCAAAAACGGCTGATTTTCGACAAAAGAGATAACACCCCCCCATTACGTCATGCTTCAGAAATGTGGAAAATGGTCCGTTTTCAAATGTTTTATTTTTGAACGTCAGTTCACATTTGTAGGTGGATCATCAGTGTTAGAGCTAAAATTAGCATGTTTAAAGTGATTTTCATGCTTCCAGGGGCCCAAAACACAAGATTTATGGAATGGTTAAAAGTGCATGAAAATGGCCAATTTACTCACTCTGAGTTCTCAAAAAGGGTTTCTTCACCCCGGGAAGTTAATTAAATACCATTTGGAGGCATTTAATGTTCGAGCAAAAACGGCTGATTTTCGACAAAAGAGATAACACCCCCCCATTACGTCATGCTTCAGAAATGTGGAAAATGGTCCGTTTTCAAATGTTTTATTTTTGAACGTCAGTTCACATTTGTAGGTGGATCATCAGTGTTAGAGCTAAAATTAGCATGTTTAAAGTGATTTTCATGCTTCCAGGGGCTCGGGAAGTTAATTAAATACCATTTGGAGGCATTTAATGTTCGAGCAAAAACGGCTGATTTTCGACAAAAGAGATAACACCCCCCCATTACGTCATGCTTCAGAAATGTGGAAAATGGTCCGTTTTCAAATGTTTTATTTTTGAACTTCAGTTCACATTTGTAGGTGGATCATCAGTGTTAGAGCTAAAATTAGCATGTTTAAAGTGATTTTCATGCTTCCAGGGGCCCAAAACACAAGATTTATGGAATGGTTAAAAGTGCATGAAAATGGCCAATTTACTCACTCTGAGTTCTCAAAAAGGGTTTCTTCCCCCCGGGAAGTTAATTAAATACCATTTGGAGGCATTTAATGTTCGAGCAAAAACGGCTGATTTTCGACAAAAGAGATAACACCCCCCCATTACGTCATGCTTCAGAAATGTGGAAAATGGTCCGTTTTCAAATGTTTTATTTTTGAACGTCAGTTCACATTTGTAGGTGGATCATCAGTGTTAGAGCTAAAATTAGCATGTTTAAAGTGATTTTCATGCTTCCAGGGGCTCGGGAAGTTAATTAAATACCATTTGGAGGCATTTAATGTTCGAGCAAAAACGGCTGATTTTCGACAAAAGAGATAACACCCCCCCATTACGTCATGCTTCAGAAATGTGGAAAATGGTCCGTTTTCAAATGTTTTATTTTTGAACGTCAGTTCACATTTGTAGGTGGATCATCAGTGTTAGAGCTAAAATTAGCATGTTTAAAGTGATTTTCATGCTTCCAGGGGCTCGGGAAGTGAAATAAATACCATTTGGAGGCATTAAATGTTCGAGCAAAAACGGCTGATTTTCGACAAAAGAGATAACACCGCCCCATTACGTCATGCTTCAGAAATGTGGAAAATGGTCCGTTTTCAAATGTTTTATTTTTGAACGTCAGTTCACATTTGTAGGTGGATCATCAGTGTTAGAGCTAAAATTAGCATGTTTAAAGTGATTTTCATGCTTCCAGGGGCTCGGGAAGTGAAATAAATACCATTTGGAGGCATTTAATGTTCGAGCAAAATTGGCTGATTTTAGACAAAAGAGATAACACCCCCCCATTACGTCATGCTTCAGAAATGTGGAAAATGGTCCGTTTTCAAATGTTTTATTTTTGAACGTCAGTTCACATTTGTAGGTGGATCATCAGTGTTAGAGCTAAAATTAGCATGTTTAAAGTGATTTTCATGCTTCCAGGGGCCCAAAACACAAGATTTATGGAATGGTTAAAAGTGCATGAAAATGGCCAATTTACTCACTCTGAGTTCTCAAAAAGGGTTTCTTCACCCCGGGAAGTTAATTAAATACCATTTGGAGGCATTTAATGTTCGAGCAAAAACGGCTGATTTTCGACAAAAGAGATAACACCCCCCCATTACGTCATGCTTCAGAAATGTGGAAAATGGTCTGTTTTCAAATGTTTTATTTTTGAACGTCAGTTCACATTTGTAGGTGGATCATCAGTGTTAGAGCTAAAATTAGCATGTTTAAAGTGATTTTCATGCTTCCAGGGGCTCAGGAAGTGAAATAAATACCATTTGGAAGCATTTATTGTTCGAGCAAAAACGGCTGATTTTCGACAAAAGAGATAACACCCCCCCATTACGTCATGCTTCAGAAATGTGGAAAATGGTCCGTTTTCAAATGTTTTATTTTTGAACGTCAGTTCACATTTGTAGGTGGATCATCAGTGTTAGAGCTAAAATTAGCATGTTTAAAGTGATTTTCATGCTTCCAGGGGCTCGGGAAATTAATTAAATACCTTTTGGAGGCATTTAATGTTCGAGCAAAAACGGCTGATTTTCGACAAAAGAGATAACACCCCCCCATTACGTCATGCTTCAGAAATGTGGAAAATGGTCCGTTTTCAAATGTTTTATTTTTGAACGTCAGTTCACATTTGTAGGTGGATCATCAGTGTTAGAGCTAAAATTAACATGTTTAAAGTGATTTTCATGCTTCCAGGGGCCCAAAACACAAGATTTATGGAATGGTTAAAAGTGCATGAAAATGGCCAATTTACTCACTCTGAGTTCTCAAAAAGGGTTTCTTCACCCCGGGAAGTTAATTAAATACCATTTGGAGGCATTTAATGTTCGAGCAAAAACGGCTGATTTTCGACAAAAGAGATAACACCCCCCCCATTACGTCATGCTTCAGAAATGTGGAAAATGGTCCGTTTTCAAATGTTTTATTTTTGAACGTCAGTTCACATTTGTAGGTGGATCATCAGTGTTAGAGCTAAAATTAGCATGTTTAAAGTGATTTTCATGCTTCCAGGGGCTCGGGAAGTTAATTAAATACCATTTGGAGGCATTTAATGTTCGAGCAAAAACGGCTGATTTTCGACAAAAGAGATAACACCCCCCCATTACGTCATGCTTAAGAAATGTGGAAAATGGTCCGTTTTCAAATGTTTTATTTTTGAACGTCAGTTCACATTTGTAGGTGGATCATCAGTGTTAGAGCTAAAATTAGCATGTTTAAAGTGATTTTCATGCTTCCAGGGGCCCAAAACACAAGATTTATGGAATGGTTAAAAGTGCATGAAAATGGCCAATTTACTCACTCTGAGTTCTCAAAAAGGGTTTCTTCCCCCCGGGAAGTTAATTAAATACCATTTGGAGGCATTTAATGTTCGAGCAAAAACGGCTGATTTTCGACAAAAGAGATAACACCCCCCCATTACGTCATGCTTCAGAAATGTGGAAAATGGTCCGTTTTCAAATGTTTTATTTTTGAACGTCAGTTCACATTTGTAGGTGGATCATCAGTGTTAGAGCTAAAATTAGCATGTTTAAAGTGATTTTCATGCTTCCAGGGGCTCGGGAAGTTAATTAAATACCATTTGGAGGCATTTAATGTTCGAGCAAAAACGGCTGATTTTCGACAAAAGAGATAACACCCCCCCATTACGTCATGCTTCAGAAATGTGGAAAATGGTCCGTTTTCAAATGTTTTATTTTTGAACGTCAGTTCACATTTGTAGGTGGATCATCAGTGTTAGAGCTAAAATTAGCATGTTTAAAGTGATTTTCATGCTTCCAGGGGCTCGGGAAGTGAAATAAATACCATTTGGAGGCATTAAATGTTCGAGCAAAAACGGCTGATTTTCGACAAAAGAGATAACACCGCCCCATTACGTCATGCTTCAGAAATGTGGAAAATGGTCCGTTTTCAAATGTTTTATTTTTGAACGTCAGTTCACATTTGTAGGTGGATCATCAGTGTTAGAGCTAAAATTAGCATGTTTAAAGTGATTTTCATGCTTCCAGGGGCTCGGGAAGTGAAATAAATACCATTTGGAGGCATTTAATGTTCGAGCAAAATTGGCTGATTTTAGACAAAAGAGATAACACCCCCCCATTACGTCATGCTTCAGAAATGTGGAAAATGGTCCGTTTTCAAATGTTTTATTTTTGAACGTCAGTTCACATTTGTAGGTGGATCATCAGTGTTAGAGCTAAAATTAGCATGTTTAAAGTGATTTTCATGCTTCCAGGGGCCCAAAACACAAGATTTATGGAATGGTTAAAAGTGCATGAAAATGGCCAATTTACTCACTCTGAGTTCTCAAAAAGGGTTTCTTCACCCCGGGAAGTTAATTAAATACCATTTGGAGGCATTTAATGTTCGAGCAAAAACGGCTGATTTTCGACAAAAGAGATAACACCCCCCCATTACGTCATGCTTCAGAAATGTGGAAAATGGTCCGTTTTCAAATGTTTTATTTTTGAACGTCAGTTCACATTTGTAGGTGGATCATCAGTGTTAGAGCTAAAATTAGCATGTTTAAAGTGATTTTCATGCTTCCAGGGGCTCAGGAAGTGAAATAAATACCATTTGGAAGCATTTAATGTTCGAGCAAAAACGGCTGATTTTCGACAAAAGAGATAACACCCCCCCATTACGTCATGCTTCAGAAATGTGGAAAATGGTCCGTTTTCAAATGTTTTATTTTTGAACGTCAGTTCACATTTGTAGGTGGATCATCAGTGTTAGAGCTAAAATTAGCATGTTTAAAGTGATTTTCATGCTTCCAGGGGCTCGGGAAATTAATTAAATACCATTTGGAGGCATTTAATGTTCGAGCAAAAACGGCTGATTTTCGACAAAAGAGATAACACCCCCCCATTACGTCATGCTTCAGAAATGTGGAAAATGGTCCGTTTTCAAATGTTTTATTTTTGAACGTCAGTTCACATTTGTAGGTGGATCATCAGTGTTAGAGCTAAAATTAGCATGTTTAAAGTGATTTTCATGCTTCCAGGGGCCCAAAACACAAGATTTATGGAATGGTTAAAAGTGCATGAAAATGGCCAATTTACTCACTCTGAGTTCTCAAAAAGGGTTTCTTCACCCCGGGAAGTTAATTAAATACCATTTGGAGGCATTTAATGTTCGAGCAAAAACGGCTGATTTTCGACAAAAGAGATAACACCCCCCCATTACGTCATGCTTCAGAAATGTGGAAAACGGTCCGTTTTCAAATGTTTTATTTTTGAACGTCAGTTCACATTTGTAGGTGGATCATCAGTGTTAGAGCTAAAATTAGCATGTTTAAAGTGATTTTCATGCTTCCAGGGTCTCGGGAAGTTAAATAAATACCATTTGGAGGCATTAAATGTTCGAGCAAAAACGGCTGATTTTCGACAAAAGAGATAACACCGCCCCATTACGTCATGCTTCAGAAATGTGGAAAATGGTCAGTTTTCAAATGTTTTATTTTTGAACGTCAGTTCACATTTGTAGGTGGATCATCAGTGTTAGAGCTAAAATTAGCATGTTTAAAGTGATTTTCATGCTTCCAGGGGCTCGGGAAGTGAAATAAATACCATTTGGAGGCATTTAATGTTCGAGCAAAATTGGCTGATTTTAGACAAAAGAGATAACACCCCCCCATTACGTCATGCTTCAGAAATGTGGAAAATGGTCCGTTTTCAAATGTTTTATTTTTGAACGTCAGTTCACATTTGTAGGTGGATCATCAGTGTTAGAGCTAAAATTAGCATGTTTAAAGTGATTTTCATGCTTCCAGGGGCCCAAAACACAAGATTTATGGAATGGTTAAAAGTGCATGAAAATGGCCAATTTACTCACTCTGAGTTCTCAAAAAGGGTTTCTTCACCCCGGGAAGTTAATTAAATACCATTTGGAGGCATTTAATGTTCGAGCAAAAACGGCTGATTTTCGACAAAAGAGATAACACCCCCCCATTACGTCATGCTTCAGAAATGTGGAAAATGGTCCGTTTTCAAATGTTTTATTTTTGAACGTCAGTTCACATTTGTAGGTGGATCATCAGTGTTAGAGCTAAAATTAGCATGTTTAAAGTGATTTTCATGCTTCCAGGGGCTCGGGAAGTTAATTAAATACCATTTTGAGGCATTTAATGTTCGAGCAAAAACGGCTGATTTTCGACAAAAGAGATAACACCCCCCCATTACGTCATGCTTCAGAAATGTGGAAAATGGTCCGTTTTCAAATGTTTTATTTTTGAACGTCAGTTCACATTTGTAGGTGGATCATCAGTGTTAGAGCTAAAATTAGCATGTTTAAAGTGATTTTCATGCTTCCAGGGGCTCAGGAAGTGAAATAAATACCATTTGGAAGCATTTAATGTTCGAGCAAAAACGGCTGATTTTCGACAAAAGAGATAACACCCCCCATTACGTCATGCTTCAGAAATGTGGAAAATGGTCCGTTTTCAAATGTTTTATTTTTGAACGTCAGTTCACATTTGTAGGTGGATCATCAGTGTTAGAGCTAAAATTAGCATGTTTAAAGTGATTTTCATGCTTCCAGGGGCTCGGGAAATTAGTTAAATACCATTTGGAGGCATTTAATGTTCGAGCAAAAACGGCTGATTTTCGACAAAAGAGATAACACCCCCCCATTACGTCATGCTTCAGAAATGTGGAAAATGGTCCGTTTTCAAATGTTTTATTTTTGAACGTCAGTTCACATTTGTAGGTGGATCATCAGTGTTAGAGCTAAAATTAGCATGTTTAAAGTGATTTTCATGCTTCCAGGGGCCCAAAACACAAGATTTATGGAATGGTTAAAAGTGCATGAAAATGGCCAATTTACTCACTCTGAGTTCTCAAAAAGGGTTTCTTCACCCCAGGAAGTTAATTAAATACCATTTGGAGGCATTTAATGTTCGAGCAAAAACGGCTGATTTTCGACAAAAGAGATAACACCCCCCCCATTACGTCATGCTTCAGAAATGTGGAAAATGGTCCGTTTTCAAATGTTTTATTTTTGAACGTCAGTTCACATTTGTAGGTGGATCATCAGTGTTAGAGCTAAAATTAGCATGTTTAAAGTGATTTTCATGCTTCCAGGGGCTCGGGAAATTAATTAAATACCATTTGGAGGCATTTAATGTTCGAGCAAAAACGGCTGATTTTCGACAAAAGAGATAACACCCCCCCATTACGTCATGCTTCAGAAATGTGGAAAATGGTCCGTTTTCAAATGTTTTATTTTTGAACGTCAGTTCACATTTGTAGGTGGATCATCAGTGTTAGAGCTAAAATTAGCATGTTTAAAGTGATTTTCATGCTTCCAGGGGCCCAAAACACAAGATTTATGGAATGGTTAAAAGTGCATGAAAATGGCCAATTTACTCACTCTGAGTTCTCAAAAAGGGTTTCTTCACCCCGGGAAGTTAATTAAATACCATTTGGAGGCATTTAATGTTCGAGCAAAAACGGCTGATTTTCGACAAAAGAGATAACACCCCCCCATTACGTCATGCTTCAGAAATGTGGAAAATGGTCCGTTTTCAAATGTTTTATTTTTGAACGTCAGTTCACATTTGTAGGTGGATCATCAGTGTTAGAGCTAAAATTAGCATGTTTAAAGTGATTTTCATGCTTCCAGGGGCTCGGGAAGTTAATTAAATACCATTTGGAGGCATTTAATGTTCGAGCAAAAACAGCTGATTTTCGACAAAAGAGATAACACCCCCCCATTACGTCATGCTTCAGAAATGTGGAAAATGGTCCGTTTTCAAATGTTTTATTTTTGAACGTCAGTTCACATTTGTAGGTGGATCATCAGTGTTAGAGCTAAAATTAGCATGTTTAAAGTGATTTTCATGCTTCCAGGGGCTCGGGAAGTGAAATAAATACCATTTGGAGGCATTAAATGTTCGAGCAAAAACGGCTGATTTTCGACAAAAGAGATAACACCGCCCCATTACGTCATGCTTCAGAAATGTGGAAAATGGTCCGTTTTCAAATGTTTTATTTTTGAACGTCAGTTCACGTTTGTAGGTGGATCATCAGTGTTAGAGCTAAAATTAGCATGTTTAAAGTGATTTTCATGCTTCCAGGGGCTCGGGAAGTGAAATAAATACCATTTGGAGGCATTTAATGTTCGAGCAAAATTGGCTGATTTTAGACAAAAGAGATAACACCCCCCCATTACGTCATGCTTCAGAAATGTGGAAAATGGTCCGTTTTCAAATGTTTTATTTTTGAACGTCAGTTCACATTTGTAGGTGGATCATCAGTGTTAGAGCTAAAATTAGCATGTTTAAAGTGATTTTCATGCTTCCAGGGGCCCAAAACACAAGATTTATGGAATGGTTAAAAGTGCATGAAAATGGCCAATTTACTCACTCTGAGTTCTCAAAAAGGGTTTCTTCACCCCGGGAAGTTAATTAAATACCATTTGGAGGCATTTAATGTTCGAGCAAAAACGGCTGATTTTCGACAAAAGAGATAACACCCCCCCATTACGTCATGCTTCAGAAATGTGGAAAATGGTCCGTTTTCAAATGTTTTATTTTTGAACGTCAGTTCACATTTGTAGGTGGATCATCAGTGTTAGAGCTAAAATTAGCATGTTTAAAGTGATTTTCATGCTTCCAGGGGCCCAAAACACAAGATTTATGGAATGGTTAAAAGTGCATGAAAATGGCCAATTTACTCACTCTGAGTTCTCAAAAAGGGTTTCTTCACCCCGGGAAGTTAATTAAATACCATTTGGAGGCATTTAATGTTCGAGCAAAAACGGCTGATTTTCGACAAAAGAGATAACACCCCCCCATTACGTCATGCTTCAGAAATGTGGAAAATGGTCCGTTTTCAAATGTTTTATTTTTGAACGTCAGTTCACATTTGTAGGTGGATCATCAGTGTTAGAGCTAAAATTAGCATGTTTAAAGTGATTTTCATGCTTCCAGGGGCTCGGGAAGTTAATTAAATACCATTTGGAGGCATTTAATGTTCGAGCAAAAACGGCTGATTTTCGACAAAAGAGATAACACCCCCCCATTACGTCATGCTTCAGAAATGTGGAAAATGGTCCGTTTTCAAATGTTTTATTTTTGAACTTCAGTTCACATTTGTAGGTGGATCATCAGTGTTAGAGCTAAAATTAGCATGTTTAAAGTGATTTTCATGCTTCCAGGGGCCCAAAACACAAGATTTATGGAATGGTTAAAAGTGCATGAAAATGGCCAATTTACTCACTCTGAGTTCTCAAAAAGGGTTTCTTCCCCCCGGGAAGTTAATTAAATACCATTTGGAGGCATTTAATGTTCGAGCAAAAACGGCTGATTTTCGACAAAAGAGATAACACCCCCCCATTACGTCATGCTTCAGAAATGTGGAAAATGGTCCGTTTTCAAATGTTTTATTTTTGAACGTCAGTTCACATTTGTAGGTGGATCATCAGTGTTAGAGCTAAAATTAGCATGTTTAAAGTGATTTTCATGCTTCCAGGGGCTCGGGAAGTTAATTAAATACCATTTGGAGGCATTTAATGTTCGAGCAAAAACGGCTGATTTTCGACAAAAGAGATAACACCCCCCCATTACGTCATGCTTCAGAAATGTGGAAAATGGTCCGTTTTCAAATGTTTTATTTTTGAACGTCAGTTCACATTTGTAGGTGGATCATCAGTGTTAGAGCTAAAATTAGCATGTTTAAAGTGATTTTCATGCTTCCAGGGGCTCGGGAAGTGAAATAAATACCATTTGGAGGCATTAAATGTTCGAGCAAAAACGGCTGATTTTCGACAAAAGAGATAACACCGCCCCATTACGTCATGCTTCAGAAATGTGGAAAATGGTCCGTTTTCAAATGTTTTATTTTTGAACGTCAGTTCACATTTGTAGGTGGATCATCAGTGTTAGAGCTAAAATTAGCATGTTTAAAGTGATTTTCATGCTTCCAGGGGCTCGGGAAGTGAAATAAATACCATTTGGAGGCATTTAATGTTCGAGCAAAATTGGCTGATTTTAGACAAAAGAGATAACACCCCCCCATTACGTCATGCTTCAGAAATGTGGAAAATGGTCCGTTTTCAAATGTTTTATTTTTGAACGTCAGTTCACATTTGTAGGTGGATCATCAGTGTTAGAGCTAAAATTAGCATGTTTAAAGTGATTTTCATGCTTCCAGGGGCCCAAAACACAAGATTTATGGAATGGTTAAAAGTGCATGAAAATGGCCAATTTACTCACTCTGAGTTCTCAAAAAGGGTTTCTTCACCCCGGGAAGTTAATTAAATACCATTTGGAGGCATTTAATGTTCGAGCAAAAACGGCTGATTTTCGACAAAAGAGATAACACCCCCCCATTACGTCATGCTTCAGAAATGTGGAAAATGGTCTGTTTTCAAATGTTTTATTTTTGAACGTCAGTTCACATTTGTAGGTGGATCATCAGTGTTAGAGCTAAAATTAGCATGTTTAAAGTGATTTTCATGCTTCCAGGGGCTCAGGAAGTGAAATAAATACCATTTGGAAGCATTTATTGTTCGAGCAAAAACGGCTGATTTTCGACAAAAGAGATAACACCCCCCCATTACGTCATGCTTCAGAAATGTGGAAAATGGTCCGTTTTCAAATGTTTTATTTTTGAACGTCAGTTCACATTTGTAGGTGGATCATCAGTGTTAGAGCTAAAATTAGCATGTTTAAAGTGATTTTCATGCTTCCAGGGGCTCGGGAAATTAATTAAATACCTTTTGGAGGCATTTAATGTTCGAGCAAAAACGGCTGATTTTCGACAAAAGAGATAACACCCCCCCATTACGTCATGCTTCAGAAATGTGGAAAATGGTCCGTTTTCAAATGTTTTATTTTTGAACGTCAGTTCACATTTGTAGGTGGATCATCAGTGTTAGAGCTAAAATTAACATGTTTAAAGTGATTTTCATGCTTCCAGGGGCCCAAAACACAAGATTTATGGAATGGTTAAAAGTGCATGAAAATGGCCAATTTACTCACTCTGAGTTCTCAAAAAGGGTTTCTTCCCCCCGGGAAGTTAATTAAATACCATTTGGAGGCATTTAATGTTCGAGCAAAAACGGCTGATTTTCGACAAAAGAGATAACACCCCCCCATTACGTCATGCTTCAGAAATGTGGAAAATGGTCCGTTTTCAAATGTTTTATTTTTGAACGTCAGTTCACATTTGTAGGTGGATCATCAGTGTTAGAGCTAAAATTAGCATGTTTAAAGTGATTTTCATGCTTCCAGGGGCTCGGGAAGTTAATTAAATACCATTTGGAGGCATTTAATGTTCGAGCAAAAACGGCTGATTTTCGACAAAAGAGATAACACCCCCCCATTACGTCATGCTTCAGAAATGTGGAAAATGGTCCGTTTTCAAATGTTTTATTTTTGAACGTCAGTTCACATTTGTAGGTGGATCATCAGTGTTAGAGCTAAAATTAGCATGTTTAAAGTGATTTTCATGCTTCCAGGGGCTCGGGAAGTGAAATAAATACCATTTGGAGGCATTAAATGTTCGAGAAAAAAACGGCTGATTTTCGACAAAAGAGATAACACCGCCCCATTACGTCATGCTTCAGAAATGTGGAAAATGGTCCGTTTTCAAATGTTTTATTTTTGAACGTCAGTTCACATTTGTAGGTGGATCATCAGTGTTAGAGCTAAAATTAGCATGTTTAAAGTGATTTTCATGCTTCCAGGGGCTCGGGAAGTGAAATAAATACCATTTGGAGGCATTTAATGTTCGAGCAAAATTGGCTGATTTTAGACAAAAGAGATAACACCCCCCCATTACGTCATGCTTCAGAAATGTGGAAAATGGTCCGTTTTCAAATGTTTTATTTTTGAACGTCAGTTCACATTTGTAGGTGGATCATCAGTGTTAGAGCTAAAATTAGCATGTTTAAAGTGATTTTCATGCTTCCAGGGGCCCAAAACACAAGATTTATGGAATGGTTAAAAGTGCATGAAAATGGCCAATTTACTCACTCTGAGTTCTCAAAAAGGGTTTCTTCACCCCGGGAAGTTAATTAAATACCATTTGGAGGCATTTAATGTTCGAGCAAAAACGGCTGATTTTCGACAAAAGAGATAACACCCCCCCATTACGTCATGCTTCAGAAATGTGGAAAATGGTCCGTTTTCAAATGTTTTATTTTTGAACGTCAGTTCACATTTGTAGGTGGATCATCAGTGTTAGAGCTAAAATTAGCATGTTTAAAGTGATTTTCATGCTTCCAGGGGCTCAGGAAGTGAAATAAATACCATTTGGAAGCATTTAATGTTCGAGCAAAAACGGCTGATTTTCGACAAAAGAGATAACACCCCCCCATTACGTCATGCTTCAGAAATGTGGAAAATGGTCCGTTTTCAAATGTTTTATTTTTGAACGTCAGTTCACATTTGTAGGTGGATCATCAGTGTTAGAGCTAAAATTAGCATGTTTAAAGTGATTTTCATGCTTCCAGGGGCTCGGGAAATTAATTAAATACCATTTGGAGGCATTTAATGTTCGAGCAAAAACGGCTGATTTTCGACAAAAGAGATAACACCCCCCCATTACGTCATGCTTCAGAAATGTGGAAAATGGTCCGTTTTCAAATGTTTTATTTTTGAACGTCAGTTCACATTTGTAGGTGGATCATCAGTGTTAGAGCTAAAATTAGCATGTTTAAAGTGATTTTCATGCTTCCAGGGGCCCAAAACACAAGATTTATGGAATGGTTAAAAGTGCATGAAAATGGCCAATTTACTCACTCTGAGTTCTCAAAAAGGGTTTCTTCACCCCGGGAAGTTAATTAAATACCATTTGGAGGCATTTAATGTTCGAGCAAAAACGGCTGATTTTCGACAAAAGAGATAACACCCCCCCATTACGTCATGCTTCAGAAATGTGGAAAATGGTCCGTTTTCAAATGTTTTATTTTTGAACGTCAGTTCACATTTGTAGGTGGATCATCAGTGTTAGAGCTAAAATTAGCATGTTTAAAGTGATTTTCATGCTTCCAGGGGCTCGGGAAGTTAATTAAATACCATTTGGAGGCATTTAATGTTCGAGCAAAAACGGCTGATTTTCGACAAAAGAGATAACACCCCCCCATTACGTCATGCTTCAGAAATGTGGAAAATGGTCCGTTTTCAAATGTTTTATTTTTGAACGTCAGTTCACATTTGTAGGTGGATCATCAGTGTTAGAGCTAAAATTAGCATGTTTAAAGTGATTTTCATGCTTCCAGGGTCTCGGGAAGTGAAATAAATACCATTTGGAGGCATTAAATGTTCGAGCAAAAACGGCTGATTTTCGACAAAAGAGATAACACCGCCCCATTACGTCATGCTTCAGAAATGTGGAAAATGGTCAGTTTTCAAATGTTTTATTTTTGAACGTCAGTTCACATTTGTAGGTGGATCATCAGTGTTAGAGCTAAAATTAGCATGTTTAAAGTGATTTTCATGCTTCCAGGGGCTCGGGAAGTGAAATAAATACCATTTGGAGGCATTTAATGTTCGAGCAAAATTGGCTGATTTTAGACAAAAGAGATAACACCCCCCCATTACGTCATGCTTCAGAAATGTGGAAAATGGTCCGTTTTCAAATGTTTTATTTTTGAACGTCAGTTTACATTTGTAGGTGGATCATCAGTGTTAGAGCTAAAATTAGCATGTTTAAAGTGATTTTCATGCTTCCAGGGGCCCAAAACACAAGATTTATGGAATGGTTAAAAGTGCATGAAAATGGCCAATTTACTCACTCTGAGTTCTCAAAAAGGGTTTCTTCACCCCGGGAAGTTAATTAAATACCATTTGGAGGCATTTAATGTTCGAGCAAAAACGGCTGATTTTCGACAAAAGAGATAACACCCCCCCATTACGTCATGCTTCAGAAATGTGGAAAATGGTCCGTTTTCAAATGTTTTATTTTTGAACGTCAGTTCACATTTGTAGGTGGATCATCAGTGTTAGAGCTAAAATTAGCATGTTTAAAGTGATTTTCATGCTTCCAGGGGCTCAGGAAGTGAAATAAATACCATTTGGAAGCATTTAATGTTCGAGCAAAAACGGCTGATTTTCGACAAAAGAGATAACACCCCCCCATTACGTCATGCTTCAGAAATGTGGAAAATGGTCCGTTTTCAAATGTTTTATTTTTGAACGTCAGTTCACATTTGTAGGTGGATCATCAGTGTTAGAGCTAAAATTAGCATGTTTAAAGTGATTTTCATGCTTCCAGGGGCTCGGGAAATTAGTTAAATACCATTTGGAGGCATTTAATGTTCGAGCAAAAACGGCTGATTTTCGACAAAAGAGATAACACCCCCCCATTACGTCATGCTTCAGAAATGTGGAAAATGGTCCGTTTTCAAATGTTTTATTTTTGAACGTCAGTTCACATTTGTAGGTGGATCATCAGTGTTAGAGCTAAAATTAGCATGTTTAAAGTGATTTTCATGCTTCCAGGGGCCCAAAACACAAGATTTATGGAATGGTTAAAAGTGCATGAAAATGGCCAATTTACTCACTCTGAGTTCTCAAAAAGGGTTTCTTCACCCCGGGAAGTTAATTAAATACCATTTGGAGGCATTTAATGTTCGAGCAAAAACGGCTGATTTTCGACAAAAGAGATAACACCCCCCCATTACGTCATGCTTCAGAAATGTGGAAAATGGTCCGTTTTCAAATGTTTTATTTTTGAACGTCAGTTCACATTTGTAGGTGGATCATCAGTGTTAGAGCTAAAATTAGCATGTTTAAAGTGATTTTCATGCTTCCAGGGGCTCAGGAAGTGAAATAAATACCATTTGGAAGCATTTAATGTTCGAGCAAAAACGGCTGATTTTCGACAAAAGAGATAACACCCCCCCATTACGTCATGCTTCAGAAATGTGGAAAATGGTCCGTTTTCAAATGTTTTATTTTTGAACGTCAGTTCACATTTGTAGGTGGATCATCAGTGTTAGAGCTAAAATTAGCATGTTTAAAGTGATTTTCATGCTTCCAGGGGCTCGGGAAATTAATTAAATACCATTTGGAGGCATTTAATGTTCGAGCAAAAACGGCTGATTTTCGACAAAAGAGATAACACCCCCCCATTACGTCATGCTTCAGAAATGTGGAAAATGGTCCGTTTTCAAATGTTTTATTTTTGAACGTCAGTTCACATTTGTAGGTGGATCATCAGTGTTAGAGCTAAAATTAGCATGTTTAAAGTGATTTTCATGCTTCCAGGGGCCCAAAACACAAGATTTATGGAATGGTTAAAAGTGCATGAAAATGGCCAATTTACTCACTCTGAGTTCTCAAAAAGGGTTTCTTCACCCCGGGAAGTTAATTAAATACCATTTGGAGGCATTTAATGTTCGAGCAAAAACGGCTGATTTTCGACAAAAGAGATAACACCCCCCCATTACGTCATGCTTCAGAAATGTGGAAAATGGTCCGTTTTCAAATGTTTTATTTTTGAACGTCAGTTCACATTTGTAGGTGGATCATCAGTGTTAGAGCTAAAATTAGCATGTTTAAAGTGATTTTCATGCTTCCAGGGGCTCGGGAAGTTAATTAAATACCATTTGGAGGCATTTAATGTTCGAGCAAAAACGGCTGATTTTCGACAAAAGAGATAACACCCCCCCATTACGTCATGCTTCAGAAATGTGGAAAATGGTCCGTTTTCAAATGTTTTATTTTTGAACGTCAGTTCACATTTGTAGGTGGATCATCAGTGTTAGAGCTAAAATTAGCATGTTTAAAGTGATTTTCATGCTTCCAGGGGCTCGGGAAATTAATTAAATACCATTTGGAGGCATTTAATGTTCGAGCAAAAACGGCTGATTTTCGACAAAAGAGATAACACCCCCCCATTACGTCATGCTTCAGAAATGTGGAAAATGGTCCGTTTTCAAATGTTTTATTTTTGAACGTCAGTTCACATTTGTAGGTGGATCATCAGTGTTAGAGCTAAAATTAGCATGTTTAAAGTGATTTTCATGCTTCCAGGGGCCCAAAACACAAGATTTATGGAATGGTTAAAAGTGCATGAAAATGGCCAATTTACTCACTCTGAGTTCTCAAAAAGGGTTTCTTCACCCCGGGAAGTTAATTAAATACCATTTGGAGGCATTTAATGTTCGAGCAAAAACGGCTGATTTTCGACAAAAGAGATAACACCCCCCCATTACGTCATGCTTCAGAAATGTGGAAAATGGTCCGTTTTCAAATGTTTTATTTTTGAACGTCAGTTCACATTTGTAGGTGGATCATCAGTGTTAGAGCTAAAATTAGCATGTTTAAAGTGATTTTCATGCTTCCAGGGGCTCGGGAAGTTAATTAAATACCATTTGGAGGCATTTAATGTTCGAGCAAAAACGGCTGATTTTCGACAAAAGAGATAACACCCCCCCATTACGTCATGCTTCAGAAATGTGGAAAATGGTCCGTTTTCAAATGTTTTATTTTTGAACGTCAGTTCACATTTGTAGGTGGATCATCAGTGTTAGAGCTAAAATTAGCATGTTTAAAGTGATTTTCATGCTTCCAGGGGCTCGGGAAGTGAAATAAATACCATTTGGAGGCATTAAATGTTCGAGCAAAAACGGCTGATTTTCGACAAAAGAGATAACACCGCCCCATTACGTCATGCTTCAGAAATGTGGAAAATGGTCCGTTTTCAAATGTTTTATTTTTGAACGTCAGTTCACATTTGTAGGTGGATCATCAGTGTTAGAGCTAAAATTAGCATGTTTAAAGTGATTTTCATGCTTCCAGGGGCTCGGGAAGTGAAATAAATACCATTTGGAGGCATTTAATGTTCGAGCAAAATTGGCTGATTTTAGACAAAAGAGATAACACCCCCCCATTACGTCATGCTTCAGAAATGTGGAAAATGGTCCGTTTTCAAATGTTTTATTTTTGAACGTCAGTTCACATTTGTAGGTGGATCATCAGTGTTAGAGCTAAAATTAGCATGTTTAAAGTGATTTTCATGCTTCCAGGGGCCCAAAACACAAGATTTATGGAATGGTTAAAAGTGCATGAAAATGGCCAATTTACTCACTCTGAGTTCTCAAAAAGGGTTTCTTCACCCCGGGAAGTTAATTAAATACCATTTGGAGGCATTTAATGTTCGAGCAAAAACGGCTGATTTTCGACAAAAGAGATAACACCCCCCCATTACGTCATGCTTCAGAAATGTGGAAAATGGTCCGTTTTCAAATGTTTTATTTTTGAACGTCAGTTCACATTTGTAGGTGGATCATCAGTGTTAGAGCTAAAATTAGCATGTTTAAAGTGATTTTCATGCGTCCAGGGGCCCAAAACACAAGATTTATGGAATGGTTAAAAGTGCATGAAAATGGCCAATTTACTCACTCTGAGTTCTCAAAAAGGGTTTCTTCACCCCGGGAAGTTAATTAAATACCATTTGGAGGCATTTAATGTTCGAGCAAAAACGGCTGATTTTCGACAAAAGAGATAACACCCCCCCATTACGTCATGCTTCAGAAATGTGGAAAATGGTCCGTTTTCAAATGTTTTATTTTTGAACGTCAGTTCACATTTGTAGGTGGATCATCAGTGTTAGAGCTAAAATTAGCATGTTTAAAGTGATTTTCATGCTTCCAGGGGCTCGGGAAGTTAATTAAATACCATTTGGAGGCATTTAATGTTCGAGCAAAAACGGCTGATTTTCGACAAAAGAGATAACACCCCCCCATTACGTCATGCTTCAGAAATGTGGAAAATGGTCCGTTTTCAAATGTTTTATTTTTGAACTTCAGTTCACATTTGTAGGTGGATCATCAGTGTTAGAGCTAAAATTAGCATGTTTAAAGTGATTTTCATGCTTCCAGGGGCCCAAAACACAAGATTTATGGAATGGTTAAAAGTGCATGAAAATGGCCAATTTACTCACTCTGAGTTCTCAAAAAGGGTTTCTTCCCCCCGGGAAGTTAATTAAATACCATTTGGAGGCATTTAATGTTCGAGCAAAAACGGCTGATTTTCGACAAAAGAGATAACACCCCCCCATTACGTCATGCTTCAGAAATGTGGAAAATGGTCCGTTTTCAAATGTTTTATTTTTGAACGTCAGTTCACATTTGTAGGTGGATCATCAGTGTTAGAGCTAAAATTAGCATGTTTAAAGTGATTTTCATGCTTCCAGGGGCTCGGGAAGTTAATTAAATACCATTTGGAGGCATTTAATGTTCGAGCAAAAACGGCTGATTTTCGACAAAAGAGATAACACCCCCCCATTACGTCATGCTTCAGAAATGTGGAAAATGGTCCGTTTTCAAATGTTTTATTTTTGAACGTCAGTTCACATTTGTAGGTGGATCATCAGTGTTAGAGCTAAAATTAGCATGTTTAAAGTGATTTTCATGCTTCCAGGGGCTCGGGAAGTGAAATAAATACCATTTGGAGGCATTAAATGTTCGAGCAAAAACGGCTGATTTTCGACAAAAGAGATAACACCGCCCCATTACGTCATGCTTCAGAAATGTGGAAAATGGTCCGTTTTCAAATGTTTTATTTTTGAACGTCAGTTCACATTTGTAGGTGGATCATCAGTGTTAGAGCTAAAATTAGCATGTTTAAAGTGATTTTCATGCTTCCAGGGGCTCGGGAAGTGAAATAAATACCATTTGGAGGCATTTAATGTTCGAGCAAAATTGGCTGATTTTAGACAAAAGAGATAACACCCCCCCATTACGTCATGCTTCAGAAATGTGGAAAATGGTCCGTTTTCAAATGTTTTATTTTTGAACGTCAGTTCACATTTGTAGGTGGATCATCAGTGTTAGAGCTAAAATTAGCATGTTTAAAGTGATTTTCATGCTTCCAGGGGCCCAAAACACAAGATTTATGGAATGGTTAAAAGTGCATGAAAATGGCCAATTTACTCACTCTGAGTTCTCAAAAAGGGTTTCTTCACCCCGGGAAGTTAATTAAATACCATTTGGAGGCATTTAATGTTCGAGCAAAAACGGCTGATTTTCGACAAAAGAGATAACACCCCCCCATTACGTCATGCTTCAGAAATGTGGAAAATGGTCTGTTTTCAAATGTTTTATTTTTGAACGTCAGTTCACATTTGTAGGTGGATCATCAGTGTTAGAGCTAAAATTAGCATGTTTAAAGTGATTTTCATGCTTCCAGGGGCTCAGGAAGTGAAATAAATACCATTTGGAAGCATTTATTGTTCGAGCAAAAACGGCTGATTTTCGACAAAAGAGATAACACCCCCCCATTACGTCATGCTTCAGAAATGTGGAAAATGGTCCGTTTTCAAATGTTTTATTTTTGAACGTCAGTTCACATTTGTAGGTGGATCATCAGTGTTAGAGCTAAAATTAGCATGTTTAAAGTGATTTTCATGCTTCCAGGGGCTCGGGAAATTAATTAAATACCTTTTGGAGGCATTTAATGTTCGAGCAAAAACGGCTGATTTTCGACAAAAGAGATAACACCCCCCCATTACGTCATGCTTCAGAAATGTGGAAAATGGTCCGTTTTCAAATGTTTTATTTTTGAACGTCAGTTCACATTTGTAGGTGGATCATCAGTGTTAGAGCTAAAATTAACATGTTTAAAGTGATTTTCATGCTTCCAGGGGCCCAAAACACAAGATTTATGGAATGGTTAAAAGTGCATGAAAATGGCCAATTTACTCACTCTGAGTTCTCAAAAAGGGTTTCTTCACCCCGGGAAGTTAATTAAATACCATTTGGAGGCATTTAATGTTCGAGCAAAAACGGCTGATTTTCGACAAAAGAGATAACACCCCCCCCATTACGTCATGCTTCAGAAATGTGGAAAATGGTCCGTTTTCAAATGTTTTATTTTTGAACGTCAGTTCACATTTGTAGGTGGATCATCAGTGTTAGAGCTAAAATTAGCATGTTTAAAGTGATTTTCATGCTTCCAGGGGCTCGGGAAGTTAATTAAATACCATTTGGAGGCATTTAATGTTCGAGCAAAAACGGCTGATTTTCGACAAAAGAGATAACACCCCCCCATTACGTCATGCTTAAGAAATGTGGAAAATGGTCCGTTTTCAAATGTTTTATTTTTGAACGTCAGTTCACATTTGTAGGTGGATCATCAGTGTTAGAGCTAAAATTAGCATGTTTAAAGTGATTTTCATGCTTCCAGGGGCCCAAAACACAAGATTTATGGAATGGTTAAAAGTGCATGAAAATGGCCAATTTACTCACTCTGAGTTCTCAAAAAGGGTTTCTTCCCCCCGGGAAGTTAATTAAATACCATTTGGAGGCATTTAATGTTCGAGCAAAAACGGCTGATTTTCGACAAAAGAGATAACACCCCCCCATTACGTCATGCTTCAGAAATGTGGAAAATGGTCCGTTTTCAAATGTTTTATTTTTGAACGTCAGTTCACATTTGTAGGTGGATCATCAGTGTTAGAGCTAAAATTAGCATGTTTAAAGTGATTTTCATGCTTCCAGGGGCTCGGGAAGTTAATTAAATACCATTTGGAGGCATTTAATGTTCGAGCAAAAACGGCTGATTTTCGACAAAAGAGATAACACCCCCCCATTACGTCATGCTTCAGAAATGTGGAAAATGGTCCGTTTTCAAATGTTTTATTTTTGAACGTCAGTTCACATTTGTAGGTGGATCATCAGTGTTAGAGCTAAAATTAGCATGTTTAAAGTGATTTTCATGCTTCCAGGGGCTCGGGAAGTGAAATAAATACCATTTGGAGGCATTAAATGTTCGAGCAAAAACGGCTGATTTTCGACAAAAGAGATAACACCGCCCCATTACGTCATGCTTCAGAAATGTGGAAAATGGTCCGTTTTCAAATGTTTTATTTTTGAACGTCAGTTCACATTTGTAGGTGGATCATCAGTGTTAGAGCTAAAATTAGCATGTTTAAAGTGATTTTCATGCTTCCAGGGGCTCGGGAAGTGAAATAAATACCATTTGGAGGCATTTAATGTTCGAGCAAAATTGGCTGATTTTAGACAAAAGAGATAACACCCCCCCATTACGTCATGCTTCAGAAATGTGGAAAATGGTCCGTTTTCAAATGTTTTATTTTTGAACGTCAGTTCACATTTGTAGGTGGATCATCAGTGTTAGAGCTAAAATTAGCATGTTTAAAGTGATTTTCATGCTTCCAGGGGCCCAAAACACAAGATTTATGGAATGGTTAAAAGTGCATGAAAATGGCCAATTTACTCACTCTGAGTTCTCAAAAAGGGTTTCTTCACCCCGGGAAGTTAATTAAATACCATTTGGAGGCATTTAATGTTCGAGCAAAAACGGCTGATTTTCGACAAAAGAGATAACACCCCCCCATTACGTCATGCTTCAGAAATGTGGAAAATGGTCCGTTTTCAAATGTTTTATTTTTGAACGTCAGTTCACATTTGTAGGTGGATCATCAGTGTTAGAGCTAAAATTAGCATGTTTAAAGTGATTTTCATGCTTCCAGGGGCTCAGGAAGTGAAATAAATACCATTTGGAAGCATTTAATGTTCGAGCAAAAACGGCTGATTTTCGACAAAAGAGATAACACCCCCCCATTACGTCATGCTTCAGAAATGTGGAAAATGGTCCGTTTTCAAATGTTTTATTTTTGAACGTCAGTTCACATTTGTAGGTGGATCATCAGTGTTAGAGCTAAAATTAGCATGTTTAAAGTGATTTTCATGCTTCCAGGGGCTCGGGAAATTAATTAAATACCATTTGGAGGCATTTAATGTTCGAGCAAAAACGGCTGATTTTCGACAAAAGAGATAACACCCCCCCATTACGTCATGCTTCAGAAATGTGGAAAATGGTCCGTTTTCAAATGTTTTATTTTTGAACGTCAGTTCACATTTGTAGGTGGATCATCAGTGTTAGAGCTAAAATTAGCATGTTTAAAGTGATTTTCATGCTTCCAGGGGCCCAAAACACAAGATTTATGGAATGGTTAAAAGTGCATGAAAATGGCCAATTTACTCACTCTGAGTTCTCAAAAAGGGTTTCTTCACCCCGGGAAGTTAATTAAATACCATTTGGAGGCATTTAATGTTCGAGCAAAAACGGCTGATTTTCGACAAAAGAGATAACACCCCCCCATTACGTCATGCTTCAGAAATGTGGAAAATGGTCCGTTTTCAAATGTTTTATTTTTGAACGTCAGTTCACATTTGTAGGTGGATCATCAGTGTTAGAGCTAAAATTAGCATGTTTAAAGTGATTTTCATGCTTCCAGGGGCTCGGGAAGTTAATTAAATACCATTTGGAGGCATTTAATGTTCGAGCAAAAACGGCTGATTTTCGACAAAAGAGATAACACCCCCCCATTACGTCATGCTTCAGAAATGTGGAAAATGGTCCGTTTTCAAATGTTTTATTTTTGAACGTCAGTTCACATTTGTAGGTGGATCATCAGTGTTAGAGCTAAAATTAGCATGTTTAAAGTGATTTTCATGCTTCCAGGGTCTCGGGAAGTGAAATAAATACCATTTGGAGGCATTAAATGTTCGAGCAAAAACGGCTGATTTTCGACAAAAGAGATAACACCGCCCCATTACGTCATGCTTCAGAAATGTGGAAAATGGTCAGTTTTCAAATGTTTTATTTTTGAACGTCAGTTCACATTTGTAGGTGGATCATCAGTGTTAGAGCTAAAATTAGCATGTTTAAAGTGATTTTCATGCTTCCAGGGGCTCGGGAAGTGAAATAAATACCATTTGGAGGCATTTAATGTTCGAGCAAAATTGGCTGATTTTAGACAAAAGAGATAACACCCCCCCATTACGTCATGCTTCAGAAATGTGGAAAATGGTCCGTTTTCAAATGTTTTATTTTTGAACGTCAGTTCACATTTGTAGGTGGATCATCAGTGTTAGAGCTAAAATTAGCATGTTTAAAGTGATTTTCATGCTTCCAGGGGCCCAAAACACAAGATTTATGGAATGGTTAAAAGTGCATGAAAATGGCCAATTTACTCACTCTGAGTTCTCAAAAAGGGTTTCTTCACCCCGGGAAGTTAATTAAATACCATTTGGAGGCATTTAATGTTCGAGCAAAAACGGCTGATTTTCGACAAAAGAGATAACACCCCCCCATTACGTCATGCTTCAGAAATGTGGAAAATGGTCCGTTTTCAAATGTTTTATTTTTGAACGTCAGTTCACATTTGTAGGTGGATCATCAGTGTTAGAGCTAAAATTAGCATGTTTAAAGTGATTTTCATGCTTCCAGGGGCTCAGGAAGTGAAATAAATACCATTTGGAAGCATTTAATGTTCGAGCAAAAACGGCTGATTTTCGACAAAAGAGATAACACCCCCCCATTACGTCATGCTTCAGAAATGTGGAAAATGGTCCGTTTTCAAATGTTTTATTTTTGAACGTCAGTTCACATTTGTAGGTGGATCATCAGTGTTAGAGCTAAAATTAGCATGTTTAAAGTGATTTTCATGCTTCCAGGGGCTCGGGAAATTAGTTAAATACCATTTGGAGGCATTTAATGTTCGAGCAAAAACGGCTGATTTTCGACAAAAGAGATAACACCCCCCCATTACGTCATGCTTCAGAAATGTGGAAAATGGTCCGTTTTCAAATGTTTTATTTTTGAACGTCAGTTCACATTTGTAGGTGGATCATCAGTGTTAGAGCTAAAATTAGCATGTTTAAAGTGATTTTCATGCTTCCAGGGGCCCAAAACACAAGATTTATGGAATGGTTAAAAGTGCATGAAAATGGCCAATTTACTCACTCTGAGTTCTCAAAAAGGGTTTCTTCACCCCGGGAAGTTAATTAAATACCATTTGGAGGCATTTAATGTTCGAGCAAAAACGGCTGATTTTCGACAAAAGAGATAACACCCCCCCCATTACGTCATGCTTCAGAAATGTGGAAAATGGTCTGTTTTCAAATGTTTTATTTTTGAACGTCAGTTCACATTTGTAGGTGGATCATCAGTGTTAGAGCTAAAATTAGCATGTTTAAAGTGATTTTCATGCTTCCAGGGGCTCGGGAAGTGAAATAAATACCATTTGGAAGCATTTAATGTTCGAGCAAAAACGGCTGATTTTCGACAAAAGAGATAACACCCCCCCATTACGTCATGCTTCAGAAATGTGGAAAATGGTCCGTTTTCAAATGTTTTATTTTTGAACGTCAGTTCACATTTGTAGGTGGATCATCAGTGTTAGAGCTAAAATTAGCATGTTTAAAGTGATTTTCATGCTTCCAGGGGCTCGGGAAATTAATTAAATACCATTTGGAGGCATTTAATGTTCGAGCAAAAACGGCTGATTTTCGACAAAAGAGATAACACCCCCCCATTACGTCATGCTTCAGAAATGTGGAAAATGGTCCGTTTTCAAATGTTTTATTTTTGAACGTCAGTTCACATTTGTAGGTGGATCATCAGTGTTAGAGCTAAAATTAGCATGTTTAAAGTGATTTTCATGCTTCCAGGGGCCCAAAACACAAGATTTATGGAATGGTTAAAAGTGCATGAAAATGGCCAATTTACTCACTCTGAGTTCTCAAAAAGGGTTTCTTCACCCCGGGAAGTTAATTAAATACCATTTGGAGGCATTTAATGTTCGAGCAAAAACGGCTGATTTTCGACAAAAGAGATAACACCCCCCCATTACGTCATGCTTCAGAAATGTGGAAAATGGTCCGTTTTCAAATGTTTTATTTTTGAACGTCAGTTCACATTTGTAGGTGGATCATCAGTGTTAGAGCTAAAATTAGCATGTTTAAAGTGATTTTCATGCTTCCAGGGGCTCGGGAAGTTAATTAAATACCATTTGGAGGCATTTAATGTTCGAGCAAAAACAGCTGATTTTCGACAAAAGAGATAACACCCCCCCATTACGTCATGCTTCAGAAATGTGGAAAATGGTCCGTTTTCAAATGTTTTATTTTTGAACGTCAGTTCACATTTGTAGGTGGATCATCAGTGTTAGAGCTAAAATTAGCATGTTTAAAGTGATTTTCATGCTTCCAGGGGCTCGGGAAGTGAAATAAATACCATTTGGAGGCATTAAATGTTCGAGCAAAAACGGCTGATTTTCGACAAAAGAGATAACACCGCCCCATTACGTCATGCTTCAGAAATGTGGAAAATGGTCCGTTTTCAAATGTTTTATTTTTGAACGTCAGTTCACATTTGTAGGTGGATCATCAGTGTTAGAGCTAAAATTAGCATGTTTAAAGTGATTTTCATGCTTCCAGGGGCTCGGGAAGTGAAATAAATACCATTTGGAGGCATTTAATGTTCGAGCAAAATTGGCTGATTTTAGACAAAAGAGATAACACCCCCCCATTACGTCATGCTTCAGAAATGTGGAAAATGGTCCGTTTTCAAATGTTTTATTTTTGAACGTCAGTTCACATTTGTAGGTGGATCATCAGTGTTAGAGCTAAAATTAGCATGTTTAAAGTGATTTTCATGCTTCCAGGGGCCCAAAACACAAGATTTATGGAATGGTTAAAAGTGCATGAAAATGGCCAATTTACTCACTCTGAGTTCTCAAAAAGGGTTTCTTCACCCCGGGAAGTTAATTAAATACCATTTGGAGGCATTTAATGTTCGAGCAAAAACGGCTGATTTTCGACAAAAGAGATAACACCCCCCCATTACGTCATGCTTCAGAAATGTGGAAAATGGTCCGTTTTCAAATGTTTTATTTTTGAACGTCAGTTCACATTTGTAGGTGGATCATCAGTGTTAGAGCTAAAATTAGCATGTTTAAAGTGATTTTCATGCTTCCAGGGGCTCAGGAAGTGAAATAAATACCATTTGGAAGCATTTAATGTTCGAGCAAAAACGGCTGATTTTCGACAAAAGAGATAACACCCCCCCATTACGTCATGCTTCAGAAATGTGGAAAATGGTCCGTTTTCAAATGTTTTATTTTTGAACGTCAGTTCACATTTGTAGGTGGATCATCAGTGTTAGAGCTAAAATTAGCATGTTTAAAGTGATTTTCATGCTTCCAGGGGCTCGGGAAATTAATTAAATACCATTTGGAGGCATTTAATGTTCGAGCAAAAACGGCTGATTTTCGACAAAAGAGATAACACCCCCCCATTACGTCATGCTTCAGAAATGTGGAAAATGGTCCGTTTTCAAATGTTTTATTTTTGAACGTCAGTTCACATTTGTAGGTGGATCATCAGTGTTAGAGCTAAAATTAGCATGTTTAAAGTGATTTTCATGCTTCCAGGGGCCCAAAACACAAGATTTATGGAATGGTTAAAAGTGCATGAAAATGGCCAATTTACTCACTCTGAGTTCTCAAAAAGGGTTTCTTCACCCCGGGAAGTTAATTAAATACCATTTGGAGGCATTTAATGTTCGAGCAAAAACGGCTGATTTTCGACAAAAGAGATAACACCCCCCCCATTACGTCATGCTTCAGAAATGTGGAAAATGGTCCGTTTTCAAATGTTATATTTTTGAACGTCAGTTCACATTTGTAGGTGGATCATCAGTGTTAGAGCTAAAATTAGCATGTTTAAAGTGATTTTCATGCTTCCCGGGGCTCGGGAAGTTAATTAAATACCATTTGGAGGCATTTAATGTTCGAGCAAAAACGGCTGATTTTCGACAAAAGAGATAACACCCCCCCATTACGTCATGCTTAAGAAATGTGGAAAATGGTCCGTTTTCAAATGTTTTATTTTTGAACGTCAGTTCACATTTGTAGGTGGATCATCAGTGTTAGAGCTAAAATTAGCATGTTTAAAGTGATTTTCATGCTTCCAGGGGCCCAAAACACAAGATTTATGGAATGGTTAAAAGTGCATGAAAATGGCCAATTTACTCACTCTGAGTTCTCAAAAAGGGTTTCTTCACCCCGGGAAGTTAATTAAATACCATTTGGAGGCATTTAATGTTCGAGCAAAAACGGCTGATTTTCGACAAAAGAGATAACACCCCCCCATTACGTCATGCTTCAGAAATGTGGAAAATGGTCCGTTTTCAAATGTTTTATTTTTGAACGTCAGTTCACATTTGTAGGTGGATCATCAGTGTTAGAGCTAAAATTAGCATGTTTAAAGTGATTTTCATGCTTCCAGGGGCTCGGGAAGTGAAATAAATACCATTTGGAAGCATTTAATGTTCGAGCAAAAACGGCTGATTTTCGACAAAAGAGATAACACCCCCCCCATTACGTCATGCTTCAGAAATGTGGAAAATGGTCCGTTTTCAAATGTTTTATTTTTGAACGTCAGTTCACATTTGTAGGTGGATCATCAGTGTTAGAGCTAAAATTAGCATGTTTAAAGTGATTTTCATGCTTCCAGGGGCTCGGGAAATTAATTAAATACCATTTGGAGGCATTTAATGTTCGAGCAAAAACGGCTGATTTTCGACAAAAGAGATAACACCCCCCCATTACGTCATGCTTCAGAAATGTGGAAAATGGTCCGTTTTCAAATGTTTTATTTTTGAACGTCAGTTCACATTTGTAGGTGGATCATCAGTGTTAGAGCTAAAATTAGCATGTTTAAAGTGATTTTCATGCTTCCAGGGGCCCAAAACACAAGATTTATGGAATGGTTAAAAGTGCATGAAAATGGCCAATTTACTCACTCTGAGTTCTCAAAAAGGGTTTCTTCACCCCGGGAAGTTAATTAAATACCATTTGGAGGCATTTAATGTTCGAGCAAAAACGGCTGATTTTCGACAAAAGAGATAACACCCCCCCATTACGTCATGCTTCAGAAATGTGGAAAATGGTCCGTTTTCAAATGTTTTATTTTTGAACGTCAGTTCACATTTGTAGGTGGATCATCAGTGTTAGAGACAAAATTAGCATGTTTAAAGTGATTTTCATGCTTCCAGGGGCTCGGGAAGTTAATTAAATACCATTTGGAGGCATTTAATGTTCGAGCAAAAACGGCTGATTTTCGACAAAAGAGATAACACCCCCCCATTACGTCATGCTTCAGAAATGTGGAAAATGGTCCGTTTTCAAATGTTTCATTTTTGAACGTCAGTTCACATTTGTAGGTGGATTATCAGTGTTAGAGCTGAAATTAGCATGTTTAAAGTGATTTTCATGCTTCCAGGGGCCCAAAACACAAGATTTATGGAATGGTTAAAAGTGCATGAAAATGGCCAATTTACTCACTCTGAGTTCTCAAAAAGGGTTTCTTCACCCCGGGAAGTTAATTAAATACCATTTGGAGGCATTTAATGTTCGAGCAAAAACGGCTGATTTTCGACAAAAAAGATAACACCCCCCCATTACGTCATGCTTCAGAAATGTGGAAAATGGTCCGTTTTCAAATGTTTTATTTTTGAACGTCAGTTCACATTTGTAGGTGGATCATCAGTGTTAGAGCTAAAATTAGCATGTTTAAAGTGATTTTCATGCTTCCAGGGGCCCAAAACACAAGATTTATGGAATGGTTAAAAGTGCATGAAAATGGCCAATTTACTCACTCTGAGTTCTCAAAAAGGGTTTCTTCACCCCGGGAAGTTAATAAATACCATTTGGAGGCATTTAATGTTCGAGCAAAAACGGCTGATTTTCGACAAAAGAGATAACACCCCCCCATTACGTCATGCTTCAGAAATGTGGAAAATGGTCCGTTTTCAAATGTTTTATTTTTGAACGTCAGTTCACATTTGTAGGTGGATCATCAGTGTTAGAGCTAAAATTAGCATGTTTAAAGTGATTTTCATGCTTCCAGGGGCTCGGGAAGTTAATTAAATACCATTTGGAGGCATTTAATGTTCGAGCAAAAACGGCTGATTTTCGACAAAAGAGATAACACCCCCCCATTACGTCATGCTTCAGAAATGTGGAAAATGGTCCGTTTTCAAATGTTTTATTTTTGAACGTCAGTTCACATTTGTAGGTGGATCATCAGTGTTAGAGCTAAAATTAGCATGTTTAAAGTGATTTTCATGCTTCCAGGGGCTCGGGAAGTGAAATAAATACCATTTGGAAGCATTTAATGTTCGAGCAAAAACGGCTGATTTTCGACAAAAGAGATAACACCCCCCCATTACGTCATGCTTCAGAAATGTGGAAAATGGTCCGTTTTCAAATGTTTTATTTTTGAACGTCAGTTCACATTTGTAGGTGGATCATCAGTGTTAGAGCTAAAATTAGCATGTTTAAAGTGATTTTCATGCTTCCAGGGGCTCGGGAAGTGAAATAAATACCATTTGGAAGCATTTAATGTTCGAGCAAAAACGGCTGATTTTCGACAAAAGAGATAACACCCCCCCCATTACGTCATGCTTCAGAAATGTGGAAAATGGTCCGTTTTCAAATGTTTTATTTTTGAACGTCAGTTCACATTTGTAGGTGGATCATCAGTGTTAGAGCTAAAATTAGCATGTTTAAAGTGATTTTCATGCTTCCAGGGGCTCGGGAAATTAATTAAATACCATTTGGAGGCATTTAATGTTCGAGCAAAAACGGCTGATTTTCGACAAAAGAGATAACACCCCCCCATTACGTCATGCTTCAGAAATGTGGAAAATGGTCCGTTTTCAAATGTTTTATTTTTGAACGTCAGTTCACATTTGTAGGTGGATCATCAGTGTTAGAGCTAAAATTAGCATGTTTAAAGTGATTTTCATGCTTCCAGGGGCCCAAAACACAAGATTTATGGAATGGTTAAAAGTGCATGAAAATGGCCAATTTACTCACTCTGAGTTCTCAAAAAGGGTTTCTTCACCCCGGGAAGTTAATTAAATACCATTTGGAGGCATTTAATGTTCGAGCAAAAACGGCTGATTTTCGACAAAAGAGATAATACCCCCCCATTACGTCATGCTTCAGAAATGTGGAAAATGGTCCGTTTTCAAATGTTTTATTTTTGAACGTCAGTTCACATTTGTAGGTGGATCATCAGTGTTAGAGCTAAAATTAGCATGTTTAAAGTGATTTTCATGCTTCCAGGGGCTCGGGAAGTTAATTAAATACCATTTGGAGGCATTTAATGTTCGAGCAAAAACGGCTGATTTTCGACAAAAGAGATAACACCCCCCCATTACGTCATGCTTCAGAAATGTGGAAAATGGTCCGTTTTCAAATGTTTTATTTTTGAACGTCAGTTCACATTTGTAGGTGGATCATCAGTGTTAGAGCTAAAATTAGCATGTTTAAAGTGATTTTCATGCTTCCAGGGGCCCAAAACACAAGATTTATAGAATGGTTAAAAGTGCATGAAAATGGCCAATTTACTCACTCTGAGTTCTCAAAAAGGGTTTCTTCACCCCGGGAAGTTAATTAAATACCATTTGGAGGCATTTAATGTTCGAGCAAAAACGGCTGATTTTCGACAAAAGAGATAACACCCCCCCATTACGTCATGCTTCAGAAATGTGGAAAATGGTCCGTTTTCAAATGTTTTATTTTTGAACGTCAGTTCACATTTGTAGGTGGATCATCAGTGTTAGAGCTAAAATTAGCATGTTTAAAGTGATTTTCATGCTTCCAGGGGCTCGGGAAGTTAATTAAATACCATTTGGAGGCATTTAATGTTCGAGCAAAAACGGCTGATTTTCGACAAAAGAGATAACACCCCCCCATTACGTCATGCTTCAGAAATGTGGAAAATGGTCCGTTTTCAAATGTTTTATTTTTGAACGTCAGTTCACATTTGTAGGTGGATCATCAGTGTTAGAGCTAAAATTAGCATGTTTAAAGTGATTTTCATGCTTCCAGGGGCTCGGGAAGTGAAATAAATACCATTTGGAGGCATTTAATGTTCGAGCAAAAACGGCTGATTTTCGACAAAAGAGATAACACCGCCCCATTACGTCATGCTTCAGAAATGTGGAAAATGGTCCGTTTTCAAATGTTTTATTTTTGAACGTCAGTTCACATTTGTAGGTGGATCATCAGTGTTAGAGCTAAAATTAGCATGTTTAAAGTGATTTTCATGCTTCCAGGGGCTCGGGAAGTGAAATAAATACCATTTGGAGGCATTTAATGTTCGAGCAAAATTGGCTGATTTTAGACAAAAGAGATAACACCCCCCCATTACGTCATGCTTCAGAAATGTGGAAAATGGTCCGTTTTCAAATGTTTTATTTTTGAACGTCAGTTCACATTTGTAGGTGGATCATCAGTGTTAGAGCTAAAATTAGCATGTTTAAAGTGATTTTCATGCTTCCAGGGGCCCAAAACACAAGATTTATGGAATGGTTAAAAGTGCATGAAAATGGCCAATTTACTCACTCTGAGTTCTCAAAAAGGGTTTCTTCACCCGGGAAGTTAATTAAATACCATTTGGAGGCATTTAATGTTCGAGCAAAAACGGCTGATTTTCGACAAAAGAGATAACACCCCCCCATTACGTCATGCTTCAGAAATGTGGAAAATGGTCCGTTTTCAAATGTTTTATTTTTGAACGTCAGTTCACATTTGTAGGTGGATCATCAGTGTTAGAGCTAAAATTAGCATGTTTAAAGTGATTTTCATGCTTCCAGGGGCTCGGGAAGTGAAATAAATACCATTTGGAAGCATTTAATGTTCGAGCAAAAACGGCTGATTTTCGACAAAAGAGATAACACCCCCCCATTACGTCATGCTTCAGAAATGTGGAAAATGGTCCGTTTTCAAATGTTTTATTTTTGAACGTCAGTTCACATTTGTAGGTGGATCATCAGTGTTAGAGCTAAAATTAGCATGTTTAAAGTGATTTTCATGCTTCCAGGGGCTCGGGAAATTAATTAAATACCATTTGGAGGCATTTAATGTTCGAGCAAAAACGGCTGATTTTTGACAAAAGAGATAACACCCCCCCATTACGTCATGCTTCAGAAATGTGGAAAATGGTCCGTTTTCAAATGTTTTATTTTTGAACGTCAGTTCACATTTGTAGGTGGATCATCAGTGTTAGAGCTAAAATTAGCATGTTTAAAGTGATTTTCATGCTTCCAGGGGCCCAAAACACAAGATTTATGGAATGGTTAAAAGTGCATGAAAATGGCCAATTTACTCACTCTGAGTTCTCAAAAAGGGTTTCTTCACCCCGGGAAGTTAATTAAATACCATTTGGAGGCATTTAATGTTCGAGCAAAAACGGCTGATTTTCGACAAAAGAGATAACACCCCCCCATTACGTCATGCTTCAGAAATGTGGAAAATGGTCCGTTTTCAAATGTTTTATTTTTGAACGTCAGTTCACATTTGTAGGTGGATCATCAGTGTTAGAGCTAAAATTAGCATGTTTAAAGTGATTTTCATGCTTCCAGGGGCTCGGGAAGTTAATTAAATACCATTTGGAGGCATTTAATGTTCGAGCAAAAACGGCTGATTTTCGACAAAAGAGATAACACCCCCCCATTACGTCATGCTTCAGAAATGTGGAAAATGGTCCGTTTTCAAATGTTTTATTTTTGAACGTCAGTTCACATTTGTAGGTGGATCATCAGTGTTAGAGCTAAAATTAGCATGTTTAAAGTGATTTTCATGCTTCCAGGGGCCCAAAACACAAGATTTATGGAATGGTTAAAAGTGCATGAAAATGGCCAATTTACTCACTCTGAGTTCTCAAAAAGGGTTTCTTCACCCCGGGAAGTTAATTAAATACCATTTGGAGGCATTTAATGTTCGAGCAAAAACGGCTGATTTTCGACAAAAGAGATAACACCCCCCCATTACGTCATGCTTCAGAAATGTGGAAAATGGTCCGTTTTCAAATGTTTTATTTTTGAACGTCAGTTCACATTTGTAGGTGGATCATCAGTGTTAGAGCTAAAATTAGCATGTTTAAAGTGATTTTCATGCTTCCAGGGGCTCGGGAAGTGAAATAAATACCATTTGGAAGCATTTAATGTTCGAGCAAAAACGGCTGATTTTCGACAAAAGAGATAACACCCCCCCATTACGTCATGCTTCAGAAATGTGGAAAACGGTCCGTTTTCAAATGTTTTATTTTTGAACGTCAGTTCACATTTGTAGGTGGATCATCAGTGTTAGAGCTAAAATTAGCATGTTTAAAGTGATTTTCATGCTTCCAGGGGCTCGGGAAATTAATTAAATACCATTTGGAGGCATTTAATGTTCGAGCAAAAACGGCTGATTTTCGACAAAAGAGATAACACCCCCCCATTACGTCATGCTTCAGAAATGTGGAAAATGGTCCGTTTTCAAATGTTTTATTTTTGAACGTCAGTTCACATTTGTAGGTGGATCATCAGTGTTAGAGCTAAAATTAGCATGTTTAAAGTGATTTTCATGCTTCCAGGGGCCCAAAACACAAGATTTATGGAATGGTTAAAAGTGCATGAAAATGGCCAATTTACTCACTCTGAGTTCTCAAAAAGGGTTTCTTCACCCCGGGAAGTTAATTAAATACCATTTGGAGGCATTTAATGTTCGAGCAAAAACGGCTGATTTTCGACAAAAGAGATAATACCCCCCCATTACGTCATGCTTCAGAAATGTGGAAAATGGTACGTTTTCAAATGTTTTATTTTTGAACGTCAGTTCACATTTGTAGGTGGATCATCAGTGTTAGAGCTAAAATTAGCATGTTTAAAGTGATTTTCATGCTTCCAGGGGCTCGGGAAGTTAATGAAATACCATTTGGAGGCATTTAATGTTCGAGCAAAAACGGCTGATTTTCGACAAAAGAGATAACACCCCCCCATTACGTCATGCTTCAGAAATGTGGAAAATGGTCCGTTTTCAAATGTTTTATTTTTGAACGTCAGTTCACATTTGTAGGTGGATCATCAGTGTTAGAGCTAAAATTAGCATGTTTAAAGTGATTTTCATGCTTCCAGGGGCTCGGGAAGTGAAATAAATACCATTTGGAGGCATTTAATGTTCGAGCAAAAACGGCTGATTTTCGACAAAAGAGATAACACCGCCCCATTACGTCATGCTTCAGAAATGTGGAAAATGGTCCGTTTTCAAATGTTTTATTTTTGAACGTCAGTTCACATTTGTAGGTGGATCATCAGTGTTAGAGCTAAAATTAGCATGTTTAAAGTGATTTTCATGCTTCCAGGGGCTCGGGAAGTGAAATAAATACCATTTGGAGGCATTTAATGTTCGAGCAAAATTGGCTGATTTTAGACAAAAGAGATAACACCCCCCCATTACGTCATGCTTCAGAAATGTGGAAAATGGTCCGTTTTCAAATGTTTTATTTTTGAACGTCAGTTCACATTTGTAGGTGGATCATCAGTGTTAGAGCTAAAATTAGCATGTTTAAAGTGATTTTCATGCTTCCAGGGGCCCAAAACACAAGATTTATAGAATGGTTAAAAGTGCATGAAAATGGCCAATTTACTCACTCTGAGTTCTCAAAAAGGGTTTCTTCACCCCGGGAAGTTAATTAAATACCATTTGGAGGCATTTAATGTTCGAGCAAAAACGGCTGATTTTCGACAAAAGAGATAACACCCCCCCATTACGTCATGCTTCAGAAATGTGGAAAATGGTCCGTTTTCAAATGTTTTATTTTTGAACGTCAGTTCACATTTGTAGGTAGATCATCAGTGTTAGAGCTAAAATTAGCATGTTTAAAGTGATTTTCATGCTTCCAGGGGCTCGGGAAGTTAATTAAATACCATTTGGAGGCATTTAATGTTCGAGCAAAAACGGCTGATTTTCGACAAAAGAGATAACACCCCCCCATTACGTCATGCTTCAGAAATGTGGAAAATGGTCCGTTTTCAAATGTTTTATTTTTGAACGTCAGTTCACATTTGTAGGTGGATCATCAGTGTTAGAGCTAAAATTAGCATGTTTAAAGTGATTTTCATGCTTCCAGGGGCTCGGGAAGTGAAATAAATACCATTTGGAGGCATTTAATGTTCGAGCAAAAACGGCTGATTTTCGACAAAAGAGATAACACCGCCCCATTACGTCATGCTTCAGAAATGTGGAAAATGGTCCGTTTTCAAATGTTTTATTTTTGAACGTCAGTTCACATTTGTAGGTGGATCATCAGTGTTAGAGCTAAAATTAGCATGTTTAAAGTGATTTTCATGCTTCCAGGGGCCCAAAACACAAGATTTATGGAATGGTTAAAAGTGCATGAAAATGGCCAATTTACTCACTCTGAGTTCTCAAAAAGGGTTTCTTCACCCGGGAAGTTAATTAAATACCATTTGGAGGCATTTAATGTTCGAGCAAAAACGGCTGATTTTCGACAAAAGAGATAACACCCCCCCATTACGTCATGCTTCAGAAATGTGGAAAATGGTCCGTTTTCAAATGTTTTATTTTTGAACGTCAGTTCACATTTGTAGGTGGATCATCAGTGTTAGAGCTAAAATTAGCATGTTTAAAGTGATTTTCATGCTTCCAGGGGCTCGGGAAGTGAAATAAATACCATTTGGAAGCATTTAATGTTCGAGCAAAAACGGCTGATTTTCGACAAAAGAGATAACACCCCCCCATTACGTCATGCTTCAGAAATGTGGAAAATGGTCCGTTTTCAAATGTTTTATTTTTGAACGTCAGTTCACATTTGTAGGTGGATCATCAGTGTTAGAGCTAAAATTAGCATGTTTAAAGTGATTTTCATGCTTCCAGGGGCTCGGGAAATTAATTAAATACCATTTGGAGGCATTTAATGTTCGAGCAAAAACGGCTGATTTTTGACAAAAGAGATAACACCCCCCCATTACGTCATGCTTCAGAAATGTGGAAAATGGTCCGTTTTCAAATGTTTTATTTTTGAACGTCAGTTCACATTTGTAGGTGGATCATCAGTGTTAGAGCTAAAATTAGCATGTTTAAAGTGATTTTCATGCTTCCAGGGGCCCAAAACACAAGATTTATGGAATGGTTAAAAGTGCATGAAAATGGCCAATTTACTCACTCTGAGTTCTCAAAAAGGGTTTCTTCACCCCGGGAAGTTAATTAAATACCATTTGGAGGCATTTAATGTTCGAGCAAAAACGGCTGATTTTCGACAAAAGAGATAACACCCCCCCATTACGTCATGCTTCAGAAATGTGGAAAATGGTCCGTTTTCAAATGTTTTATTTATGAACGTCAGTTCACATTTGTAGGTGGATCATCAGTGTTAGAGCTAAAATTAGCATGTTTAAAGTGATTTTCATGCTTCCAGGGGCTCGGGAAGTTAATTAAATACCATTTGGAGGCATTTAATGTTCGAGCAAAAACGGCTGATTTTCGACAAAAGAGATAACACCCCCCCCATTACGTCATGCTTCAGAAATGTGGAAAATGGTCCGTTTTCAAATGTTTTATTTTTGAACGTCAGTTCACATTTGTAGGTGGATCATCAGTGTTAGAGCTAAAATTAGCATGTTTAAAGTGATTTTCATGCTTCCAGGGGCCCAAAACACAAGATTTATGGAATGGTTAAAAGTGCATGAAAATGGCCAATTTACTCACTCTGAGTTCTCAAAAAGGGTTTCTTCACCCCGGGAAGTTAATTAAATACCATTTGGAGGCATTTAATGTTCGAGCAAAAACGGCTGATTTTCGACAAAAGAGATAACACCCCCCCATTACGTCATGCTTCAGAAATGTGGAAAATGGTCCGTTTTCAAATGTTTTATTTTTGAACGTCAGTTCACATTTGTAGGTGGATCATCAGTGTTAGAGCTAAAATTAGCATGTTTAAAGTGATTTTCATGCTTCCAGGGGCTCGGGAAGTTAATTAAATACCATTTGGAGGCATTTAATGTTCGAGCAAAAACGGCTGATTTTCGACAAAAGAGATAACACCCCCCCATTACGTCATGCTTCAGAAATGTGGAAAATGGTCCGTTTTCAAATGTTTTATTTTTGAACGTCAGTTCACATTTGTAGGTGGATCATCAGTGTTAGAGCTAAAATTAGCATGTTTAAAGTGATTTTCATGCTTCCAGGGGCTCGGGAAGTGAAATAAATACCATTTGGAAGCATTTAATGTTCGAGCAAAAACGGCTGATTTTCGACAAAAGAGATAACACCCCCCCATTACGTCATGCTTCAGGAATGTGGAAAACGGTCCGTTTTCAAATGTTTTATTTTTGAACGTCAGTTCACATTTGTAGGTGGATCATCAGTGTTAGAGCTAAAATTAGCATGTTTAAAGTGATTTTCATGCTTCCAGGGGCTCGGGAAATTAATTAAATACCATTTGGAGGCATTTAATGTTCGAGCAAAAACGGCTGATTTTCGACAAAAGAGATAACACCCCCCCATTACGTCATGCTTCAGAAATGTGGAAAATGGTCCGTTTTCAAATGTTTTATTTTTGAACGTCAGTTCACATTTGTAGGTGGATCATCAGTGTTAGAGCTAAAATTAGCATGTTTAAAGTGATTTTCATGCTTCCAGGGGCCCAAAACACAAGATTTATGGAATGGTTAAAAGTGCATGAAAATGGCCAATTTACTCACTCTGAGTTCTCAAAAAGGGTTTCTTCACCCCGGGAAGTTAATTAAATACCATTTGGAGGCATTTAATGTTCGAGCAAAAACGGCTGATTTTCGACAAAAGAGATAATACCCCCCCATTACGTCATGCTTCAGAAATGTGGAAAATGGTCCGTTTTCAAATGTTTTATTTTTGAACGTCAGTTCACATTTGTAGGTGGATCATCAGTGTTAGAGCTAAAATTAGCATGTTTAAAGTGATTTTCATGCTTCCAGGGGCTCGGGAAGTTAATTAAATACCATTTGGAGGCATTTAATGTTCGAGCAAAAACGGCTGATTTTCGACAAAAGAGATAACACCCCCCCATTACGTCATGCTTCAGAAATGTGGAAAATGGTCCGTTTTCAAATGTTTTATTTTTGAACGTCAGTTCACATTTGTAGGTGGATCATCAGTGTTAGAGCTAAAATTAGCATGTTTAAAGTGATTTTCATGCTTCCAGGGGCCCAAAACACAAGATTTATGGAATGGTTAAAAGTGCATGAAAATGGCCAATTTACTCACTCTGAGTTCTCAAAAAGGGTTTCTTCACCCCGGGAAGTTAATTAAATACCATTTGGAGGCATTTAATGTTCGAGCAAAAACGGCTGATTTTCGACAAAAGAGATAACACCCCCCCATTACGTCATGCTTCAGAAATGTGGAAAATGGTCCGTTTTCAAATGTTTTATTTTTGAACGTCAGTTCACATTTGTAGGTGGATCATCAGTGTTAGAGCTAAAATTAGCATGTTTAAAGTGATTTTCATGCTTCCAGGGGCTCGGGAAGTTAATTAAATACCATTTGGAGGCATTTAATGTTCGAGCAAAAACGGCTGATTTTCGACAAAAGAGATAACACCCCCCCATTACGTCATGCTTCAGAAATGTGGAAAATGGTCCGTTTTCAAATGTTTTATTTTTGAACGTCAGTTCACATTTGTAGGTGGATCATCAGTGTTAGAGCTAAAATTAGCATGTTTAAAGTGATTTTCATGCTTCCAGGGGCTCGGGAAGTGAAATAAATACCATTTGGAGGCATTTAATGTTCGAGCAAAAACGGCTGATTTTCGACAAAAGAGATAACACCGCCCCATTACGTCATGCTTCAGAAATGTGGAAAATGGTCCGTTTTCAAATGTTTTATTTTTGAACGTCAGTTCACATTTGTAGGTGGATCATCAGTGTTAGAGCTAAAATTAGCATGTTTAAAGTGATTTTCATGCTTCCAGGGGCTCGGGAAGTGAAATAAATACCATTTGGAGGCATTTAATGTTCGAGCAAAATTGGCTGATTTTAGACAAAAGAGATAACACCCCCCCATTACGTCATGCTTCAGAAATGTGGAAAATGGTCCGTTTTCAAATGTTTTATTTTTGAACGTCAGTTCACATTTGTAGGTGGATCATCAGTGTTAGAGCTAAAATTAGCATGTTTAAAGTGATTTTCATGCTTCCAGGGGCCCAAAACACAAGATTTATGGAATGGTTAAAAGTGCATGAAAATGGCCAATTTACTCACTCTGAGTTCTCAAAAAGGGTTTCTTCACCCGGGAAGTTAATTAAATACCATTTGGAGGCATTTAATGTTCGAGCAAAAACGGCTGATTTTCGACAAAAGAGATAACACCCCCCCATTACGTCATGCTTCAGAAATGTGGAAAATGGTCCGTTTTCAAATGTTTTATTTTTGAACGTCAGTTCACATTTGTAGGTGGATCATCAGTGTTAGAGCTAAAATTAGCATGTTTAAAGTGATTTTCATGCTTCCAGGGGCTCGGGAAGTGAAATAAATACCATTTGGAAGCATTTAATGTTCGAGCAAAAACGGCTGATTTTCGACAAAAGAGATAACACCCCCCCATTACGTCATGCTTCAGAAATGTGGAAAATGGTCCGTTTTCAAATGTTTTATTTTTGAACGTCAGTTCACATTTGTAGGTGGATCATCGGTGTTAGAGCTAAAATTAGCATGTTTAAAGTGATTTTCATGCTTCCAGGGGCTCGGGAAATTAATTAAATACCATTTGGAGGCATTTAATGTTCGAGCAAAAACGGCTGATTTTTGACAAAAGAGATAACACCCCCCCATTACGTCATGCTTCAGAAATGTGGAAAATGGTCCGTTTTCAAATGTTTTATTTTTGAACGTCAGTTCACATTTGTAGGTGGATCATCAGTGTTAGAGCTAAAATTAGCATGTTTAAAGTGATTTTCATGCTTCCAGGGGCCCAGAACACAAGATTTATGGAATGGTTAAAAGTGCATGAAAATGGCCAATTTACTCACTCTGAGTTCTCAAAAACGGGTTTCTTCACCCCGGGAAGTTAATTAAATACCATTTGGAGGCATTTAATGTTCGAGCAAAAACGGCAGATTTTCGACAAAAGAGATAACACCCCCCCATTACGTCATGCTTCAGAAATGTGGAAAATGGTCCGTTTTCAAATGTTTTATTTTTGAACGTCAGTTCACATTTGTAGGTGGATCATCAGTGTTAGAGCTAAAATTAGCATGTTTAAAGTGATTTTCATGCTTCCAGGGGCTCAGGAAGTGAAATAAATACCATTTGGAGGCATTTAATGTTCGAGCAAAAACGGCTGATTTTAGACAAAAGAGATAACACCCCCCCATTACGTCATGCTTCAGAAATGTGGAAAATGGTCCATTTTCAAATGTTTTATTTTTGAACGTCAGTTCACATTTGTAGGTGGAGCATCAGTGTTAGAGCTAAAATTAGCATGTTTAAAGTGATTTTCATGCTTCCAGGGGCCCAAAACACAAGATTTATGGAATGGTTAAAAGTGCATGAAAATGGCCAATTTACTCACTCTGAGTTCTCAAAAAGGGTTTCTTCACCCCGGGAAGTTAATTAAATACCATTTGGAGGCATTTAATGTTCGAGCAAAAACGGCTGATTTTCGACAAAAGAGATAACACCCCCCATTACGTCATGCTTCAGAAATGTGGAAAATGGTCCGTTTTCAAATGTTTTATTTTTGAACGTCAGTTCACATTTGTAGGTGGATCATCAGTGTTAGAGCTAAAATTAGCATGTTTAAAGTGATTTTCATGCTTCCAGGGGCTCGGGAAGTGAAATAAATACCATTTGGAGGCATTTAATGTTCGAGCAAAAACGGCTGATTTTCGACAAAAGAGATAACACCCCCCCCCATTACGTCATGCTTCAGAAATGTGGAAAATGGTCCGTTTTCAAATGTTTTATTTTTGAACGTCAGTTCACATTTGTAGGTGGATCATCAGTGTTAGAGCTAAAATTAGCATGTTTAAAGTGATTTTCATGCTTCCAGGGGCTCGGGAAGTGAAATAAATACCATTTGGAGGCATTTAATGTTCGAGCAAAAACGGCTGATTTTCGACAAAAGAGATAACACCCCCCCATTACGTCATGCTTCAGAAATGTGGAAAATGGTCCGTTTTCAAATGTTTTATTTTTGAACGTCAGTTCACATTTGTAGGTGGATCATCAGTGTTAGAGCTAAAATTAGCATGTTTAAAGTGATTTTCATGCTTCCAGGGGCTCGGGAAGTGAAATAAATACCATTTGGAGGCATTTAATGTTCGAGCAAAAACGGCTGATTTTCGACAAAAGAGATAACACCCCCCCATTACGTCATGCTTCAGAAATGTGGAAAATGGTCCGTTTTCAAATGTTTTATTTTTGAACGTCAGTTCACATTTGTAGGTGGATCATCAGTGTTAGAGCTAAAATTAGCATGTTTAAAGTGATTTTCATGCTTCCAAGGGCCCAAAACACAAGATTTATGGAATGGTTAAAAGTGCATGAAAATGGCCAATTTACTCACTCTGAGTTCTCAAAAAGGGTTTCTTCACCCCGGGAAGTTAATTAAATACCATTTGGAGGCATTTAATGTTCGAGCAAAAACGGCTGATTTTCGACAAAAGAGATAACACCCCCCCATTACGTCATGCTTCAGAAATGTGGAAAATGGTCCGTTTTCAAATGTTTTATTTTTGAACGTCAGTTCACATTTGTAGGTGGATCATCAGTGTTAGAGCTAAAATTAGCATGTTTAAAGTGATTTTCATGCTTCCAGGGGCTCGGGAAGTTAATTAAATACCATTTGGAGGCATTTAATGTTCGAGCAAAAACGGCTGATTTTCGAGAAAAGAGATAACACCCCCCCATTACGTCATGCTTCAGAAATGTGGAAAATGGTCCGTTTTCAAATGTTTTATTTTTGAACGTCAGTTCACATTTGTAGGTGGATCATCAGTGTTAGAGCTAAAATTAGCAAGTTTAAAGTGATTTTCATGCTTCCAGGGGCTCGGGAAATTAATTAAATACCATTTGGAGGCATTTAATGTTCGAGCAAAAACGGCTGATTTTCGACAAAAGAGATAACACCCCCCCATTACGTCATGCTTCAGAAATGTGGAAAATGGTCCGTTTTCAAATGTTTTATTTTTGAACGTCAGTTCACATTTGTAGGTGGATCATCAGTGTTAGAGCTAAAATTAGCATGTTTAAAGTGATTTTCATGCTTCCAGGGGCCCAAAACACAAGATTTATGGAATGGTTAAAAAAGCATGAAAATGGCCAATTTACTCACTCTGAGTTCTCAAAAAGGGTTTCTTCACCCCGGGAAGTTAATTAAATACCATTTGGAGGCATTTAATGTTCGAGCAAAAACGGCTGATTTTCGACAAAAGAGATAATACCCCCCCATTACGTCATGCTTCAGAAATGTGGAAAATGGTCCGTTTTCAAATGTTTTATTTTTGAACGTCAGTTCACATTTGTAGGTGGATCATCAGTGTTAGAGCTAAAATTAGCATGTTTAAAGTGATTTTCATGCTTCCAGGGGCTCGGGAAGTTAATTAAATACCATTTGGAGGCATTTAATGTTCGAGCAAAAACGGCTGATTTTCGACAAAAGAGATAACACCCCCCCATTACGTCATGCTTCAGAAATGTGGAAAATGGTCCGTTTTCAAATGTTTTATTTTTGAACGTCAGTTCACATTTGTAGGTGGATCATCAGTGTTAGAGCTAAAATTAGCATGTTTAAAGTGATTTTCATGCTTCCAGGGGCTCGGGAAGTTAATTAAATACCATTTGGAGGCATTTAATGTTCGAGCAAAAACGGCTGATTTTCGACAAAAGAGATAACACCCCCCCATTACGTCATGCTTCAGAAATGTGGAAAATGGTCCGTTTTCAAATGTTTTATTTTTGAACGTCAGTTCACATTTGTAGGTGGATCATCAGTGTTAGAGCTAAAATTAGCATGTTTAAAGTGATTTTCATGCTTCCAGGGGCCCAAAACACAAGATTTATGGAATGGTTAAAAGTGCATGAAAATGGCCAATTTACTCACTCTGAGTTCTCAAAAAGGGTTTCTTCACCCCGGGAAGTTAATTAAATACCATTTGGAGGCATTTAATGTTCGAGCAAAAACGGCTGATTTTCGACAAAAGAGATAACACCCCCCCATTACGTCATGCTTCAGAAATGTGGAAAATGGTCCGTTTTCAAATGTTTTATTTTTGAACGTCAGTTCACATTTGTAGGTGGATCATCAGTGTTAGAGCTAAAATTAGCATGTTTAAAGTGATTTTCATGCTTCCAGGGGCTCGGGAAGTTAATTAAATACCATTTGGAGGCATTTAATGTTCGAGCAAAAACGGCTGATTTTCGACAAAAGAGATAACACCCCCCCATTACGTCATGCTTCAGAAATGTGGAAAATGGTCCGTTTTCAAATGTTTTATTTTTGAACGTCAGTTCACATTTGTAGGTGGATCATCAGTGTTAGAGCTAAAATTAGCATGTTTAAAGTGATTTTCATGCTTCCAGGGGCTCGGGAAGTGAAATAAATACCATTTGGAGGCATTTAATGTTCGAGCAAAAACGGCTGATTTTCGACAAAAGAGATAACACCGCCCCATTACGTCATGCTTCAGAAATGTGGAAAATGGTCCGTTTTCAAATGTTTTATTTTTGAACGTCAGTTCACATTTGTAGGTGGATCATCAGTGTTAGAGCTAAAATTAGCATGTTTAAAGTGATTTTCATGCTTCCAGGGGCTCGGGAAGTGAAATAAATACCATTTGGAGGCATTTAATGTTCGAGCAAAATTGGCTGATTTTAGACAAAAGAGATAACACCCCCCCATTACGTCATGCTTCAGAAATGTGGAAAATGGTCCGTTTTCAAATGTTTTATTTTTGAACGTCAGTTCACATTTGTAGGTGGATCATCAGTGTTAGAGCTAAAATTAGCATGTTTAAAGTGATTTTCATGCTTCCAGGGGCCCAAAACACAAGATTTATGGAATGGTTAAAAGTGCATGAAAATGGCCAATTTACTCACTCTGAGTTCTCAAAAAGGGTTTCTTCACCCGGGAAGTTAATTAAATACCATTTGGAGGCATTTAATGTTCGAGCAAAAACGGCTGATTTTCGACAAAAGAGATAACACCCCCCCATTACGTCATGCTTCAGAAATGTGGAAAATGGTCCGTTTTCAAATGTTTTATTTTTGAACGTCAGTTCACATTTGTAGGTGGATCATCAGTGTTAGAGCTAAAATTAGCATGTTTAAAGTGATTTTCATGCTTCCAGGGGCTCGGGAAGTGAAATAAATACCATTTGGAAGCATTTAATGTTCGAGCAAAAACGGCTGATTTTCGACAAAAGAGATAACACCCCCCCATTACGTCATGCTTCAGAAATGTGGAAAATGGTCCGTTTTCAAATGTTTTATTTTTGAACGTCAGTTCACATTTGTAGGTGGATCATCGGTGTTAGAGCTAAAATTAGCATGTTTAAAGTGATTTTCATGCTTCCAGGGGCTCGGGAAATTAATTAAATACCATTTGGAGGCATTTAATGTTCGAGCAAAAACGGCTGATTTTTGACAAAAGAGATAACACCCCCCCATTACGTCATGCTTCAGAAATGTGGAAAATGGTCCGTTTTCAAATGTTTTATTTTTGAACGTCAGTTCACATTTGTAGGTGGATCATCAGTGTTAGAGCTAAAATTAGCATGTTTAAAGTGATTTTCATGCTTCCAGGGGCCCAGAACACAAGATTTATGGAATGGTTAAAAGTGCATGAAAATGGCCAATTTACTCACTCTGAGTTCTCAAAAACGGGTTTCTTCACCCCGGGAAGTTAATTAAATACCATTTGGAGGCATTTAATGTTCGAGCAAAAACGGCAGATTTTCGACAAAAGAGATAACACCCCCCCATTACGTCATGCTTCAGAAATGTGGAAAATGGTCCGTTTTCAAATGTTTTATTTTTGAACGTCAGTTCACATTTGTAGGTGGATCATCAGTGTTAGAGCTAAAATTAGCATGTTTAAAGTGATTTTCATGCTTCCAGGGGCTCAGGAAGTGAAATAAATACCATTTGGAGGCATTTAATGTTCGAGCAAAAACGGCTGATTTTAGACAAAAGAGATAACACCCCCCCATTACGTCATGCTTCAGAAATGTGGAAAATGGTCCATTTTCAAATGTTTTATTTTTGAACGTCAGTTCACATTTGTAGGTGGAGCATCAGTGTTAGAGCTAAAATTAGCATGTTTAAAGTGATTTTCATGCTTCCAGGGGCCCAAAACACAAGATTTATGGAATGGTTAAAAGTGCATGAAAATGGCCAATTTACTCACTCTGAGTTCTCAAAAAGGGTTTCTTCACCCCGGGAAGTTAATTAAATACCATTTGGAGGCATTTAATGTTCGAGCAAAAACGGCTGATTTTCGACAAAAGAGATAACACCCCCCCATTACGTCATGCTTCAGAAATGTGGAAAATGGTCCGTTTTCAAATGTTTTATTTTTGAACGTCAGTTCACATTTGTAGGTGGATCATCAGTGTTAGAGCTAAAATTAGCATGTTTAAAGTGATTTTCATGCTTCCAGGGGCTCGGGAAGTGAAATAAATACCATTTGGAGGCATTCAATGTTCGAGCAAAAACGGCTGATTTTCGACAAAAGAGATAACACCCCCCCCCCATTACGTCATGCTTCAGAAATGTGGAAAATGGTCCGTTTTCAAATGTTTTATTTTTGAACGTCAGTTCACATTTGTAGGTGGATCATCAGTGTTAGAGCTAAAATTAGCATGTTTAAAGTGATTTTCATGCTTCCAGGGGCTCGGGAAGTGAAATAAATACCATTTGGAGGCATTTAATGTTCGAGCAAAAACGGCTGATTTTCGACAAAAGAGATAACACCCCCCCATTACGTCATGCTTCAGAAATGTGGAAAATGGTCCGTTTTCAAATGTTTTATTTTTGAACGTCAGTTCACATTTGTAGGTGGATCATCAGTGTTAGAGCTAAAATTAGCATGTTTAAAGTGATTTTCATGCTTCCAGGGGCTCGGGAAGTGAAATAAATACCATTTGGAGGCATTTAATGTTCGAGCAAAAACGGCTGATTTTCGACAAAAGAGATAACACCCCCCCATTACGTCATGCTTCAGAAATGTGGAAAATGGTCCGTTTTCAAATGTTTTATTTTTGAACGTCAGTTCACATTTGTAGGTGGATCATCAGTGTTAGAGCTAAAATTAGCATGTTTAAAGTGATTTTCATGCTTCCAAGGGCCCAAAACACAAGATTTATGGAATGGTTAAAAGTGCATGAAAATGGCCAATTTACTCACTCTGAGTTCTCAAAAAGGGTTTCTTCACCCCGGGAAGTTAATTAAATACCATTTGGAGGCATTTAATGTTCGAGCAAAAACGGCTGATTTTCGACAAAAGAGATAACACCCCCCCATTACGTCATGCTTCAGAAATGTGGAAAATGGTCCGTTTTCAAATGTTTTATTTTTGAACGTCAGTTCACATTTGTAGGTGGATCATCAGTGTTAGAGCTAAAATTAGCATGTTTAAAGTGATTTTCATGCTTCCAGGGGCTCGGGAAGTTAATTAAATACCATTTGGAGGCATTTAATGTTCGAGCAAAAACGGCTGATTTTCGAGAAAAGAGATAACACCCCCCCATTACGTCATGCTTCAGAAATGTGGAAAATGGTCCGTTTTCAAATGTTTTATTTTTGAATGTCAGTTCACATTTGTAGGTGGATCATCAGTGTTAGAGCTAAAATTAGCATGTTTAAAGTGATTTTCATGCTTCCAGGGGCTCGGGAAATTAATTAAATACCATTTGGAGGCATTTAATGTTCGAGCAAAAACGGCTGATTTTCGACAAAAGAGATAACACCCCCCCATTACGTCATGCTTCAGAAATGTGGAAAATGGTCCGTTTTCAAATGTTTTATTTTTGAACGTCAGTTCACATTTGGTGGTGGATCATCAGTGTTAGAGCTAAAATTAGCATGTTTAAAGTGATTTTCATGCTTCCAGGGGCCCAAAACACAAGATTTATGGAATGGTTAAAAAAGCATGAAAATGGCCAATTTACTCACTCTGAGTTCTCAAAAAGGGTTTCTTCACCCCGGGAAGTTAATTAAATACCATTTGGAGGCATTTAATGTTCGAGCAAAAACGGCTGATTTTCGACAAAAGAGATAATACCCCCCCATTACGTCATGCTTCAGAAATGTGGAAAATGGTCCGTTTTCAAATGTTTTATTTTTGAACGTCAGTTCACATTTGTAGGTGGATCATCAGTGTTACAGCTAAAATTAGCATGTTTAAAGTGATTTTCATGCTTCCAGGGGCTCGGGAAGTTAATTAAATACCATTTGGAGGCATTTAATGTTCGAGCAAAAACGGCTGATTTTCGACAAAAGAGATAACACCCCCCCATTACGTCATGCTTCAGAAATGTGGAAAATGGTCCGTTTTCAAATGTTTTATTTTTGAACGTCAGTTCACATTTGTAGGTGGATCATCAGTGTTAGAGCTAAAATTAGCATGTTTAAAGTGATTTTCATGCTTCCAGGGGCCCAAAACACAAGATTTATAGAATGGTTAAAAGTGCATGAAAATGGCCAATTTACTCACTCTGAGTTCTCAAAAAGGGTTTCTTCACCCCGGGAAGTTAATTAAATACCATTTGGAGGCATTTAATGTTCGAGCAAAAACGGCTGATTTTCGACAAAAGAGATAACACCCCCCCATTACGTCATGCTTCAGAAATGTGGAAAATGGTCCGTTTTCAAATGTTTTATTTTTGAACGTCAGTTCACATTTGTAGGTGGATCATCAGTGTTAGAGCTAAAATTAGCATGTTTAAAGTGATTTTCATGCTTCCAGGGGCTCGGGAAGTTAATTAAATACCATTTGGAGGCATTTAATGTTCGAGCAAAAACGGCTGATTTTCGACAAAAGAGATAACACCCCCCCATTACGTCATGCTTCAGAAATGTGGAAAATGGTCCGTTTTCAAATGTTTTATTTTTGAACGTCAGTTCACATTTGTAGGTGGATCATCAGTGTTAGAGCTAAAATTAGCATGTTTAAAGTGATTTTCATGCTTCCAGGGGCTCGGGAAGTGAAATAAATACCATTTGGAGGCATTTAATGTTCGAGCAAAAACGGCTGATTTTCGACAAAAGAGATAACACCGCCCCATTACGTCATGCTTCAGAAATGTGGAAAATGGTCCGTTTTCAAATGTTTTATTTTTGAACGTCAGTTCACATTTGTAGGTGGATCATCAGTGTTAGAGCTAAAATTAGCATGTTTAAAGTGATTTTCATGCTTCCAGGGGCTCGGGAAGTGAAATAAATACCATTTGGAGGCATTTAATGTTCGAGCAAAATTGGCTGATTTTAGACAAAAGAGATAACACCCCCCCATTACGTCATGCTTCAGAAATGTGGAAAATGGTCCGTTTTCAAATGTTTTATTTTTGAACGTCAGTTCACATTTGTAGGTGGATCATCAGTGTTAGAGCTAAAATTAGCATGTTTAAAGTGATTTTCATGCTTCCAGGGGCCCAAAACACAAGATTTATGGAATGGTTAAAAGTGCATGAAAATGGCCAATTTACTCACTCTGAGTTCTCAAAAAGGGTTTCTTCACCCGGGAAGTTAATTAAATACCATTTGGAGGCATTTAATGTTCGAGCAAAAACGGCTGATTTTCGACAAAAGAGATAACACCCCCCCATTACGTCATGCTTCAGAAATGTGGAAAATGGTCCGTTTTCAAATGTTTTATTTTTGAACGTCAGTTCACATTTGTAGGTGGATCATCAGTGTTAGAGCTAAAATTAGCATGTTTAAAGTGATTTTCATGCTTCCAGGGGCTCGGGAAGTGAAATAAATACCATTTGGAAGCATTTAATGTTCGAGCAAAAACGGCTGATTTTCGACAAAAGAGATAACACCCCCCCATTACGTCATGCTTCAGAAATGTGGAAAATGGTCCGTTTTCAAATGTTTTATTTTTGAACGTCAGTTCACATTTGTAGGTGGATCATCAGTGTTAGAGCTAAAATTAGCATGTTTAAAGTGATTTTCATGCTTCCAGGGGCTCGGGAAGTTAATTAAATACCATTTGGAGGCATTTAATGTTCGAGCAAAAACGGCTGATTTTCGACAAAAGAGATAACACCCCCCCATTACGTCATGCTTCAGAAATGTGGAAAATGGTCCGTTTTCAAATGTTTTATTTTTGAACGTCAGTTCACATTTGTAGGTGGATCAGTGTTAGAGCTAAAATTAGCATGTTTAAAGTGATTTTCATGCTTCCAGGGGCTCGGGAAGTTAATTAAATACCATTTGGAGGCATTTAATGTTCGAGCAAAAACGGCTGATTTTCGACAAAAGAGATAACACCCCCCCATTACGTCATGCTTCAGAAATGTGGAAAATGGTCCGTTTTCAAATGTTTTATTTTTGAACGTCAGTTCACATTTGTAGGTGGATCATCAGTGTTAGAGCTAAAATTAGCATGTTTAAAGTGATTTTCATGCTTCCAGGGGCCCAAAACACAAGATTTATGGAATGGTTAAAAGTGCATGAAAATGGCCAATTTACTCACTCTGAGTTCTCAAAAAGGGTTTCTTCACCCCGGGAAGTTAATTAAATACCATTTGGAGGCATTTAATGTTCGAGCAAAAACGGCTGATTTTCGACAAAAGAGATAACACCCCCCCATTACGTCATGCTTCAGAAATGTGGAAAATGGTCCGTTTTCAAATGTTTTATTTTTGAACGTCAGTTCACATTTGTAGGTGGATCATCAGTGTTAGAGCTAAAATTAGCATGTTTAAAGTGATTTTCATGCTTCCAGGGGCTCGGGAAGTTAATTAAATACCATTTGGAGGCATTTAATGTTCGAGCAAAAACGGCTGATTTTCGACAAAAGAGATAACACCCCCCCATTACGTCATGCTTCAGAAATGTGGAAAATGGTCCGTTTTCAAATGTTTTATTTTTGAACGTCAGTTCACATTTGTAGGTGGATCATCAGTGTTAGAGCTAAAATTAGCATGTTTAAAGTGATTTTCATGCTTCCAGGGGCTCGGGAAGTGAAATAAATACCATTTGGAGGCATTTAATGTTCGAGCAAAAACGGCTGATTTTCGACAAAAGAGATAACACCCCCCCCCCATTACGTCATGCTTCAGAAATGTGGAAAATGGTCCGTTTTCAAATGTTTTATTTTTGAACGTCAGTTCACATTTGTAGGTGGATCATCAGTGTTAGAGCTAAAATTAGCATGTTTAAAGTGATTTTCATGCTTCCAGGGGCTCGGGAAGTGAAATAAATACCATTTGGAGGCATTTAATGTTCGAGCAAAAACGGCTGATTTTCGACAAAAGAGATAACACCCCCCCATTACGTCATGCTTCAGAAATGTGGAAAATGGTCCGTTTTCAAATGTTTTATTTTTGAACGTCAGTTCACATTTGTAGGTGGATCATCAGTGTTAGAGCTAAAATTAGCATGTTTAAAGTGATTTTCATGCTTCCAGGGGCTCGGGAAGTGAAATAAATACCATTTGGAGGCATTTAATGTTCGAGCAAAAACGGCTGATTTTCGACAAAAGAGATAACACCCCCCCATTACGTCATGCTTCAGAAATGTGGAAAATGGTCCGTTTTCAAATGTTTTATTTTTGAACGTCAGTTCACATTTGTAGGTGGATCATCAGTGTTAGAGCTAAAATTAGCATGTTTAAAGTGATTTTCATGCTTCCAAGGGCCCAAAACACAAGATTTATGGAATGGTTAAAAGTGCATGAAAATGGCCAATTTACTCACTCTGAGTTCTCAAAAAGGGTTTCTTCACCCCGGGAAGTTAATTAAATACCATTTGGAGGCATTTAATGTTCGAGCAAAAACGGCTGATTTTCGACAAAAGAGATAACACCCCCCCATTACGTCATGCTTCAGAAATGTGGAAAATGGTCCGTTTTCAAATGTTTTATTTTTGAACGTCAGTTCACATTTGTAGGTGGATCATCAGTGTTAGAGCTAAAATTAGCATGTTTAAAGTGATTTTCATGCTTCCAGGGGCTCGGGAAGTTAATTAAATACCATTTGGAGGCATTTAATGTTCGAGCAAAAACGGCTGATTTTCGAGAAAAGAGATAACACCCCCCCATTACGTCATGCTTCAGAAATGTGGAAAATGGTCCGTTTTCAAATGTTTTATTTTTGAACGTCAGTTCACATTTGTAGGTGGATCATCAGTGTTAGAGCTAAAATTAGCATGTTTAAAGTGATTTTCATGCTTCCAGGGGCTCGGGAAATTAATTAAATACCATTTGGAGGCATTTAATGTTCGAGCAAAAACGGCTGATTTTCGACAAAAGAGATAACACCCCCCCATTACGTCATGCTTCAGAAATGTGGAAAATGGTCCGTTTTCAAATGTTTTATTTTTGAACGTCAGTTCACATTTGTAGGTGGATCATCAGTGTTAGAGCTAAAATTAGCATGTTTAAAGTGATTTTCATGCTTCCAGGGGCCCAAAACACAAGATTTATGGAATGGTTAAAAAAGCATGAAAATGGCCAATTTACTCACTCTGAGTTCTCAAAAAGGGTTTCTTCACCCCGGGAAGTTAATTAAATACCATTTGGAGGCATTTAATGTTCGAGCAAAAACGGCTGATTTTCGACAAAAGAGATAATACCCCCCCATTACGTCATGCTTCAGAAATGTGGAAAATGGTCCGTTTTCAAATGTTTTATTTTTGAACGTCAGTTCACATTTGTAGGTGGATCATCAGTGTTAGAGCTAAAATTAGCATGTTTAAAGTGATTTTCATGCTTCCAGGGGCTCGGGAAGTTAATTAAATACCATTTGGAGGCATTTAATGTTCGAGCAAAAACGGCTGATTTTCGACAAAAGAGATAACACCCCCCCATTACGTCATGCTTCAGAAATGTGGAAAATGGTCCGTTTTCAAATGTTTTATTTTTGAACGTCAGTTCACATTTGTAGGTGGATCATCAGTGTTAGAGCTAAAATTAGCATGTTTAAAGTGATTTTCATGCTTCCAGGGGCCCAAAACACAAGATTTATAGAATGGTTAAAAGTGCATGAAAATGGCCAATTTACTCACTCTGAGTTCTCAAAAAGGGTTTCTTCACCCCGGGAAGTTAATTAAATACCATTTGGAGGCATTTAATGTTCGAGCAAAAACGGCTGATTTTCGACAAAAGAGATAACACCCCCCCATTACGTCATGCTTCAGAAATGTGGAAAATGGTCCGTTTTCAAATGTTTTATTTTTGAACGTCAGTTCACATTTGTAGGTGGATCATCAGTGTTAGAGCTAAAATTAGCATGTTTAAAGTGATTTTCATGCTTCCAGGGGCTCGGGAAGTTAATTAAATACCATTTGGAGGCATTTAATGTTCGAGCAAAAACGGCTGATTTTCGACAAAAGAGATAACACCCCCCCATTACGTCATGCTTCAGAAATGTGGAAAATGGTCCGTTTTCAAATGTTTTATTTTTGAACGTCAGTTCACATTTGTAGGTGGATCATCAGTGTTAGAGCTAAAATTAGCATGTTTAAAGTGATTTTCATGCTTCCAGGGGCTCGGGAAGTGAAATAAATACCATTTGGAGGCATTTAATGTTCGAGCAAAAACGGCTGATTTTCGACAAAAGAGATAACACCGCCCCATTACGTCATGCTTCAGAAATGTGGAAAATGGTCCGTTTTCAAATGTTTTATTTTTGAACGTCAGTTCACATTTGTAGGTGGATCATCAGTGTTAGAGCTAAAATTAGCATGTTTAAAGTGATTTTCATGCTTCCAGGGGCTCGGGAAGTGAAATAAATACCATTTGGAGGCATTTAATGTTCGAGCAAAATTGGCTGATTTTAGACAAAAGAGATAACACCCCCCCATTACGTCATGCTTCAGAAATGTGGAAAATGGTCCGTTTTCAAATGTTTTATTTTTGAACGTCAGTTCACATTTGTAGGTGGATCATCAGTGTTAGAGCTAAAATTAGCATGTTTAAAGTGATTTTCATGCTTCCAGGGGCCCAAAACACAAGATTTATGGAATGGTTAAAAGTGCATGAAAATGGCCAATTTACTCACTCTGAGTTCTCAAAAAGGGTTTCTTCACCCGGGAAGTTAATTAAATACCATTTGGAGGCATTTAATGTTCGAGCAAAAACGGCTGATTTTCGACAAAAGAGATAACACCCCCCCATTACGTCATGCTTCAGAAATGTGGAAAATGGTCCGTTTTCAAATGTTTTATTTTTGAACGTCAGTTCACATTTGTAGGTGGATCATCAGTGTTAGAGCTAAAATTAGCATGTTTAAAGTGATTTTCATGCTTCCAGGGGCTCGGGAAGTGAAATAAATACCATTTGGAAGCATTTAATGTTCGAGCAAAAACGGCTGATTTTCGACAAAAGAGATAACACCCCCCCATTACGTCATGCTTCAGAAATGTGGAAAATGGTCCGTTTTCAAATGTTTTATTTTTGAACGTCAGTTCACATTTGTAGGTGGATCATCAGTGTTAGAGCTAAAATTAGCATGTTTAAAGTGATTTTCATGCTTCCAGGGGCTCGGGAAGTTAATTAAATACCATTTGGAGGCATTTAATGTTCGAGCAAAAACGGCTGATTTTCGACAAAAGAGATAACACCCCCCCATTACGTCATGCTTCAGAAATGTGGAAAATGGTCCGTTTTCAAATGTTTTATTTTTGAACGTCAGTTCACATTTGTAGGTGGATCAGTGTTAGAGCTAAAATTAGCATGTTTAAAGTGATTTTCATGCTTCCAGGGGCTCGGGAAGTTAATTAAATACCATTTGGAGGCATTTAATGTTCGAGCAAAAACGGCTGATTTTCGACAAAAGAGATAACACCCCCCCATTACGTCATGCTTCAGAAATGTGGAAAATGGTCCGTTTTCAAATGTTTTATTTTTGAACGTCAGTTCACATTTGTAGGTGGATCATCAGTGTTAGAGCTAAAATTAGCATGTTTAAAGTGATTTTCATGCTTCCAGGGGCCCAAAACACAAGATTTATGGAATGGTTAAAAGTGCATGAAAATGGCCAATTTACTCACTCTGAGTTCTCAAAAAGGGTTTCTTCACCCCGGGAAGTTAATTAAATACCATTTGGAGGCATTTAATGTTCGAGCAAAAACGGCTGATTTTCGACAAAAGAGATAACACCCCCCCATTACGTCATGCTTCAGAAATGTGGAAAATGGTCCGTTTTCAAATGTTTTATTTTTGAACGTCAGTTCACATTTGTAGGTGGATCATCAGTGTTAGAGCTAAAATTAGCATGTTTAAAGTGATTTTCATGCTTCCAGGGGCTCGGGAAGTTAATTAAATACCATTTGGAGGCATTTAATGTTCGAGCAAAAACGGCTGATTTTCGACAAAAGAGATAACACCCCCCCATTACGTCATGCTTCAGAAATGTGGAAAATGGTCCGTTTTCAAATGTTTTATTTTTGAACGTCAGTTCACATTTGTAGGTGGATCATCAGTGTTAGAGCTAAAATTAGCATGTTTAAAGTGATTTTCATGCTTCCAGGGGCTCGGGAAGTTAATTAAATACCATTTGGAGGCATTTAATGTTCGAGCAAAAACGGCTGATTTTCGACAAAAGAGATAACACCCCCCATTACGTCATGCTTCAGAAATGTGGAAAATGGTCCGTTTTCAAATGTTTTATTTTTGAACGTCAGTTCACATTTGTAGGTGGATCATCAGTGTTAGAGCTAAAATTAGCATGTTTAAAGTGATTTTCATGCTTCCAGGGGCTCGGGAAGTTAATTAAATACCATTTGGAGGCATTTAATGTTCGAGCAAAAACGGCTGATTTTCGACAAAAGAGATAATACCCCCCCATTACGTCATGCTTCAGAAATGTGGAAAATGGTCCGTTTTCAAATGTTTTATTTTTGAACGTCAGTTCACATTTGTAGGTGGATCATCAGTGTTAGAGCTAAAATTAGCATGTTTAAAGTGATTTTCATGCTTCCAGGGGCTCGGGAAGTTAATTAAATACCATTTGGAGGCATTTAATGTTCGAGCAAAAACGGCTGATTTTCGACAAAAGAGATAACACCCCCCCATTACGTCATGCTTCAGAAATGTGGAAAATGGTCCGTTTTCAAATGTTTTATTTTTGAACGTCAGTTCACATTTGTAGGTGGATCATCAGTGTTAGAGCTAAAATTAGCATGTTTAAAGTGATTTTCATGCTTCCAGGGGCCCAAAACACAAGATTTATGGAATGGTTAAAAGTGCATGAAAATGGCCAATTTACTCACTCTGAGTTCTCAAAAAGGGTTTCTTCACCCCAGGAAGTTAATTAAATACCATTTGGAGGCATTTAATGTTCGAGCAAAAACGGCTGATTTTCGACAAAAGAGATAACACCCCCCCATTACGTCATGCTTCAGAAATGTGGAAAATGGTCCGTTTTCAAATGTTTTATTTTTGAACATCAGTTCACATTTGTAGGTGGATCCTCAGTGTTAGAGCTAAAATTAGCATGTTTAAAGTGATTTTCATGCTTCCAGGGGCCCAAAACACAAGATTTATGGAATGGTTAAAAGTGCATGAAAATGGCCAATTTACTCACTCTGAGTTCTCAAAAAGGGTTTCTTCACCCCGGGAAGTTAATTAAATACCATTTGGAGGCATTTAATGTTCGAGCAAAAACGGCTGATTTTCGACAAAAGAGATAACACCCCCCATTACGTCATGCTTCAGAAATGTGGAAAATGGTCCGTTTTCAAATGTTTTATTTTTGAACGTCAGTTCACATTTGTAGGTGGATCATCAGTGTTAGAGCTAAAATTAGCATGTTTAAAGTGATTTTCATGCTTCCAGGGGCTCGGGAAGTTAATTAAATACCATTTGGAGGCATTTGATGTTCGAGCAAAAACGGCTGAATTTCGACAAAAGAGATAACACCCCCCCATTACGTCATGCTTCAGAAATGTGGAAAATGGTCCGTTTTCAAATGTTTTATTTTTGAACGTCAGTTCACATTTGTAGGTGGATCATCAGTGTTAGAGCTAAAATTAGCATGTTTAAAGTGATTTTCATGCTTCCAGGGGCTCGGGAAGTGAAATAAATACCATTTGGAGGCATTTAATGTTCGAGCAAAAACGGCTGATTTTCGACAAAAGAGATAACACCCCCCCATTACGTCATGCTTCAGAAATGTGGAAAATGGTCCGTTTTCAAATGTTTTATTTTTGAACGTCAGTTCACATTTGTAGGTGGATCATCAGTGTTAGAGCTAAAATTAGCATGTTTAAAGTGATTTTCATGCTTCCAGGGGCTCGGGAAGTGAAATAAATACCATTTGGAGGCATTTAATGTTCGAGCAAAAACGGCTGATTTTCGACAAAAGAGATAACACCCCCCCCATTACGTCATGCTTCAGAAATGTGGAAAATGGTCCGTTTTCAAATGTTTTATTTTTGAACGTCAGTTCACATTTGTAGGTGGATCATCAGTGTTAGAGCTAAAATTAGCATGTTTAAAGTGATTTTCATGCTTCCAAGGGCCCAAAACACAAGATTTATGGAATGGTTAAAAGTGCATGAAAATGGCCAATTTACTCACTCTGAGTTCTCAAAAAGTGTTTCTTCACCCCGGGAAGTTAATTAAATACCATTTGGAGGCATTTAATGTTCGAGCAAAAACGGCTGATTTTCGACAAAAGAGATAACACCCCCCCATTACGTCATGCTTCAGAAATGTGGAAAATGGTCCGTTTTCAAATGTTTTATTTTTGAACGTCAGTTCACATTTGTAGGTGGATCATCAGTGTTAGAGCTAAAATTAGCATGTTTAAAGTGATTTTCATGCTTCCAGGGGCTCGGGAAGTTAATTAAATACCATTTGGAGGCATTTAATGTTCGAGCAAAAATGGCTGATTTTCGACAAAAGAGATAACACCCCCCCATTACGTCATGCTTCAGAAATGTGGAAAATGGTCCGTTTTCAAATGTTTTATTTTTGAACGTCAGTTCACATTTGTAGGTGGATCATCAGTGTTAGAGCTAAAATTAGCATGTTTAAAGTGATTTTCATGCTTCCAGGGGCTCGGGAAGTGAAATAAATACCATTTGGAGGCATTTAATGTTCGAGCAAAAACGGCTGATTTTCGACAAAAGAGATAACACCCCCCCATTACGTCATGCTTCAGAAATGTGGAAAATGGTCCGTTTTCAAATGTTTTATTTTTGAACGTCAGTTCACATTTGTAGGTGGATCATCAGTGTTAGAGCTAAAATTAGCATGTTTAAAGTTATTTTCATGCTTCCAGGGGCCCAAAACACAAGATTTATGGAATGGTTAAAAGTGCATGAAAATGGCCAATTTACTCACTCTGAGTTCTCAAAAAGGGTTTCTTCACCCCGGGAAGTTAATTAAATACCATTTGGAGGCATTTAATGTTCGAGCAAAAACGGCTGATTTTCGACAAAAGAGATAACACCCCCCCATTACGTCATGCTTCAGAAATGTGGAAAATGGTCCGTTTTCAAATGTTTTATTTTTGAACGTCAGTTCACATTTGTAGGTGGATCAGTGTTAGAGCTAAAATTAGCATGTTTAAAGTGATTTTCATGCTTCCAGGGGCTCGGGAAGTTAATTAAATACCATTTGGAGGCATTTAATGTTCGAGCAAAAACGGCTGATTTTCGACAAAAGAGATAACACCCCCCCATTACGTCATGCTTCAGAAATGTGGAAAATGGTCCGTTTTCAAATGTTTTATTTTTGAACGTCAGTTCACATTTGTAGGTGGATCATCAGTGTTAGAGCTAAAATTAGCATGTTTAAAGTGATTTTCATGCTTCCAGGGGCCCAAAACACAAGATTTATGGAATGGTTAAAAGTGCATGAAAATGGCCAATTTACTCACTCTGAGTTCTCAAAAAGGGTTTCTTCACCCCGGGAAGTTAATTAAATACCATTTGGAGGCATTTAATGTTCGAGCAAAAACGGCTGATTTTCGACAAAAGAGATAACACCCCCCCATTACGTCATGCTTCAGAAATGTGGAAAATGGTCCGTTTTCAAATGTTTTATTTTTGAACGTCAGTTCACATTTGTAGGTGGATCATCAGTGTTAGAGCTAAAATTAGCATGTTTAAAGTGATTTTCATGCTTCCAGGGGCTCGGGAAGTTAATTAAATACCATTTGGAGGCATTTAATGTTCGAGCAAAAACGGCTGATTTTCGACAAAAGAGATAACACCCCCCCATTACGTCATGCTTCAGAAATGTGGAAAATGGTCCGTTTTCAAATGTTTTATTTTTGAACGTCAGTTCACATTTGTAGGTGGATCATCAGTGTTAGAGCTAAAATTAGCATGTTTAAAGTGATTTTCATGCTTCCAGGGGCTCGGGAAGTTAATTAAATACCATTTGGAGGCATTTAATGTTCGAGCAAAAACGGCTGATTTTCGACAAAAGAGATAACACCCCCCATTACGTCATGCTTCAGAAATGTGGAAAATGGTCCGTTTTCAAATGTTTTATTTTTGAACGTCAGTTCACATTTGTAGGTGGATCATCAGTGTTAGAGCTAAAATTAGCATGTTTAAAGTGATTTTCATGCTTCCAGGGGCTCGGGAAGTTAATTAAATACCATTTGGAGGCATTTAATGTTCGAGCAAAAACGGCTGATTTTCGACAAAAGAGATAATACCCCCCCATTACGTCATGCTTCAGAAATGTGGAAAATGGTCCGTTTTCAAATGTTTTATTTTTGAACGTCAGTTCACATTTGTAGGTGGATCATCAGTGTTAGAGCTAAAATTAGCATGTTTAAAGTGATTTTCATGCTTCCAGGGGCTCGGGAAGTTAATTAAATACCATTTGGAGGCATTTAATGTTCGAGCAAAAACGGCTGATTTTCGACAAAAGAGATAACACCCCCCCATTACGTCATGCTTCAGAAATGTGGAAAATAGTCCGTTTTCAAATGTTTTATTTTTGAACGTCAGTTCACATTTGTAGGTGGATCATCAGTGTTAGAGCTAAAATTAGCATGTTTAAAGTGATTTTCATGCTTCCAGGGGCCCAAAACACAAGATTTATGGAATGGTTAAAAGTGCATGAAAATGGCCAATTTACTCACTCTGAGTTCTCAAAAAGGGTTTCTTCACCCCAGGAAGTTAATTAAATACCATTTGGAGGCATTTAATGTTCGAGCAAAAACGGCTGATTTTCGATAAAAGAGATAACACCCCCCCATTACGTCATGCTTCAGAAATGTGGAAAATGGTCCGTTTTCAAATGTTTTATTTTTGAACGTCAGTTCACATTTGTAGGTGGATCATCAGTGTTAGAGCTAAAATTAGCATGTTTAAAGTGATTTTCATGCTTCCAGGGGCTCGGGAAGTTAATTAAATACCATTTGGAGGCATTTAATGTTCGAGCAAAAACGGCTGATTTTCGAGAAAAGAGATAACACCCCCCCATTACGTCATGCTTCAGAAATGTGGAAAATGGTCCGTTTTCAAATGTTTTATTTTTGAACATCAGTTCACATTTGTAGGTGGATCCTCAGTGTTAGAGCTAAAATTAGCATGTTTAAAGTGATTTTCATGCTTCCAGGGGCCCAAAACACAAGATTTATGGAATGGTTAAAAGTGCATGAAAATGGCCAATTTACTCACTCTGAGTTCTCAAAAAGGGTTTCTTCACCCCGGGAAGTTAATTAAATACCATTTGGAGGCATTTAATGTTCGAGCAAAAACGGCTGATTTTCGACAAAAGAGATAACACCCCCCATTACGTCATGCTTCAGAAATGTGGAAAATGGTCCGTTTTCAAATGTTTTATTTTTGAACGTCAGTTCACATTTGTAGGTGGATCATCAGTGTTAGAGCTAAAATTAGCATGTTTAAAGTGATTTTCATGCTTCCAGGGGCTCGGGAAGTTAATTAAATACCATTTGGAGGCATTTGATGTTCGAGCAAAAACGGCTGAATTTCGACAAAAGAGATAACACCCCCCCATTACGTCATGCTTCAGAAATGTGGAAAATGGTCCGTTTTCAAATGTTTATTTTTGAACGTCAGTTCACATTTGTAGGTGGATCATCAGTGTTAGAGCTAAAATTAGCATGTTTAAAGTGATTTTCATGCTTCCAGGGGCTCGGGAAGTGAAATAAATACCATTTGGAGGCATTTAATGTTCGAGCAAAAACGGCTGATTTTCGACAAAAGAGATAACACCCCCCCATTACGTCATGCTTCAGAAATGTGGAAAATGGTCCGTTTTCAAATGTTTTATTTTTGAACGTCAGTTCACATTTGTAGGTGGATCATCAGTGTTAGAGCTAAAATTAGCATGTTTAAAGTGATTTTCATGCTTCCAGGGGCTCGGGAAGTGAAATAAATACCATTTGGAGGCATTTAATGTTCGAGCAAAAACGGCTGATTTTCGACAAAAGAGATAACACCCCCCCCATTACGTCATGCTTCAGAAATGTGGAAAATGGTCCGTTTTCAAATGTTTTATTTTTGAACGTCAGTTCACATTTGTAGGTGGATCATCAGTGTTAGAGCTAAAATTAGCATGTTTAAAGTGATTTTCATGCTTCCAAGGGCCCAAAACACAAGATTTATGGAATGGTTAAAAGTGCATGAAAATGGCCAATTTACTCACTCTGAGTTCTCAAAAAGTGTTTCTTCACCCCGGGAAGTTAATTAAATACCATTTGGAGGCATTTAATGTTCGAGCAAAAACGGCTGATTTTCGACAAAAGAGATAACACCCCCCCATTACGTCATGCTTCAGAAATGTGGAAAATGGTCCGTTTTCAAATGTTTTATTTTTGAACGTCAGTTCACATTTGTAGGTGGATCATCAGTGTTAGAGCTAAAATTAGCATGTTTAAAGTGATTTTCATGCTTCCAGGGGCTCGGGAAGTTAATTAAATACCATTTGGAGGCATTTAATGTTCGAGCAAAAATGGCTGATTTTCGACAAAAGAGATAACACCCCCCCATTACGTCATGCTTCAGAAATGTGGAAAATGGTCCGTTTTCAAATGTTTTATTTTTGAACGTCAGTTCACATTTGTAGGTGGATCATCAGTGTTAGAGCTAAAATTAGCATGTTTAAAGTTATTTTCATGCTTCCAGGGGCCCAAAACACAAGATTTATGGAATGGTTAAAAGTGCATGAAAATGGCCAATTTACTCACTCTGAGTTCTCAAAAAGGGTTTCTTCACCCCGGGAAGTTAATTAAATACCATTTGGAGGCATTTAATGTTCGAGCAAAAACGGCTGATTTTCGACAAAAGAGATAACACCCCCCCATTACGTCATGCTTCAGAAATGTGGAAAATGGTCCGTTTTCAAATGTTTTATTTTTGAACGTCAGTTCACATTTGTAGGTGGATCAGTGTTAGAGCTAAAATTAGCATGTTTAAAGTGATTTTCATGCTTCCAGGGGCTCGGGAAGTTAATTAAATACCATTTGGAGGCATTTAATGTTCGAGCAAAAACGGCTGATTTTCGACAAAAGAGATAACACCCCCCCATTACGTCATGCTTCAGAAATGTGGAAAATGGTCCGTTTTCAAATGTTTTATTTTTGAACGTCAGTTCACATTTGTAGGTGGATCATCAGTGTTAGAGCTAAAATTAGCATGTTTAAAGTGATTTTCATGCTTCCAGGGGCCCAAAACACAAGATTTATGGAATGGTTAAAAGTGCATGAAAATGGCCAATTTACTCACTCTGAGTTCTCAAAAAGGGTTTCTTCACCCCGGGAAGTTAATTAAATACCATTTGGAGGCATTTAATGTTCGAGCAAAAACGGCTGATTTTCGACAAAAGAGATAACACCCCCCCATTACGTCATGCTTCAGAAATGTGGAAAATGGTCCGTTTTCAAATGTTTTATTTTTGAACGTCAGTTCACATTTGTAGGTGGATCATCAGTGTTAGAGCTAAAATTAGCATGTTTAAAGTGATTTTCATGCTTCCAGGGGCACGGGAAGTTAATTAAATACCATTTGGAGGCATTTAATGTTCGAGCAAAAACGGCTGATTTTCGACAAAAGAGATAACACCCCCCCATTACGTCATGCTTCAGAAATGTGGAAAATGGTCCGTTTTCAAATGTTTTATTTTTGAACGTCAGTTCACATTTGTAGGTGGATCATCAGTGTTAGAGCTAAAATTAGCATGTTTAAAGTGATTTTCATGCTTCCAGGGGCTCGGGAAGTGAAATAAATACCATTTGGAGGCATTTAATGTTCGAGCAAAAACGGCTGATTTTCGACAAAAGAGATAACACCCCCCCATTACGTCATGCTTCAGAAATGTGGAAAATGGTCCGTTTTCAAATGTTTTATTTTTGAACGTCAGTTCACATTTGTAGGTGGATCATCAGTGTTAGAGCTAAAATTAGCATGTTTAAAGTGATTTTCATGCTTCCAGGGGCCCCAAACACAAGATTTATGGAATGGTTAAAAGTGCATGAAAATGGCCAATTTACTCACTCTGAGTTCTCAAAAGGGTTTCTTCACCCCGGGAAGTTAATTAAATACCATTTGGAGGCATTTAATGTTCGAGCAAAAACGGCTGATTTTCGACAAAAGAGATAACACCCCCCCATTACGTCATGCTTCAGAAATGTGGAAAATGGTCCGTTTTCAAATGTTTTATTTTTGAACGTCAGTTCACATTTGTAGGTGGATCATCAGTGTTGGAGCTAAAATTAGCATGTTTAAAGTGATTTTCATGCTTCCAGGGGCTCGGGAAGTTAATTAAATACCATTTGGAGGCATTTAATGTTCGAGCAAAAACGGCTGATTTTCGACAAAAGAGATAACACCCGCCCATTACGTCATGCTTCAGAAATGTGGAAAATGGTCCGTTTTCAAATGTTTTATTTTTGAACGTCAGTTCACATTTGTAGGTGGATCATCAGTGTTAGAGCTAAAATTAGCATGTTTAAAGTGATTTTCATGCTTCCAGGGGCTCGGGAAGTTAATTAAATACCATTTGGAGGCATTTAATGTTCGAGCAAAAACGGCTGATTTTCGACAAAAGAGATAACACCCCCCCATTACGTCATGCTTCAGAAATGTGGAAAATGGTCCGTTTTCAAATGTTTTATTTTTGAACGTCAGTTCACATTTGTAGGTGGATCATCAGTGTTAGAGCTAAAATTAGCATGTTTAAAGTGATTTTCATGCTTCCAGGGGCTCGGCAAGTTAATTAAATACCATTTGGAGGCATTTAATGTTCGAGCAAAAACGGCTGATTTTCGACAAAAGAGATAACACCCCCCCATTACGTCATGCTTCAGAAATGTGGAAAATGGTCCGTTTTCAAATGTTTCATTTTTGAACGTCAGTTCACATTTGTAGGTGGATCATCAGTGTTAGAGCTAAAATTAGCATGTTTAAAGTGATTTTCATGCTTCCAGGGGCCCAAAACACAAGATTATTAGAATGGTTAAAAGTGCATGAAAATGGCCAATTTACTCACTCTGAGTTCTCAAAAAGGGTTTCTTCACCCCGGGAAGTGAAATAAATACCATTTGGAGGCATTTAATGTTCGAGCAAAAACGGCTGATTTTCGACAAAAGAGATAACACCCCCCCATTACGTCATGCTTCAGAAATGTGGAAAATGGTCTGTTTTCAAATGTTTTATTTTTGAACGTCAGTTCACATTTGTAGGTGGATCATCAGTGTTAGAGCTAAAATTAGCATGTTTAAAGTGATTTTCATGCTTCCAGGGGCTCGGGAAGTTAATTAAATACCATTTGGAGGCATTTAATGTTCGAGCAAAAACGGCTGATTTTCGACAAAAGAGATAACACCCCCCCATTACGTCATGCTTCAGAAATGTGGAAAATAGTCCGTTTTCAAATGTTTTATTTTTGAACGTCAGTTCACATTTGTAGGTGGATCATCAGTGTTAGAGCTAAAATTAGCATGTTTAAAGTGATTTTCATGCTTCCAGGGGCTCGGGAAGTTAATTAAATACCATTTGGAGGCATTTAATGTTCGAGCAAAAACGGCTGATTTTCGACAAAAGAGATAACACCCCCCCATTACGTCATGCTTCAGAAATGTGGAAAATGGTCCGTTTTCAAATGTTTTATTTTTGAACGTCAGTTCACATTTGTAGGTGGATCATCAGTGTTAGAGCTAAAATTAGCATGTTTAAAGTGATTTTCATGCTTCCAGGGGCCCAAAACACAAGATTAATGGAATGGTTAAAAGTGCATGAAAATGGCCAATTTACTCACTCTGAGTTCTCAAAAAGGGTTTCTTCACCCCGGGAAGTGAAATAAATACCATTTGGAGGCATTTAATGTTCGAGCAAAAACGGCTGATTTTCGACAAAAGAGATAACACCCCCCCATTACGTCATGCTTCAGAAATGTGGAAAATGGTCCGTTTTCAAATGTTTTATTTTTGAACGTCAGTTCACATTTGTAGGTGGATCATCAGTGTTAGAGCTAAAATTAGCATGTTTAAAGTGATTTTCATGCTTCCAGGGGCTCGGGAAGTTAATTAAATACCATTTGGAGGCATTTAATGTTCGAGAAAAAACGGCTGATTTTCGACAAAAGAGATAACACCCCCCCATTACGTCATGCTTCAGAAATGTGGAAAATGGTCCGTTTTCAAATGTTTTATTTTTGAACGTCAGTTCACATTTGTAGGTGGATCATCAGTGTTAGAGCTAAAATTAGCATGTTTAAAGTGATTTTCATGCTTCCAGGGGCCCAAAACACAAGATTTATGGAATGGTTCAAAAGTGCATGAAAATGGCCAATTTACTCACTCTGAGTTCTCAAAAAGGGTTTCTTCACCCCGGGAAGTTAATTAAATACCATTTGGAGGCATTTAATGTTCGAGCAAAAACGGCTGATTTTCGACAAAAGAGATAACACCCCCCCATTACGTCATGCTTCAGAAATGTGGAAAATGGTCCGTTTTCAAATGTTTTATTTTTGAACGTCAGTTCACATTTGTAGGTGGATCATCAGTGTTAGAGCTAAAATTAGCATGTTTAAAGTGATTTTCATGCTTCCAGGGGCCCAAAACACAAGATTTATGGAATGGTTAAAAGTGCATGAAAATGGCCAATTTACTCACTCTGAGTTCTCAAAAAGGGTTTCTTCACCCCGGGAAGTTAATTAAATACCATTTGGAGGCATTTAATGTTCGAGCAAAAACGGCTGATTTTCGACAAAAGAGATAACACCCCCCCATTACGTCATGCTTCAGAAATGTGGAAAATGGTCCGTTTTCAAATGTTTTATTTTTGAACGTCAGTTCACATTTGTAGGTGGATCATCAGTGTTAGAGCTAAAATTAGCATGTTTAAAGTGATTTTCATGCTTCCAGGGGCTCGGGAAGTTAATTAAATACCATTTGGAGGCATTTAATGTTCGAGCAAAAACGGCTGATTTTCGACAAAAGAGATAACACCCCCTCATTACGTCATGCTTCAGAAATGTGGAAAATGGTCCGTTTTCAAATGTTTTATTTTTGAACGTCAGTTCACATTTGTAGGTGGATCATCAGTGTTAGAGCTAAAATTAGCATGTTTAAAGTGATTTTCATGCTTCCAGGGGCCCAAAACACAAGATTTATGGAATGGTTAAAAGTGCATGAAAATGGCCAATTTACTCACTCTGAGTTCTCAAAAAGGGTTTCTTCACCCTGGGAAGTTAATTAAATACCATTTGGAGGCATTTAATGTTCGAGCAAAAACGGCTGATTTTCGACAAAAGAGATAACACCCCCCCATTACGTCATGCTTCAGAAATGTGGAAAATGGTCAGTTTTCAAATGTTTTATTTTTGAACGTCAGTTCACATTTGTAGGTGGATCATCAGTGTTAGAGCTAAAATTAGCATGTTTAAAGTGATTTTCATGCTTCCAGGGGCTCGGGAAGTTAATTAAATACCATTTGGAGGCATTTAATGTTCGAGCAAAAACGGCTGATTTTCGACAAAAGAGATAACACCCCCCCATTACGTCATGCTTCAGAAATGTGGAAAATGGTCCGTTTTCAAATGTTTTATTTTTGAACGTCAGTTCACATTTGTAGGTGGATCATCAGTGTTAGAGCTAAAATTAGCATGTTTAAAGTGATTTTCATGCTTCCAGGGGCCCAAAACACAAGATTTATGGAATGGTTAAAAGTGCATGAAAATGGCCAATTTACTCACTCTGAGTTCCCAAAAAGGGTTTCTTCACCCCGGGAAGTTAATTAAATACCATTTGGAGGCATTTAATGTTCGAGCAAAAACGGCTGATTTTCGACAAAAGAGATAACACCCCCCCATTACGTCATGCTTCAGAAATGTGGAAAATGGTCTGTTTTCAAATGTTTTATTTTTGAACGTCAGTCCACATTTGTAGGTGGATCATCAGTGTTAGAGCTAAAATTAGCATGTTTAAAGTGATTTTCATGCTTCCAGGGGCTCGGGAAGTTATTTAAATACCATTTGGAGGCATTTAATGTCCGAGCAAAAACGGCTGATTTTCGACAAAAGAGATAACACCCCCCAATACGTCATGCTTCAGAAATGTGGAAAATGGTCCGTTTTCAAATGTTTTATTTTTGAACGTCAGTTCACATTTGTAGGTGGATCATCAGTGTTAGAGCTAAAATTAGCATGTTTAAAGTGATTTTCATGCTTCCAGGGGCTCGGGAAGTTAATTAAATACCATTTGGAGGCATTTAATGTTCGAGCAAAAACGGCTGATTTTCGACAAAAGAGATAACACCCCCCCATTACGTCATGCTTCAGAAATGTGGAAAATGGTCCGTTTTCAAATGTTTTATTTTTGAACGTCAGTTCACATTTGTAGGTGGATCATCAGTGTTAGAGCTAAAATTAGCATGTTTAAAGTGATTTTCATGCTTCCAGGGGCCCAAAACACAAGATTAATGGAATGGTTAAAAGTGCATGAAAATGGCCAATTTACTCACTCTGAGTTCTCAAAAAGGGTTTCTTCACCCCGGGAAGTTAATTAAATACCATTTGGAGGCATTTAATGTTCGAGCAAAAACGGCTGATTTTCGACAAAAGAGATAACACCCCCCCCAATACGTCATGCTTCAGAAATGTGGAAAATGGTCCGTTTTCAAATGTTTTATTTTTGAACGTCAGTTCACATTTGTAGGTGGGTCATCAGTGTTAGAGCTAAAATTAGCATGTTTAAAGTGATTTTCATGCTTCCAGGGGCTCGGGAAGTTAATTAAATACCATTTGGAGGCATTTAATGTTCGAGCAAAAACGGCTGATTTTCGACAAAAGAGATAACACCCCCCCCATTACGTCATGCTTCAGAAATGTGGAAAATGGTCCGTTTTCAAATGTTTTATTTTTGAACGTCAGTTCACATTTGTAGGTGGATCATCAGTGTTAGAGCTAAAATTAGCATGTTTAAAGTGATTTTCATGCTTCCAGGGGCTCGGGAAGTTAATTAAATACCATTTGGAGGCATTTAATGTTCGAGCAAAAACGGCTGATTTTCGACAAAAGAGATAACACCCCCCCCATTACGTCATGCTTCAGAAATGTGGAAAATGGTCCGTTTTCAAATGTTTTATTTTTGAACGTCAGTTCACATTTGTAGGTGGATCATCAGTGTTAGAGCTAAAATTAGCATATTTAAAGTGATTTTCATGCTTCCAGGGGCTCGGGAAGTTAATTAAATACCATTTGGAGGCATTTAATGTTCGAGCAAAAACGGCTGATTTTCGACAAAAGAGATAACACCCCCCCCATTACGTCATGCTTCAGAAATGTGGAAAATAGTCCGTTTTCAAATGTTTTATTTTTGAACGTCAGTTCACATTTGTAGGTGGATCATCAGTGTTAGAGCTAAAATTAGCATGTTTAAAGTGATTTTCATGCTTCCAGGGGCCCAAAACACAAGATTTATGGAATGGTTAAAAGTGCATGAAAATGGCCAATTTATTCACTCTGAGTTCTCAAAAAGGGTTTCTTCACCCCGGGAAGTTAATTAAATACCATTTGGAGGCATTTAATGTTCGAGCAAAAACGGCTGATTTTCGACAAAAGAGATAACACCCCCCCATTACGTCATGCTTCAGAAATGTGGAAAATGGTCCGTTTTCAAATGTTTTATTTTTGAACGTCAGTTCACATTTGTAGGTGGATCATCAGTGTTAGAGCTAAAATTAGCATGTTTAAAGTGATTTTCATGCTTCCAGGGGCTCGGGAAGTTAATTAAATACCATTTGGAGGCATTTAATGTTCGAGCAAAAACGGCTGATTTTTGACAAAAGAGATAACACCCCCCCATTACGTCATGCTTCAGAAATGTGGAAAATGGTCCGTTTTCAAATGTTTTATTTTTGAACGTCAGTTCACATTTGTAGGTGGATCATCAGTGTTAGAGCTAAAATTAGCATGTTTAAAGTGATTTTCATGCTTCCAGGGGCCCAAAACACAAGATTTATGGAATGGTTAAAAGTGCATGAAAATGGCCAATTTACTCACTCTGAGTTCTCAAAAAGGGTTTCTTCACCCCGGGAAGTTAATTAAATACCATTTGGAGGCATTTAATGTTCGAGCAAAAACGGCTGATTTTCGACAAAAGAGATAACACCCCCCCATTACGTCATGCTTCAGAAATGTGGAAAATGGTCCGTTTTCAAATGTTTTATTTTTGAACGTCAGTTCACATTTGTAGGTGGATCATCAGTGTTAGAGCTAAAATTAGAATTTTTAAAGTGATTTTCATGCTTCCAGGGGCTCGGGAAGTTAATTAAATACCATTTGGAGGCATTTAATGTTCGAGCAAAAACGGCTGATTTTCGACAAAAGAGATAACACCCCCCCATTACGTCATGCTTCAGAAATGTGGAAAATGGTCCGTTTTCAAATGTTTTATTTTTGAACGTCAGTTCACATTTGTAGGTGGATCATCAGTGTTAGAGCTAAAATTAGCATGTTTAAAGTGATTTTCATGGTTCCAGGGGCCCAAAACACAAGATTAATGGAATGGTTAAAAGTGCATGAAAATGGCCAATTTACTCACTCTGAGTTCTCAAAAAGGGTTTCTTCACCCCGGGAAGTTAATTAAATACCATTTGGAGGCATTTAATGTTCGAGCAAAAACGGCTGATTTTCGACAAAAGAGATAACACCCCCCCATTACGTCATGCTTCAGAAATGTGGAAAATGGTCCGTTTTCAAATGTTTTATTTTTGAACGTCAGTTCACATTTGTAGGTGGACCATCAGTGTTAGAGCTAAAATTAGCATGTTTAAAGTGATTTTCATGCTTCCAGGGGCTCGGGAAGTTAATTAAATACCATTTGGAGGCATTTAATGTTCGAGCAAAAACGGCTGGTTTTCGACAAAAGAGATAACACCCCCCCATTACGTCATGCTTCAGAAATGTGGAAAATGGTCCGTTTTCAAATGTTTTATTTTTGAACGTCAGTTCACATTTGTAGGTGGATCATCAGTGTTAGAGCTAAAATTAGCATCTTTAAAGTGATTTTCATGCTTCCAGGGGCCCAAAACACAAGATTAATGGAATGGTTAAAAGTGCATGAAAATGGCCAATTTACTCACTCTGAGTTCTCAAAAAGGGTTTCTTCACCCCGGGAAGTGAAATAAATACCATTTGGAGGCATTTAATGTTCGAGCAAAAACGGCTGATTTTCGACAAAAGAGATAACACCCCCCCATTACGTCATGCTTCAGAAATGTGGAAAATGGTCCGTTTTCAAATGTTTTATTTTTGAACGTCAGTTCACATTTGTAGGTGGAAAATCAGTGTTAGAGCGAAAATTTGCATGTTTAAAGTGATTTTCATGCTTCCAGGGGCTCGGGAAGTTAATTAAATACCATTTGGAGGCATTTAATGTTCGAGCAAAAACGGCTGATTTTCGACAAAAGAGATAACACCCCCCCATTACGTCATGCTTCAGAAATGTGGAAAATGGTCCGTTTTCAAATGTTTTATTTTTGAACGTCAGTTCACATTTGTAGGTGGGTCATCAGTGTTAGAGCTAAAATTAGCATGTTTAAATTGATTTTCATGCTTCCAGGGGCCCAAAACACAAGATTTATGGAATGGTTAAAAGTGCATGAAAATGGCCAATTTACTCACTCTGAGTTCTCAAAAAGGGTTTCTTCACCCCGGGAAGTTAATTAAATACCATTTGGAGGCATTTAATGTTCGAGCAAAAACGGCTGATTTTCGACAAAAGAGATAACACCCCCCATTACGTCATGCTTCAGAAATGTGGAAAATGGTCCGTTTTCAAATGTTTTATTTTTGAACGTCAGTTCACATTTGTAGGTGGATCATCAGTGTTAGAGCTAAAATTAGCATGTTTAAAGTGATTTTCATGCTTCCAGGGGCTCGGGAAGTTAATTAAATACCATTTGGAGGCATTTAATGTTCGAGCAAAAACGGCTGATTTTCGACAAAAGAGATAACACCCCCCCATTACGTCATGCTTCAGAAATGTGGAAAATGGTCCGTTTTCAAATGTTTTATTTTTGAACGTCAGTTCACATTTGTAGGTGGATCATCAGTGTTAGAGCTAAAATTAGCATGTTTAAAGTGATTTTCATGCTTCCAGGGGCTCGGGAAGTGAAATAAATACCATTTGGAGGCATTTAATGTTCAGGCAAAAACGGCTGATTTTCGACAAAAGAGATAACACCCCCCCCATTACGTCATGCTTCAGAAATGTGGAAAATGGTCCGTTTTCAAATGTTTTATTTTTGAACGTCAGTTCACATTTGTAGGTGGATCATCAGTGTTAGAGCTAAAATTAGCATGTTTAAAGTGATTTTCATGCTTCCAGGGGCCCAAAACACAAGATTAATGGAATGGTTAAAAGTGCATGAAAATGGCCAATTTACTCACTCTGAGTTCTCAAAAAGGGTTTCTTCACCCCGGGAAGTTAATTAAATACCATTTGGAGGCATTTAATGTTCGAGCAAAAACGGCTGATTTTCGACAAAAGAGATAACACCCCCCCATTACGTCATGCTTCAGAAATGTGGAAAATGGTCCGTTTTCAAATGTTTTATTTTTGAACGTCAGTTCACATTTGTAGGTGGATCATCAGTGTTAGAGCTAAAATTAGCATGTTTAAAGTGATTTTCATGCTTCCAGGGGCTCGGGAAGTTAATTAAATACCATTTTGAGGCATTTAATGTTCGAGCAAAAACGGCTGATTTTCGACAAAAGAGATAACACCCCCCCATTACGTCATGCTTCAGAAATGTGGAAAATGGTCCGTTTTCAAATGTTTTATTTTTGAACGTCAGTTCACATTTGTAGGTGGATCATCAGTTTTAGAGCTAAAATTAGCATGTTTAAAGTGATTTTCATGGTTCCAGGGGCCCAAAACACAAGATTAATGGAATGGTTAAAAGTGCATGAAAATGGCCAATTTACTCACTCTGAGTTCTCAAAAAGGGTTTCTTCACCCCGGGAAGTTAATTAAATACCATTTGGAGGCATTTAATGTTCGAGCAAAAACGGCTGATTTTCGACAAAAGAGATAACACCCCCCCATTACGTCATGCTTCAGAAATGTGGAAAATGGTCCGTTTTCAAATGTTTTATTTTTGAACGTCAGTTCACATTTGTAGGTGGATCATCAGTGTTAGAGCTAAAATTAGCATGTTTAAAGTGATTTTCATGCTTCCAGGGGCTCGGGAAGTTAATTAAATACCATTTGGAGGCATTTAATGTTCGAGCAAAAACGGCTGATTTTCGACAAAAGAGATAACACCCCCCCATTACGTCATGCTTCAGAAATGTGGAAAATGGTCCGTTTTCAAATGTTTTATTTTTGAACGTCAGTTCACATTTGTAGGTGGATCATCAGTGTTAGAGCTAAAATTAGCATGTTTAAAGTGATTTTCATGCTTCCAGGGGCCCAAAACACAAGATTAATGGAATGGTTAAAAGTGCATGAAAATGGCCAATTTACTCACTCTGAGTTCTCAAAAAGGGTTTCTTCACCCCGGGAAGTTAATTAAATACCATTTGGAGGCATTTAATGTTCGAGCAAAAACGGCTGATTTTCGACAAAAGAGATAACACCCCCCCCATTACGTCATGCTTCAGAAATGTGGAAAATGGTCCGTTTTCAAATGTTTTATTTTTGAACGTCAGTTCACATTTGTAGGTGGATCATCAGTGTTAGAGCTAAAATTAGCATGTTTAAAGTGATTTTCATGCTTCCAGGGGCTCGGGAAGTTAATTAAATACCATTTGGAGGCATTTAATGTTCGAGCAAAAACGGCTGATTTTCGACAAAAGAGATAACACCCCCCCCATTACGTCATGCTTCAGAAATGTGGAAAATGGTCCGTTTTCAAATGTTTTATTTTTGAACGTCAGTTCACATTTGTAGGTGGATCATCAGTGATAGAGCTAAAATTAGCATGTTTAAAGTGATTTTCATGCTTCCAGGGGCTCGGGAAGTTAATTAAATACCATTTGGAGGCATTTAATGTTCGAGCAAAAACGGCTGATTTTCGACAAAAGAGATAACACCCCCCCATTACGTCATGCTTCAGAAATGTGGAAAATGGTCCGTTTTCAAATGTTTTATTTTTGAACGTCAGTTCACATTTGTAGGTGGATCATCAGTGTTAGAGCTAAAATTAGCATATTTAAAGTGATTTTCATGCTTCCAGGGGCTCGGGAAGTTAATTAAATACCATTTGGAGGCATTTAATGTTCGAGCAAAAACGGCTGATTTTCGACAAAAGAGATAACACCCCCCCATTACGTCATGCTTCAGAAATGTGGAAAATGGTCCGTTTTCAAATGTTTTATTTTTGAACGTCAGTTCACATTTGTAGGTGGATCATCAGTGTTAGAGCTAAAATTAGCATGTTTAAAGTGATTTTCATGCTTCCAGGGGCCCAAAACACCAGATTTATGGAATGGTTAAAAGTGCATGAAAATGGCCAATTTATTCACTCTGAGTTCTCAAAAAGGGTTTCTTCACCCCGGGAAGTTAATTAAATACCATTTGGAGGCATTTAATGTTCGAGCAAAAACGGCTGATTTTCGACAAAAGAGATAACACCCCCCCATTACGTCATGCTTCAGAAATGTGGAAAATGGTCCGTTTTCAAATGCTTTATTTTTGAACGTCAGTTCACATTTGTAGGTGGATCATCAGTGTTAGAGCTAAAATTAGCATGTTTAAAGTGATTTTCATGCTTCCAGGGGCTCGGGAAGTTAATTAAATACCATTTGGAGGCATTTAATGTTCGAGCAAAAACGGCTGATTTTTGACAAAAGAGATAACACCCCCCCATTACGTCATGCTTCAGAAATGTGGAAAATGGTCCGTTTTCAAATGTTTTATTTTTGAACGTCAGTTCACATTTGTAGGTGGATCATCAGTGTTAGAGCTAAAATTAGCATGTTTAAAGTGATTTTCATGCTTCCAGGGGCCCAAAACACAAGATTTATGGAATGGTTAAAAGTGCATGAAAATGGCCAATTTACTCACTCTGAGTTCTCAAAAAGGGTTTCTTCACCCCGGGAAGTTAATTAAATACCATTTGGAGGCATTTAATGTTCGAGCAAAAACGGCTGATTTTCGACAAAAGAGATAACACCCCCCCATTACGTCATGCTTCAGAAATGTGGAAAATGGTCCGTTTTCAAATGTTTTATTTTTGAACGTCAGTTCACATTTGTAGGTGGATCATCAGTGTTAGAGCTAAAATTAGCATGTTTAAAGTGATTTTCATGCTTCCAGGGGCTCGGGAAGTTAATTAAATACCATTTGGAGGCATTTAATGTTCGAGCAAAAACGGCTGATTTTTGACAAAAGAGATAACACCCCCCCATTACGTCATGCTTCAGAAATGTGGAAAATGGTCCGTTTTCAAATGTTTTATTTTTGAACGTCAGTTCACATTTGTAGGTAGATCATCAGTGTTAGAGCTAAAATTAGCATGTTTAAAGTGATTTTCATGGCTCCAGGGGCCCAAAACACAAGATTAATGGAATGGTTAAAAGTGCATGAAAATGGCCAATTCACTCACTCTGAGTTCTCAAAAAGGGTTTCTTCACCCCGGGAAGTTAATTAAATACCATTTGGAGGCATTTAATGTTCGAGCAAAAACGGCTGATTTTCGACAAAAGAGATAACACCCCCCCATTACGTCATGCTTCAGAAATGTGGAAAATGGTCCGTTTTCAAATGTTTTATTTTTGAACGTCAGTTCACATTTGTAGGTGGATCATCAGTGTTAGAGCTAAAATTAGCATGTTTAAAGTGATTTTCATGCTTCCAGGGGCTCGGGAAGTTAATTAAATACCATTTGGAGGCATTTAATGTTCGAGCAAAAACGGCTGATTTTCGACAAAAGAGATAACACCCCCCCATTACGTCATGCTTCAGAAATGTGGAAAATGGTCCCTTTTCAAATGTTTTATTTTTGAACGTCAGTTCACATTTGTAGGTGGATCATCAGTGTTAGAGCTAAAATTAGCATGTTTAAAGTGATTTTCATGCTTCCAGGGGCCCAAAACACAAGATTAATGGAATGGTTAAAAGTGCATGAAAATGGCCAATTTACTCACTCTGAGTTCTCAAAAAGGGTTTCTTCACTCCGGGAAGTGAAATAAATACCATTTGGAGGCATTTAATGTTCGAGCAAAAACGGCTGATTTTCGACAAAAGAGATAACACCCCCCCATTACGTCATGCTTCAGAAATGTGGAAAATGGTCCGTTTTCAAATGTTTTATTTTTGAACGTCAGTTCACATTTGTAGGTGGAAAATCAGTGTTAGAGCTAAAATTAGCATGTTTAAAGTGATTTTCATGCTTCCAGGGGCTCGGGAAGTTAATTAAATACCATTTGGAGGCATTTAATGTTCGAGCAAAAACGGCTGATTTTCGACAAAAGAGATAACACCCCCCCATTACGTCATGCTTCAGAAATGTGGAAAATGGTCAGTTTTCAAATGTTTTATTTTTGAACGTCAGTTCACATTTGTAGGTGGATCATCAGTGTTAGAGCTAAAATTAGCATGTTTAAAGTGATTTTCATGCTTCCAGGGGCTCGGGAAGTTAATTAAATACCATTTGGAGGCATTTAATGTTCGAGCAAAAACGGCTGATTTTCGACAAAAGAGATAACACCCCCCCATTACGTCATGCTTCAGAAATGTGGAAAATGGTCTGTTTTCAAATGTTTTATTTTTGAACGTCAGTTCACATTTGTAGGTGGATCATCAGTGTTAGAGCTAAAATTAGCATGTTTAAAGTGATTTTCATGCTTCCAGGGGCTCGGGAAGTTAATTAAATACCATTTGGAGGCATTTAATGTTCGAGCAAAAACGGCTGATTTTCGACAAAAGAGATAACACCCCCCATTACGTCATGCTTCAGAAATGTGGAAAATGGTCCGTTTTCAAATGTTTTATTTTTGAACGTCAGTTCACATTTGTAGGTGGATCATCAGTGTTAGAGCTAAAATTAGCATCTTTAAAGTGATTTTCATGCTTCCAGGGGCCCAAAACACAAGATTAATGGAATGGTTAAAAGTGCATGAAAATGGCCAATTTACTCACTCTGAGTTCTCAAAAAGGGTTTCTTCACCCCGGGAAGTGAAATAAATACCATTTGGAGGCATTTAATGTTCGAGCAAAAACGGCTGATTTTCGACAAAAGAGATAACACCCCCCCATTACGTCATGCTTCAGAAATGTGGAAAATGGTCCGTTTTCAAATGTTTTATTTTTGAACGTCAGTTCACATTTGTAGGTGGAAAATCAGTGTTAGAGCGAAAATTTGCATGTTTAAAGTGATTTTCATGCTTCCAGGGGCTCGGGAAGTTAATTAAATACCATTTGGAGGCATTTAATGTTCGAGCAAAAACGGCTGATTTTCGACAAAAGAGATAACACCCCCCCATTACGTCATGCTTCAGAAATGTGGAAAATGGTCCGTTTTCAAATGTTTTATTTTTGAACGTCAGTTCACATTTGTAGGTGGGTCATCAGTGTTAGAGCTAAAATTAGCATGTTTAAATTGATTTTCATGCTTCCAGGGGCCCAAAACACAAGATTTATGGAATGGTTAAAAGTGCATGAAAATGGCCAATTTACTCACTCTGAGTTCTCAAAAAGGGTTTCTTCACCCCGGGAAGTTAATTAAATACCATTTGGAGGCATTTAATGTTCGAGCAAAAACGGCTGATTTTCGACAAAAGAGATAACACCCCCCATTACGTCATGCTTCAGAAATGTGGAAAATGGTCCGTTTTCAAATGTTTTATTTTTGAACGTCAGTTCACATTTGTAGGTGGATCATCAGTGTTAGAGCTAAAATTAGCATGTTTAAAGTGATTTTCATGCTTCCAGGGGCTCGGGAAGTTAATTAAATACCATTTGGAGGCATTTAATGTTCGAGCAAAAACGGCTGATTTTCGACAAAAGAGATAACACCCCCCCATTACGTCATGCTTCAGAAATGTGGAAAATGGTCCGTTTTCAAATGTTTTATTTTTGAACGTCAGTTCACATTTGTAGGTGGATCATCAGTGTTAGAGCTAAAATTAGCATGTTTAAAGTGATTTTCATGCTTCCAGGGGCTCGGGAAGTGAAATAAATACCATTTGGAGGCATTTAATGTTCAGGCAAAAACGGCTGATTTTCGACAAAAGAGATAACACCCCCCCCATTACGTCATGCTTCAGAAATGTGGAAAATGGTCCGTTTTCAAATGTTTTATTTTTGAACGTCAGTTCACATTTGTAGGTGGATCATCAGTGTTAGAGCTAAAATTAGCATGTTTAAAGTGATTTTCATGCTTCCAGGGGCCCAAAACACAAGATTAATGGAATGGTTAAAAGTGCATGAAAATGGCCAATTTACTCACTCTGAGTTCTCAAAAAGGGTTTCTTCACCCCGGGAAGTTAATTAAATACCATTTGGAGGCATTTAATGTTCGAGCAAAAACGGCTGATTTTCGACAAAAGAGATAACACCCCCCCATTACGTCATGCTTCAGAAATGTGGAAAATGGTCCGTTTTCAAATGTTTTATTTTTGAACGTCAGTTCACATTTGTAGGTGGATCATCAGTGTTAGAGCTAAAATTAGCATGTTTAAAGTGATTTTTATGCTTCCAGGGGCTCGGGAAGTTAATTAAATACCATTTTGAGGCATTTAATGTTCGAGCAAAAACGGCTGATTTTCGACAAAAGAGATAACACCCCCCCATTACGTCATGCTTCAGAAATGTGGAAAATGGTCCGTTTTCAAATGTTTTATTTTTGAACGTCAGTTCACATTTGTAGGTGGATCATCAGTTTTAGAGCTAAAATTAGCATGTTTAAAGTGATTTTCATGGTTCCAGGGGCCCAAAACACAAGATTAATGGAATGGTTAAAAGTGCATGAAAATGGCCAATTTACTCACTCTGAGTTCTCAAAAAGGGTTTCTTCACCCCGGGAAGTTAATTAAATACCATTTGGAGGCATTTAATGTTCGAGCAAAAACGGCTGATTTTCGACAAAAGAGATAACACCCCCCCATTACGTCATGCTTCAGAAATGTGGAAAATGGTCCGTTTTCAAATGTTTTATTTTTGAACGTCAGTTCACATTTGTAGGTGGATCATCAGTGTTAGAGCTAAAATTAGCATGTTTAAAGTGATTTTCATGCTTCCAGGGGCTCGGGAAGTTAATTAAATACCATTTGGAGGCATTTAATGTTCGAGCAAAAACGGCTGATTTTCGACAAAAGAGATAACACCCCCCCATTACGTCATGCTTCAGAAATGTGGAAAATGGTCCGTTTTCAAATGTTTTATTTTTGAACGTCAGTTCACATTTGTAGGTGGATCATCAGTGTTAGAGCTAAAATTAGCATGTTTAAAGTGATTTTCATGCTTCCAGGGGCCCAAAACACCAGATTTATGGAATGGTTAAAAGTGCATGAAAATGGCCAATTTATTCACTCTGAGTTCTCAAAAAGGGTTTCTTCACCCCGGGAAGTTAATTAAATACCATTTGGAGGCATTTAATGTTCGAGCAAAAACGGCTGATTTTCGACAAAAGAGATAACACCCCCCCATTACGCCATGCTTCAGAAATGTGGAAAATGGTCCGTTTTCAAATGTTTTATTTTTGAACGTCAGTTCACATTTGTAGGTGGATCATCAGTGTTAGAGCTAAAATTAGCATGTTTAAAGTGATTTTCATGCTTCCAGGGGCTCGGGAAGTTAATTAAATACCATTTGGAGGCATTTAATGTTCGAGCAAAAACGGCTGATTTTTGACAAAAGAGATAACACCCCCCCATTACGTCATGCTTCAGAAATGTGGAAAATGGTCCGTTTTCAAATGTTTTATTTTTGAACGTCAGTTCACATTTGTAGGTGGATCATCAGTGTTAGAGCTAAAATTAGCATGTTTAAAGTGATTTTCATGCTTCCAGGGGCCCAAAACACAAGATTTATGGAATGGTTAAAAGTGCATGAAAATGGCCAATTTACTCACTCTGAGTTCTCAAAAAGGGTTTCTTCACCCCGGGAAGTTAATTAAATACCATTTGGAGGCATTTAATGTTCGAGCAAAAACGGCTGATTTTCGACAAAAGAGATAACACCCCCCCATTACGTCATGCTTCAGAAATGTGGAAAATGGTCCGTTTTCAAATGTTTTATTTTTGAACGTCAGTTCACATTTGTAGGTGGATCATCAGTGTTAGAGCTAAAATTAGCATGTTTAAAGTGATTTTCATGCTTCCAGGGGCTCGGGAAGTTAATTAAATACCATTTGGAGGCATTTAATGTTCGAGCAAAAACGGCTGATTTTTGACAAAAGAGATAACACCCCCCCATTACGTCATGCTTCAGAAATGTGGAAAATGGTCCGTTTTCAAATGTTTTATTTTTGAACGTCAGTTCACATTTGTAGGTAGATCATCAGTGTTAGAGCTAAAATTAGCATGTTTAAAGTGATTTTCATGGCTCCAGGGGCCCAAAACACAAGATTAATGGAATGGTTAAAAGTGCATGAAAATGGCCAATTCACTCACTCTGAGTTCTCAAAAAGGGTTTCTTCACCCCGGGAAGTTAATTAAATACCATTTGGAGGCATTTAATGTTCGAGCAAAAACGGCTGATTTTCGACAAAAGAGATAACACCCCCCCATTACGTCATGCTTCAGAAATGTGGAAAATGGTCCGTTTTCAAATGTTTTATTTTTGAACGTCAGTTCACATTTGTAGGTGGATCATCAGTGTTAGAGCTAAAATTAGCATGTTTAAAGTGATTTTCATGCTTCCAGGGGCTCGGGAAGTTAATTAAATACCATTTGGAGGCATTTAATGTTCGAGCAAAAACGGCTGATTTTCGACAAAAGAGATAACACCCCCCCATTACGTCATGCTTCAGAAATGTGGAAAATGGTCCCTTTTCAAATGTTTTATTTTTGAACGTCAGTTCACATTTGTAGGTGGATCATCAGTGTTAGAGCTAAAATTAGCATGTTTAAAGTGATTTTCATGCTTCCAGGGGCCCAAAACACAAGATTAATGGAATGGTTAAAAGTGCATGAAAATGGCCAATTTACTCACTCTGAGTTCTCAAAAAGGGTTTCTTCACCCCGGGAAGTGAAATAAATACCATTTGGAGGCATTTAATGTTCGAGCAAAAACGGCTGATTTTCGACAAAAGAGATAACACCCCCCCATTACGTCATGCTTCAGAAATGTGGAAAATGGTCCGTTTTCAAATGTTTTATTTTTGAACGTCAGTTCACATTTGTAGGTGGAAAATCAGTGTTAGAGCTAAAATTAGCATGTTTAAAGTGATTTTCATGCTTCCAGGGGCTCGGGAAGTTAATTAAATACCATTTGGAGGCATTTAATGTTCGAGCAAAAACGGCTGATTTTCGACAAAAGAGATAACACCCCCCCATTACGTCATGCTTCAGAAATGTGGAAAATGGTCAGTTTTCAAATGTTTTATTTTTGAACGTCAGTTCACATTTGTAGGTGGATCATCAGTGTTAGAGCTAAAATTAGCATGTTTAAAGTGATTTTCATGCTTCCAGGGGCTCGGGAAGTTAATTAAATACCATTTGGAGGCATTTAATGTTCGAGCAAAAACGGCTGATTTTCGACAAAAGAGATAACACCCCCCCATTACGTCATGCTTCAGAAATGTGGAAAATGGTCTGTTTTCAAATGTTTTATTTTTGAACGTCAGTTCACATTTGTAGGTGGATCATCAGTGTTAGAGCTAAAATTAGCATGTTTAAAGTGATTTTCATGCTTCCAGGGGCTCGGGAAGTTAATTAAATACCATTTGGAGGCATTTAATGTTCGAGCAAAAACGGCTGATTTTCGACAAAAGAGATAACACCCCCCCATTACGTCATGCTTCAGAAATGTGGAAAATGGTCCGTTTTCAAATGTTTTATTTTTGAACGTCAGTTCACATTTGTAGGTGGATCATCAGTGTTAGAGCTAAAATTAGCATCTTTAAAGTGATTTTCATGCTTCCAGGGGCCCAAAACACAAGATTAATGGAATGGTTAAAAGTGCATGAAAATGGCCAATTTACTCACTCTGAGTTCTCAAAAAGGGTTTCTTCACCCCGGGAAGTGAAATAAATACCATTTGGAGGCATTTAATGTTCGAGCAAAAACGGCTGATTTTCGACAAAAGAGATAACACCCCCCCATTACGTCATGCTTCAGAAATGTGGAAAATGGTCCGTTTTCAAATGTTTTATTTTTGAACGTCAGTTCACATTTGTAGGTGGAAAATCAGTGTTAGAGCGAAAATTTGCATGTTTAAAGTGATTTTCATGCTTCCAGGGGCTCGGGAAGTTAATTAAATACCATTTGGAGGCATTTAATGTTCGAGCAAAAACGGCTGATTTTCGACAAAAGAGATAACACCCCCCCATTACGTCATGCTTCAGAAATGTGGAAAATGGTCCGTTTTCAAATGTTTTATTTTTGAACGTCAGTTCACATTTGTAGGTGGGTCATCAGTGTTAGAGCTAAAATTAGCATGTTTAAATTGATTTTCATGCTTCCAGGGGCCCAAAACACAAGATTTATGGAATGGTTAAAAGTGCATGAAAATGGCCAATTTACTCACTCTGAGTTCTCAAAAAGGGTTTCTTCACCCCGGGAAGTTAATTAAATACCATTTGGAGGCATTTAATGTTCGAGCAAAAACGGCTGATTTTCGACAAAAGAGATAACACCCCCCATTACGTCATGCTTCAGAAATGTGGAAAATGGTCCGTTTTCAAATGTTTTATTTTTGAACGTCAGTTCACATTTGTAGGTGGATCATCAGTGTTAGAGCTAAAATTAGCATGTTTAAAGTGATTTTCATGCTTCCAGGGGCTCGGGAAGTTAATTAAATACCATTTGGAGGCATTTAATGTTCGAGCAAAAACGGCTGATTTTCGACAAAAGAGATAACACCCCCCCATTACGTCATGCTTCAGAAATGTGGAAAATGGTCCGTTTTCAAATGTTTTATTTTTGAACGTCAGTTCACATTTGTAGGTGGATCATCAGTGTTAGAGCTAAAATTAGCATGTTTAAAGTGATTTTCATGCTTCCAGGGGCTCGGGAAGTGAAATAAATACCATTTGGAGGCATTTAATGTTCAGGCAAAAACGGCTGATTTTCGACAAAAGAGATAACACCCCCCCCATTACGTCATGCTTCAGAAATGTGGAAAATGGTCCGTTTTCAAATGTTTTATTTTTGAACGTCAGTTCACATTTGTAGGTGGATCATCAGTGTTAGAGCTAAAATTAGCATGTTTAAAGTGATTTTCATGCTTCCAGGGGCCCAAAACACAAGATTAATGGAATGGTTAAAAGTGCATGAAAATGGCCAATTTACTCACTCTGAGTTCTCAAAAAGGGTTTCTTCACCCCGGGAAGTTAATTAAATACCATTTGGAGGCATTTAATGTTCGAGCAAAAACGGCTGATTTTCGACAAAAGAGATAACACCCCCCCATTACGTCATGCTTCAGAAATGTGGAAAATGGTCCGTTTTCAAATGTTTTATTTTTGAACGTCAGTTCACATTTGTAGGTGGATCATCAGTGTTAGAGCTAAAATTAGCATGTTTAAAGTGATTTTCATGCTTCCAGGGGCTCGGGAAGTTAATTAAATACCATTTTGAGGCATTTAATGTTCGAGCAAAAACGGCTGATTTTCGACAAAAGAGATAACACCCCCCCATTACGACATGCTTCAGAAATGTGGAAAATGGTCCGTTTTCAAATGTTTTATTTTTGAACGTCAGTTCACATTTGTAGGTGGATCATCAGTTTTAGAGCTAAAATTAGCATGTTTAAAGTGATTTTCATGGTTCCAGGGGCCCAAAACACAAGATTAATGGAATGGTTAAAAGTGCATGAAAATGGCCAATTTACTCACTCTGAGTTCTCAAAAAGGGTTTCTTCACCCCGGGAAGTTAATTAAATACCATTTGGAGGCATTTAATGTTCGAGCAAAAACGGCTGATTTTCGACAAAAGAGATAACACCCCCCCATTACGTCATGCTTCAGAAATGTGGAAAATGGTCCGTTTTCAAATGTTTTATTTTTGAACGTCAGTTCACATTTGTAGGTGGATCATCAGTGTTAGAGCTAAAATTAGCATGTTTAAAGTGATTTTCATGCTTCCAGGGGCTCGGGAAGTTAATTAAATACCATTTGGAGGCATTTAATGTTCGAGCAAAAACGGCTGATTTTCGACAAAAGAGATAACACCCCCCCCATTACGTCATGCTTCAGAAATGTGGAAAATGGTCCGTTTTCAAATGTTTTATTTTTGAACGTCAGTTCACATTTGTAGGTGGATCATCAGTGTTAGAGCTAAAATTAGCATGTTTAAAGTGATTTTCATGCTTCCAGGGGCCCAAAACACAAGATTAATGGAATGGTTAAAAGTGCATGAAAATGGCCAATTTACTCACTCTGAGTTCTCAAAAAGGGTTTCTTCACCCCGGGAAGTTAATTAAATACCATTTGGAGGCATTTAATGTTCGAGCAAAAACGGCTGATTTTCGACAAAAGAGATAACACCCCCCCCATTACGTCATGCTTCAGAAATGTGGAAAATGGTCCGTTTTCAAATGTTTTATTTTTGAACGTCAGTTCACATTTGTAGGTGGATCATCAGTGTTAGAGCTAAAATTAGCATGTTTAAAGTGATTTTCATGCTTCCAGGGGCTCGGGAAGTTAATTAAATACCATTTGGAGGCATTTAATGTTCGAGCAAAAACGGCTGATTTTCGACAAAAGAGATAACACCCCCCCCATTACGTCATGCTTCAGAAATGTGGAAAATGGTCCGTTTTCAAATGTTTTATTTTTGAACGTCAGTTCACATTTGTAGGTGGATCATCAGTGTTAGAGCTAAAATTAGCATGTTTAAAGTGATTTTCATGCTTCCAGGGGCTCGGGAAGTTAATTAAATACCATTTGGAGGCATTTAATGTTCGAGCAAAAACGGCTGATTTTCGACAAAAGAGATAACACCCCCCCATTACGTCATGCTTCAGAAATGTGGAAAATGGTCCGTTTTCAAATGTTTTATTTTTGAACGTCAGTTCACATTTGTAGGTGGATCATCAGTGTTAGAGCTAAAATTAGCATATTTAAAGTGATTTTCATGCTTCCAGGGGCTCGGGAAGTTAATTAAATACCATTTGGAGGCATTTAATGTTCGAGCAAAAACGGCTGATTTTCGACAAAAGAGATAACACCCCCCCATTACGTCATGCTTCAGAAATGTGGAAAATGGTCCGTTTTCAAATGTTTTATTTTTGAACGTCAGTTCACATTTGTAGGTGGATCATCAGTGTTAGAGCTAAAATTAGCATGTTTAAAGTGATTTTCATGCTTCCAGGGGCTCGGGAAGTTAATTAAATACCATTTGGAGGCATTTAATGTTCGAGCAAAAACGGCTGATTTTTGACAAAAGAGATAACACCCCCCCATTACGTCATGCTTCAGAAATGTGGAAAATGGTCCGTTTTCAAATGTTTTATTTTTGAACGTCAGTTCACATTTGTAGGTGGATCATCAGTGTTAGAGCTAAAATTAGCATGTTTAAAGTGATTTTCATGCTTCCAGGGGCCCAAAACACAAGATTTATGGAATGGTTAAAAGTGCATGAAAATGGCCAATTTACTCACTCTGAGTTCTCAAAAAGGGTTTCTTCACCCCGGGAAGTTAATTAAATACCATTTGGAGGCATTTAATGTTCGAGCAAAAACGGCTGATTTTCGACAAAAGAGATAACACCCCCCCATTACGTCATGCTTCAGAAATGTGGAAAATGGTCCGTTTTCAAATGTTTTATTTTTGAACGTCAGTTCACATTTGTAGGTGGATCATCAGTGTTAGAGCTAAAATTAGCATGTTTAAAGTGATTTTCATGCTTCCAGGGGCTCGGGAAGTTAATTAAGTACCATTTGGAGGCATTTAATGTTCGAGCAAAAACGGCTGATTTTTGACAAAAGAGATAACACCCCCCCATTACGTCATGCTTCAGAAATGTGGAAAATGGTCCGTTTTCAAATGTTTTATTTTTGAACGTCAGTTCACATTTGTAGGTAGATCATCAGTGTTAGAGCTAAAATTAGCATGTTTAAAGTGATTTTCATGGCTCCAGGGGCCCAAAACACAAGATTAATGGAATGGTTAAAAGTGCATGAAAATGGCCAATTCACTCACTCTGAGTTCTCAAAAAGGGTTTCTTCACCCCGGGAAGTTAATTAAATACCATTTGGAGGCATTTAATGTTCGAGCAAAAACGGCTGATTTTCGACAAAAGAGATAACACCCCCCCATTACGTCATGCTTCAGAAATGTGGAAAATGGTCCGTTTTCAAATGTTTTATTTTTGAACGTCAGTTCACATTTGTAGGTGGATCATCAGTGTTAGAGCTAAAATTAGCATGTTTAAAGTGATTTTCATGCTTCCAGGGGCTCGGGAAGTTAATTAAATACCATTTGGAGGCATTTAATGTTCGAGCAAAAACGGCTGATTTTCGACAAAAGAGATAACACCCCCCCATTACGTCATGCTTCAGAAATGTGGAAAATGGTCCCTTTTCAAATGTTTTATTTTTGAACGTCAGTTCACATTTGTAGGTGGATCATCAGTGTTAGAGCTAAAATTAGCATGTTTAAAGTGATTTTCATGCTTCCAGGGGCCCAAAACACAAGATTAATGGAATGGTTAAAAGTGCATGAAAATGGCCAATTTACTCACTCTGAGTTCTCAAAAAGGGTTTCTTCACCCCGGGAAGTGAAATAAATACCATTTGGAGGCATTTAATGTTCGAGCAAAAACGGCTGATTTTCGACAAAAGAGATAACACCCCCCCATTACGTCATGCTTCAGAAATGTGGAAAATGGTCCGTTTTCAAATGTTTTATTTTTGAACGTCAGTTCACATTTGTAGGTGGAAAATCAGTGTTAGAGCTAAAATTAGCATGTTTAAAGTGATTTTCATGCTTCCAGGGGCTCGGGAAGTTAATTAAATACCATTTGGAGGCATTTAATGTTCGAGCAAAAACGGCTGATTTTCGACAAAAGAGATAACACCCCCCCATTACGTCATGCTTCAGAAATGTGGAAAATGGTCAGTTTTCAAATGTTTTATTTTTGAACGTCAGTTCACATTTGTAGGTGGATCATCAGTGTTAGAGCTAAAATTAGCATGTTTAAAGTGATTTTCATGCTTCCAGGGGCTCGGGAAGTTAATTAAATACCATTTGGAGGCATTTAATGTTCGAGCAAAAACGGCTGATTTTCGACAAAAGAGATAACACCCCCCCATTACGTCATGCTTCAGAAATGTGGAAAATGGTCTGTTTTCAAATGTTTTATTTTTGAACGTCAGTTCACATTTGTAGGTGGATCATCAGTGTTAGAGCTAAAATTAGCATGTTTAAAGTGATTTTCATGCTTCCAGGGGCTCGGGAAGTTAATTAAATACCATTTGGAGGCATTTAATGTTCGAGCAAAAACGGCTGATTTTCGACAAAAGAGATAACACCCCCCCCATTACGTCATGCTTCAGAAATGTGGAAAATGGTCCGTTTTCAAATGTTTTATTTTTGAACGTCAGTTCACATTTGTAGGTGGATCATCAGTGTTAGAGCTAAAATTAGCATGTTTAAAGTGATTTTCATGCTTCCAGGGGCCCAAAACACAAGATTAATGGAATGGTTAAAAGTGCATGAAAATGGCCAATTTACTCACTCTGAGTTCTCAAAAAGGGTTTCTTCACCCCGGGAAGTGAAATAAATACCATTTGGAGGCATTTAATGTTCGAGCAAAAACGGCTGATTTTTGACAAAAGAGATAACACCCCCCCCATTACGTCATGCTTCAGAAATGTGGAAAATGGTCCGTTTTCAAATGTTTTATTTTTGAACGTCAGTTCACATTTGTAGGTGGATCATCAGTGTTAGAGCTAAAATTAGCATGTTTAAAGTGATTTTCATGCTTCCAGGGGCTCGGGAAGTTAATTAAATACCATTTGGAGGCATTTAATGTTCGAGCAAAAACGGCTGATTTTCGACAAAAGAGATAACACCCCCCCATTACGTCATGCTTCAGAAATGTGGAAAATGGTCCGTTTTCAAATGTTTTATTTTTGAACGTCAGTTCACATTTGTAGGTGGATCATCAGTGTTAGAGCTAAAATTAGCATGTTTAAAGTGATTTTCATGCTTCCAGGGGCTCGGGAAGTGAAATAAATACCATTTGGAGGCATTTAATGTTCAGGCAAAAACGGCTGATTTTCGACAAAAGAGATAACACCCCCCCATTACGTCATGCTTCAGAAATGTGGAAAATGGTCCGTTTTCAAATGTTTTATTTTTGAACGTCAGTTCACATTTGTAGGTGGATCATCAGTGTTAGAGCTAAAATTAGCATGTTTAAAGTGATTTTCATGCTTCCAGGGGCCCAAAACACAAGATTTATGGAATGGTTAAAAGTGCATGAAAATGGCCAATTTACTCACTCTGAGTTCTCAAAAAGGGTTTCTTCACCCCGGGAAGTTAATTAAATACCATTTGGAGGCATTTAATGATCGAGCAAAAACGGCTGATTTTCGACAGAAGAGATAACACCCCCCCATTACGTCATGCTTCAGAAATGTGGAAATGGTCCGTTTTCAAATGTTTTATTTTTGAACGTCAGTTCACATTTGTAGGTGGATCATCAGTGTTAGAGCTAAAATTAGCATGTTTAAAGTGATTTTCATGCTTCCAGGGGCTCGGGAAGTTAATTAAATACCATTTGGAGGCATTTAATGTTCGAGCAAAAACGGCTGATTTTCGACAAAAGAGATAACACCCCCCCATTACGTCATGCTTCAGAAATGTGGAAAATGGTCCGTTTTCAAATGTTTTATTTTTGAACATCAGTTCACATTTGTAGGTGGATCATCAGTGTTAGAGCTAAAATTAGCATGTTTAAAGTGATTGTCATGCTTCCAGGGGCCCAAAACACAAGATTTATGGAATGGTTAAAAGTGCATGAAAATGGCCAATTTACTCACTCTGAGTTCTCAAAAAGGGTTTCTTCACCCCGGGAAGTTAATTAAATACCATTTGGAGGCATTTAATGTTCGAGCAAAAACGGCTGATTTTCGACAAAAGAGATAACACCCCCCCATTACGTCATGCTTCAGAAATGTGGAAAATGGTCCGTTTTCAAATGTTTTATTTTTGAACGTCAGTTCACATTTGTAGGTGGATCATCAGTGTTAGAGCTAAAATTAGCATGTTTAAAGTGATTTTCATGCTTCCAGGGGCTCGGGAAGTTAATTAAATACCATTTGGAGGCATTTAATGTTCGAGCAAAAACGGCTGATTTTCGACAAAAGAGATAACACCCCCCCATTACGTCATGCTTCAGAAATGTGGAAAATGGTCCGTTTTCAAATGTTTTATTTTTGAACGTCAGTTCACATTTGTAGGTGGATCATCAGTGTTAGAGCTAAAATTAGCATGTTTAAAGTGATTTTCATGCTTCCAGGGGCCCAAAACACAAGATTTATGGAATGGTTAAAAGTGCATGAAAATGGCCAATTTACTCACTCTGAGTTCTCAAAAATTGTTTCTTCACCCCGGGAAGTTAATTAAATACCATTTGGAGGCATTTAATGTTCGAGCAAAAACGGCTGATTTTCGACAAAAGAGATAACACCCCCCCATTACGTCATGCTTCAGAAATGTGGAAAATGGTCCGTTTTCAAATGTTTTATTTTTGAACGTCAGTTCACATTTGTAGGTGGATCATCAGTGTTAGAGCTAAAATTAGCATGTTTAAAGTGATTTTCATGCTTCCAGGGGCTCGGGAAGTTAATTAAATACCATTTGGAGGCATTTAATGTTCGAGCAAAAACGGCTGATTTTCGACAAAAGAGATAACACCCCCCATTACGTCATGCTTCAGAAATGTGGAAAATGGTCCGTTTTCAAATGTTTTATTTTTGAACGTCAGTTCACATTTGTAGGTGGATCATCAGTGTTAGAGCTAAAATTAGCATATTTAAAGTGATTTTCATGCTTCCAGGGGCTCGGGAAGTTAATTAAATACCATTTGGAGGCATTTAATGTTCGAGCAAAAACGGCTGATTTTCGACAAAAGAGATAACACCCCCCCATTACGTCATGCTTCAGAAATGTGGAAAATGGTCCGTTTTCAAATGTTTTATTTTTGAACGTCAGTTCACATTTGTAGGTGGATCATCAGTGTTAGAGCTAAAATTAGCATGTTTAAAGTGATTTTCATGCTTCCAGGGGCTCGGGAAGTTAATTAAATACCATTTGGAGGCATTTAATGTTCGAGCAAAAACGGCTGATTTTCGACAAAAGAGATAACACCCCCCCATTATGTCATGCTTCAGAAATGTGGAAAATGGTCCGTTTTCAAATGTTTTATTTTTGAACGTCAGTTCACATTTGTAGGTGGATCATCAGTGTTAGAGCTAAAATTAGCATGTTTAAAGTGATTTTCATGCTTCCAGGGGCCCAAAACACAAGATTTATGGAATGGTTAAAAGTGCATGAAAATGGCCAATTTACTCACTCTGAGTTCTCAGAAAGGGTTTCTTCACCCCGGGAAGTGAAATAAATACCATTTGGAGGCATTTAATGTTCGAGCAAAAACGGCTGATTTTCGACAAAAGAGATAACACCCCCCCATTACGTCATGCTTCAGAAATGTGGAAAATGGTCCGTTTTCAAATGTTTTATTTTTGAACGTCAGTTCACATTTGTAGGTGGATCATCAGTGTTAGAGCTAAAATTAGCATGTTTAAAGTGATTTTCATGCTTCCAGGGGCTTGGGAAGTTAATTAAATACCATTTGGAGGCATTTAATGTTCGAGCAAAAACGGCTGATTTTCGACAAAAGAGATAACACCCCCCCATTACGTCATGCTTCAGAAATGTGGAAAATGGTCCGTTTTCAAATGTTTTATTTTTGAACGTCAGTTCACATTTGTAGGTGGATCATCAGTGTTAGAGCTAAAATTAGCATGTTTAAAGTGATTTTCATGCTTCCAGGGGCTCGGGAAGTTAATTAAATACCATTTGGAGGCATTTAATGTTCAAGCAAAAACGGCTGATTTTCGACAAAAGAGATAACATCCCCCCATTACGTCATGCTTCAGAAATGTGGAAAATGGTCCGTTTTCAAATGTTTTATTTTTGAACGTCACTTCACATTTGAAGGTGGATCATCAGTGTTAGAGCTAAAATTAGCATGTTTAAAGTGATTTTCATGCTTCCAGGGGCCCAAAACACAAGATTTATGGAATGGTTAAAAGTGCATGAAAATGGCCAATTTACTCACTCTGAGTTCTCAAAAAGGGTTTCTTCACCCCGGGAAGTTAATTAAATACCATTTGGAGGCATTTAATGTTTGAGCAAAAACGGCTGATTTTCGACAAAAGAGATAACACCCCCCCATTACGTCATGCTTCAGAAATGTGGAAAATGGTCCGTTTTCAAATGTTTTATTTTTGAACGTCAGTTCACATTTGTAGGTGGATCATCAGTGTTAGAGCTAAAATTAGCATGTTTAAAGTGATTTTCATGCTTCCAGGGGCTCGGGAAGTTAATTAAATACCATTTGGAGGCATTTAATGTTCGAGCAAAAACGGCTGATTTTCGACAAAAGAGATAACACCCCCCCATTACGTCATGCTTCAGAAATGTGGAAAATGGTCCGTTTTCAAATGTTTTATTTTTGAACGTCAGTTCACATTTGTAGGTGGATCATCAGTGTTAGAGCTAAAATTAGCATGTTTAGAGTGATTTTCATGCTTCCAGGGGCCCAAAACACAAGATTTATGGAATGGTTAAAAGTGCATGAAAATGGCCAATTTACTCACTCTGAGTTCTCAAAAAGGGTTTCTCCACCCCGGGAAGTGAACTAAATACCATTTGGAGGCATTTAATGTTCGAGCAAAAACGGCTGATTTTCGACAAAAGAGATAACACCCCCCCATTACGTCATGCTTCAGAAATGTGGAAAATGGTCCGTTTTCAAATGTTTTATTTTTGAACGTCAGTTCACATTTGTAGGTGGATCATCAGTGTTAGAGCTAAAATTAGCATGTTTAAAGTGATTTTCATGCTTCCAGGGGCTCGGGAAGTTAATTAAATACCATTTGGAGGCATTTAATGTTCGAGCAAAAACGGCTGATTTTCGACAAAAGAGATAACACCCCCCCATTATGTCATGCTTCAGAAATGTGGAAAATGGTCCGTTTTCAAATGTTTTATTTTTGAACGTCAGTTCACATTTGTAGGTGGATCATCAGTGTTAGAGCTAAAATTAGCATGTTTAAAGTGATTTTCATGCTTCCAGGGGCCCAAAACACAAGATTTATGGAATGGTTAAAAGTGCATGAAAATGGCCAATTTACTCACTCTGAGTTCTCAGAAAGGGTTTCTTCACCCCGGGAAGTGAAATAAATACCATTTGGAGGCATTTAATGTTCGAGCAAAAACGGCTGATTTTCGACAAAAGAGATAACACCCCCCCATTACGTCATGCTTCAGAAATGTGGAAAATGGTCCGTTTTCAAATGTTTTATTTTTGAACGTCAGTTCACATTTGTAGGTGGATCATCAGTGTTAGAGCTAAAATTAGCATGTTTAAAGTGATTTTCATGCTTCCAGGGGCTTGGGAAGTTAATTAAATACCATTTGGAGGCATTTAATGTTCGAGCAAAAACGGCTGATTTTCGACAAAAGAGATAACACCCCCCCATTACGTCATGCTTCAGAAATGTGGAAAATGGTCCGTTTTCAAATGTTTTATTTTTGAACGTCAGTTCACATTTGTAGGTGGATCATCAGTGTTAGAGCTAAAATTAGCATGTTTAAAGTGATTTTCATGCTTCCAGGGGCTCGGGAAGTTAATTAAATACCATTTGGAGGCATTTAATGTTCAAGCAAAAACGGCTGATTTTCGACAAAAGAGATAACATCCCCCCATTACGTCATGCTTCAGAAATGTGGAAAATGGTCCGTTTTCAAATGTTTTATTTTTGAACGTCACTTCACATTTGAAGGTGGATCATCAGTGTTAGAGCTAAAATTAGCATGTTTAAAGTGATTTTCATGCTTCCAGGGGCCCAAAACACAAGATTTATGGAATGGTTAAAAGTGCATGAAAATGGCCAATTTACTCACTCTGAGTTCTCAAAAAGGGTTTCTTCACCCCGGGAAGTTAATTAAATACCATTTGGAGGCATTTAATGTTTGAGCAAAAACGGCTGATTTTCGACAAAAGAGATAACACCCCCCCATTACGTCATGCTTCAGAAATGTGGAAAATGGTCCGTTTTCAAATGTTTTATTTTTGAACGTCAGTTCACATTTGTAGGTGGATCATCAGTGTTAGAGCTAAAATTAGCATGTTTAAAGTGATTTTCATGCTTCCAGGGGCTCGGGAAGTTAATTAAATACCATTTGGAGGCATTTAATGTTCGAGCAAAAACGGCTGATTTTCGACAAAAGAGATAACACCCCCCCATTACGTCATGCTTCAGAAATGTGGAAAATGGTCCGTTTTCAAATGTTTTATTTTTGAACGTCAGTTCACATTTGTAGGTGGATCATCAGTGTTAGAGCTAAAATTAGCATGTTTAGAGTGATTTTCATGCTTCCAGGGGCCCAAAACACAAGATTTATGGAATGGTTAAAAGTGCATGAAAATGGCCAATTTACTCACTCTGAGTTCTCAAAAAGGGTTTCTCCACCCCGGGAAGTGAACTAAATACCATTTGGAGGCATTTAATGTTCGAGCAAAAACGGCTGATTTTCGACAAAAGAGATAACACCCCCCCATTACGTCATGCTTCAGAAATGTGGAAAATGGTCCGTTTTCAAATGTTTTATTTTTGAACGTCAGTTCACATTTGTAGGTGGATCATCAGTGTTAGAGCTAAAATTAGCATGTTTAAAGTGATTTTCATGCTTCCAGGGGCCCAAAACACAAGATTTATGGAATGGTTAAAAGTGCATGAAAATGGCCAATTTACTCACTCTGAGTTCTCAAAAAGGGTTTCTTCACCCCGGGAAGTTAATTAAATACCATTTGGAGGCATTTAATGTTCGAGCAAAAACGGCAGATTTTCGACAAAAGAGATAACACCCCCCCATTACGTCATGCTTCAGAAATGTGGAAAATGGTCCGTTTTCAAATGTTTTATTTTTGAACGTCAGTTCACATTTGTAGGTGGATCATCAGTGTTAGAGCTAAAATTAGCATGTTTAAAGTGATTTTCATGCTTCCAGGGGCCCAAAACACAAGATTTATGGAATGGTTAAAAGTGCATGAAAATGGCCAATTTACTCACTCTGAGTTCTCAAAAAGGGTTTCTTCACCCCGGGAAGTTAATTAAATACCATTTGGAGGCATTTAATGTTCGAGCAAAAACGGCTGATTTTCGACAAAAGAGATAACACCCCCCCATTACGTCATGCTTCAGAAATGTGGAAAATGGTCCGTTTTCAAATGTTTTATTTTTGAACGTCAGTTCACATTTGTAGGTGGATCATCAGTGTTAGAGCTAAAATTAGCATGTTTAAAGTGATTTTCATGCTTCCAGGGGCCCAAAACACAAGATTTATGGAATGGTTAAAAGTGCATGAAAATGGCCAATTTACTCACTCTGAGTTCTCAAAAAGGGTTTCTTCACCCCGGGAAGTTAATTAAATACCATTTGGAGGCATTTAATGTTCGAGCAAAAACGGCTGATTTTCGACAAAAGAGATAACACCCCCCCATTACGTCATGCTTCAGAAATGTGGAAAATGGTCCGTTTTCAAATGTTTTATTTTTGAACGTCAGTTCACATTTGTAGGTGGATCATCAGTGTTAGAGCTAAAATTAGCATGTTTAAAGTGATTTTCGTGCTTCCAGGGGCTCGGGAAGTTAATTAAATACCATTTGGAGGCATTTAATGTTCGAGCAAAAACGGCTGATTTTCGACAAAAGAGATAACACCCCCCCATTACGTCATGCTTCAGAAATGTGGAAAATGGTCCGTTTTCAAATGTTTTATTTTTGAACGTCAGTTCACATTTGTAGGTGGATCATCAGTGTTAGAGCTAAAATTAGCATGTTTAAAGTGATTTTCATGCTTCCAGGGGCCCAAAACACAAGATTTATGGAATGGTTAAAAGTGCATGAAAATGGCCAATTTACTCACTCTGAGTTCTCAAAAAGGGTTTCTTCACCCCGGGAAGTTAATTAAATACCATTTGGAGGCATTTAATGTTCGAGCAAAAACGGCTGATTTTCGACAAAAGAGATAACACCCCCCCATTACGTCATGCTTCAGAAATGTGGAAAATGGTCCGTTTTCAAATGTTTTATTTTTGAACGTCAGTTCACATTTGTAGGTGGATCGTCAGTGTTAGAGCTAAAATTAGCATGTTTAAAGTGATTTTCATGCTTCCAGGGGCCCAAAACACAAGATTTATGGAATGGTTAAAGGTGCATGAAAATGGCCAATTTACTCACTCTGAGTTCTCAAAAAGGGTTTCTTCACCCCGGGAAGTTAATTAAATACCATTTGGAGGCATTTAATGTTCGAGCAAAAACGGCTGATTTTCGACAAAAGAGATAACACCCCCCCATTACGTCATGCTTCAGAAATGTGGAAAATGGTCCGTTTTCAAATGTTTTATTTTTGAACGTCAGTTCACATTTGTAGGTGGATCATCAGTGTTAGAGCTAAAATTAGCATGTTTAAAGTGATTTTCATGCTTCCAGGGGCTCGGGAAGTTAATTAAATACCATTTGGAGGCATTTAATGTTCGAGCAAAAACGGCTGATTTTCGACAAAAGAGATAACACCCCCCCATTACGTCATGCTTCAGAAATGTGCAAAATGGTCCGTTTTCAAATGTTTTATTTTTGAACGTCAGTTCACATTTGTAGGTGGATCATAAGTGTTAGAGCTAAAATTAGCATGTTTAAAGTGATTTTCATGCTTCCAGGGGCCCAAAACACAAGATTTATGGAATGGTTAAAAGTGCATGAAAATGGCCAATTTACTCACTCTGAGTTCTCAAAAAGGGTTTCTTCACCCCGGGAAGTTAATTAATACCATTTGGAGGCATTTAATGTTCGAGCAAAAACGGCTGATTTTCGACAAAAGAGATAACACCCCCCCATTACGTCATGCTTCAGAAATGTGGAAAATGGTCCGTTTTCAAATGTTTTATTTTTGAATGTCAGTTCACATTTGTAGGTGGATCATCAGTGTTAGAGCTAAAATTAGCATGTTTAAAGTGATTTTCATGCTTCCAGGGGCTCGGGAAGTTAATTAAATACCATTTGGAGGCATTTAATGTTCGAGCAAAAACGGCTGATTTTCGACAAAAGAGATAACACCCCCCCATTACGTCATGCTTCAGAAATGTGGAAAATGGTCCGTTTTCAAATGTTTTCTTTTTGAACGTCAGTTCACATTTGTAGGTGGATCATCAGTGTTAGAGCTAAAATTAGCATGTTTAAAGTGATTTTCATGCTTCCAGGGGCTCGGGAAGTGAAATAAATACCATTTGGAGGCATTTAATGTTCGAGCAAAAACGGCTGATTTTCGACAAAAGAGATAACACCCCCCCATTACGTCATGCTTCAGAAATGTGGAAAATGGTCCGTTTTCAAATGTTTTATTTTTGAATGTCAGTTCACATTTGTAGGTGGATCATCAGTGTTAGAGCTAAAATTAGCATGTTTAAAGTGATTTTCATGCTTCCAGGGGCCCAAAACACAAGATTTATGGAATGGTTAAAAGTGCATGAAAATGGCCAATTTACTCACTCTGAGTTCTCAAAAAGGGTTTCTTCACCCCGGGAAGTTAATTAAATACCATTTGGAGGCATTTAATGTTCGAGCAAAAACGGCTGATTTTCGACAAAAGAGATAACACCCCCCCATTACGTCATGCTTCAGAAATGTGGAAAATGGTCTGTTTTCAAATGTTTTATTTTTGAACGTCAGTTCACATTTGTAGGTGGATCATCAGTGTTAGAGCTAAAATTAGCATGTTTAAAGTGATTTTCATGCTTCCAGGGGCTCGGGAAGTTAATTAAATACCATTTGGAGGCATTTAATGTTCGAGCAAAAACGGCTGATTTTCGACAAAAGAGATAACACCCCCCCCATTACGTCATGCTTCAGAAATGTGGAAAATGGTCCGTTTTCAAATGTTTTATTTTTGAACGTCAGTTCACATTTGTAGGTGGATCATCAGTGTTAGAGCTAAAATTAGCATGTTTAAAGTGATTTTCATGCTTCCAGGGGCCCAAAACACAAGATTAATGGAATGGTTAAAAGTGCATGAAAATGGCCAATTTACTCACTCTGAGTTCTCAAAAAGGGTTTCTTCACCCCGGGAAGTGAAATAAATACCATTTGGAGGCATTTAATGTTCGAGCAAAAACGGCTGATTTTCGACAAAAGAGATAACACCCCCCCATTACGTCATGCTTCAGAAATGTGGAAAATGGTCCGTTTTCAAATGTTTTATTTTTGAACGTCAGTTCACATTTGTAGGTGGATCATCAGTGTTAGAGCTAAAATTAGCATGTTTAAAGTGATTTTCATGCTTCCAGGGGCCCAAAACACAAGATTTATGGAATGGTTAAAAGTGCATGAAAATGGCCAATTTACTCACTCTGAGTTCTCAAAAAGGGTTTCTTCACCCCGGGAAGTTATTAAATACCATTTGGAGGCATTTAATGTTCGAGCAAAAACAGCTGATTTTCGACAAAAGAGATAACACCCCCCCATTACGTCATGCTTCAGAAATGTGGAAAATGGTCCGTTTTCAAATGTTTTATTTTTGAACGTCAGTTCACATTTGTAGGTGGATCATCAGTGTTAGAGCTAAAATTAGCATGTTTAAAGTGATTTTCATGCTTCCAGGGGCTCGGGAAGTTAATTAAATACCATTTGGAGGCATTTAATGTTCGAGCAAAAACGGCTGATTTTCGACAAAAGAGATAACACCCCCCCATTACGTCATGCTTCAGAAATGTGGAAAATGGTCCGTTTTCAAATGTTTTATTTTTGAACGTCAGTTCACATTTGTAGGTGGGTCATCAGTGTTAGAGCTAAAATTAGCATGTTTAAAGTGATTTTCATGCTTCCAGGGGCTCGGGAAGTGAAATAAATACCATTTGGAGGCATTTAATGTTCAGGCAAAAACGGCTGATTTTCGACAAAAGAGATAACACCCCCCCATTACGTCATGCTTCAGAAATGTGGAAAATGGTCCGTTTTCAAATGTTTTATTTTTGAACGTCAGTTCACATTTGTAGGTGGATCATCAGTGTTAGAGCTAAAATTAGCATGTTTAAAGTGATTTTTATGCTTCCAGGGGCCCAAAACACAAGATTTATGGAATGGTTAAAAGTGCATGAAAATGGCCAATTTACTCACTCTGAGTTCTCAAAAAGGGTTTCTTCACCCCGGGAAGTTAATTAAATACCATTTGGAGGCATTTAATGTTCGAGCAAAAACGGCTGATTTTCGACAGAAGAGATAACACCCCCCCATTACGTCATGCTTCAGAAATGTGGAAATGGTCCGTTTTCAAATGTTTTATTTTTGAACGTCAGTTCACATTTGTAGGTGGATCATCAGTGTTAGAGCTAAAATTAGCATGTTTAAAGTGATTTTCATGCTTCCAGGGGCTCGGGAAGTTAATTAAATACCATTTGGAGGCATTTAATGTTCGAGCAAAAACGGCTGATTTTCGACAAAAGAGATAACACCCCCCCATTACGTCATGCTTCAGAAATGTGGAAAATGGTCCGTTTTCAAATGTTTTATTTTTGAACATCAGTTCACATTTGTAGGTGGATCATCAGTGTTAGAGCTAAAATTAGCATGTTTAAAGTGATTGTCATGCTTCCAGGGGCCCAAAACACAAGATTTATGGAATGGTTAAAAGTGCATGAAAATGGCCAATTTACTCACTCTGAGTTCTCAAAAAGGGTTTCTTCACCCCGGGAAGTTAATTAAATACCATTTGGAGGCATTTAATGTTCGAGCAAAAACGGCTGATTTTCGACAAAAGAGATAACACCCCCCCATTACGTCATGCTTCAGAAATGTGGAAAATGGTCCGTTTTCAAATGTTTTATTTTTGAACGTCAGTTCACATTTGTAGGTGGATCATCAGTGTTAGAGCTAAAATTAGCATGTTTAAAGTGATTTTCATGCTTCCAGGGGCCCAAAACACAAGATTTATGGAATGGTTAAAAGTGCATGAAAATGGCCAATTTACTCACTCTGAGTTCTCAAAAATTGTTTCTTCACCCCGGGAAGTTAATTAAATACCATTTGGAGGCATTTAATGTTCGAGCAAAAACGGCTGATTTTCGACAAAAGAGATAACACCCCCCCATTACGTCATGCTTCAGAAATGTGGAAAATGGTCCGTTTTCAAATGTTTTATTTTTGAACGTCAGTTCACATTTGTAGGTGGATCATCAGTGTTAGAGCTAAAATTAGCATGTTTAAAGTGATTTTCATGCTTCCAGGGGCTCGGGAAGTTAATTAAATACCATTTGGAGGCATTTAATGTTCGAGCAAAAACGGCTGATTTTCGACAAAAGAGATAACACCCCCCATTACGTCATGCTTCAGAAATGTGGAAAATGGTCCGTTTTCAAATGTTTTATTTTTGAACGTCAGTTCACATTTGTAGGTGGATCATCAGTGTTAGAGCTAAAATTAGCATGTTTAAAGTGATTTTCATGCTTCCAGGGGCTCGGGAAGTTAATTAAATACCATTTGGAGGCATTTAATGTTCGAGCAAAAACGGCTGATTTTCGACAAAAGAGATAACACCCCCCCATTACGTCATGCTTCAGAAATGTGGAAAATGGTCCGTTTTCAAATGTTTTATTTTTGAACGTCAGTTCACATTTGTAGGTGGATCATCAGTGTTAGAGCTAAAATTAGCATGTTTAAAGTGATTTTCATGCTTCCAGGGGCTCGGGAAGTTAATTAAATACCATTTGGAGGCATTTAATGTTCGAGCAAAAACGGCTGATTTTCGACAAAAGAGATAACCCCCCCCATTATGTCATGCTTCAGAAATGTGGAAAATGGTCCGTTTTCAAATGTTTTATTTTTGAACGTCAGTTCACATTTGTAGGTGGATCATCAGTGTTAGAGCTAAAATTAGCATGTTTAAAGTGATTTTCATGCTTCCAGGGGCCCAAAACACAAGATTTATGGAATGGTTAAAAGTGCATGAAAATGGCCAATTTACTCACTCTGAGTTCTCAAAAAGGGTTTCTTCACCCCGGGAAGTGAAATAAATACCATTTGGAGGCATTTAATGTTCGAGCAAAAACGGCTGATTTTCGACAAAAGAGATAACACCCCCCCATTACGTCATGCTTCAGAAATGTGGAAAATGGTCCGTTTTCAAATGTTTTATTTTTGAACGTCAGTTCACATTTGTAGGTGGATCATCAGTGTTAGAGCTAAAATTAGCATGTTTAAAGTGATTTTCATGCTTCCAGGGGCTCGGGAAGTTAATTAAATACCATTTGGAGGCATTTAATGTTCGAGCAAAAACGGCTGATTTTCGACAAAAGAGATAACACCCCCCCATTACGTCATGCTTCAGAAATGTGGAAAATGGTCCGTTTTCAAATGTTTTATTTTTGAACGTCAGTTCACATTTGTAGGTGGATCATCAGTGTTAGAGCTAAAATTAGCATGTTTAAAGTGATTTTCATGCTTCCAGGGGCTCGGGAAGTTAATTAAATACCATTTGGAGGCATTTAATGTTCAAGCAAAAACGGCTGATTTTCGACAAAAGAGATAACATCCCCCCATTACGTCATGCTTCAGAAATGTGGAAAATGGTCCGTTTTCAAATGTTTTATTTTTGAACGTCAGTTCACATTTGTAGGTGGATCATCAGTGTTAGAGCTAAAATTAGCATGTTTAAAGTGATTTTCATGCTTCCAGGGGCCCAAAACACAAGATTTATGGAATGGTTAAAAGTGCATGAAAATGGCCAATTTACTCACTCTGAGTTCTCAAAAAGGGTTTCTTCACCCCGGGAAGTTAATTAAATACCATTTGGAGGCATTTAATGTTCGAGCAAAAACGGCTGATTTTCGACAAAAGAGATAACACCCCCCCATTACGTCATGCTTCAGAAATGTGGAAAATGGTCCGTTTTCAAATGTTTTATTTTTGAACGTCAGTTCACATTTGTAGGTGGATCATCAGTGTTAGAGCTAAAATTAGCATGTTTAAAGTGATTTTCATGCTTCCAGGGGCTCGGGAAGTTAATTAAATACCATTTGGAGGCATTTAATGTTCGAGCAAAAACGGCTGATTTTCGACAAAAGAGATAACACCCCCCCATTACGTCATGCTTCAGAAATGTGGAAAATGGTCCGTTTTCAAATGTTTTATTTTTGAACGTCAGTTCACATTTGTAGGTGGATCATCAGTGTTAGAGCTAAAATTAGCATGTTTAGAGTGATTTTCATGCTTCCAGGGGCCCAAAACACAAGATTTATGGAATGGTTAAAAGTGCATGAAAATGGCCAATTTACTCACTCTGAGTTCTCAAAAAGGGTTTCTTCACCCCGGGAAGTGAACTAAATACCATTTGGAGGAATTTAATGTTCGAGCAAAAACGGCTGATTTTCGACAAAAGAGATAACACCCCCCCATTACGTCATGCTTCAGAAATGTGGAAAATGGTCCGTTTTCAAATGTTTTATTTTTGAACGTCAGTTCACATTTGTAGGTGGATCATCAGTGTTAGAGCTAAAATTAGCATGTTTAAAGTGATTTTCATGCTTCCAGGGGCTCGGGAAGTGAAATAAATACCATTTGGAGGCATTTAATGTTCGAGCAAAAACGGCTGATTTTCGACAAAAGAGATAACACCCCCCCATTACGTCATGCTTCAGAAATGTGGAAAATGGTCCGTTTTCAAATGTTTTATTTTTGAATGTCAGTTCACATTTGTAGGTGGATCATCAGTGTTAGAGCTAAAATTAGCATGTTTAAAGTGATTTTCATGCTTCCAGGGGCCCAAAACACAAGATTTATGGAATGGTTAAAAGTGCATGAAAATGGCCAATTTACTCACTCTGAGTTCTCAAAAAGGGTTTCTTCACCCCGGGAAGTTAATTAAATACCATTTGGAGGCATTTAATGTTCGAGCAAAAACGGCTGATTTTCGACAAAAGAGATAACACCCCCCCATTACGTCATGCTTCAGAAATGTGGAAAATGGTCTGTTTTCAAATGTTTTATTTTTGAACGTCAGTTCACATTTGTAGGTGGATCATCAGTGTTAGAGCTAAAATTAGCATGTTTAAAGTGATTTTCATGCTTCCAGGGGCTCGGGAAGTTAATTAAATACCATTTGGAGGCATTTAATGTTCGAGCAAAAACGGCTGATTTTCGACAAAAGAGATAACACCCCCCCCATTACGTCATGCTTCAGAAATGTGGAAAATGGTCCGTTTTCAAATGTTTTATTTTTGAACGTCAGTTCACATTTGTAGGTGGATCATCAGTGTTAGAGCTAAAATTAGCATGTTTAAAGTGATTTTCATGCTTCCAGGGGCCCAAAACACAAGATTAATGGAATGGTTAAAAGTGCATGAAAATGGCCAATTTACTCACTCTGAGTTCTCAAAAAGGGTTTCTTCACCCCGGGAAGTGAAATAAATACCATTTGGAGGCATTTAATGTTCGAGCAAAAACGGCTGATTTTCGACAAAAGAGATAACACCCCCCCATTACGTCATGCTTCAGAAATGTGGAAAATGGTCCGTTTTCAAATGTTTTATTTTTGAACGTCAGTTCACATTTGTAGGTGGATCATCAGTGTTAGAGCTAAAATTAGCATGTTTAAAGTGATTTTCATGCTTCCAGGGGCCCAAAACACAAGATTTATGGAATGGTTAAAAGTGCATGAAAATGGCCAATTTACTCACTCTGAGTTCTCAAAAAGGGTTTCTTCACCCCGGGAAGTTAATTAAATACCATTTGGAGGCATTTAATGTTCGAGCAAAAACAGCTGATTTTCGACAAAAGAGATAACACCCCCCCATTACGTCATGCTTCAGAAATGTGGAAAATGGTCCGTTTTCAAATGTTTAATTTTTGAACGTCAGTTCACATTTGTAGGTGGATCATCAGTGTTAGAGCTAAAATTAGCATGTTTAAAGTGATTTTCATGCTTCCAGGGGCTCGGGAAGTTAATTAAATACCATTTGGAGGCATTTAATGTTCGAGCAAAAACGGCTGATTTTCGACAAAAGAGATAACACCCCCCCATTACGTCATGCTTCAGAAATGTGGAAAATGGTCCGTTTTCAAATGTTTTATTTTTGAACGTCAGTTCACATTTGTAGGTGGATCATCAGTGTTAGAGCTAAAATTAGCATGTTTAAAGTGATTTTCATGCTTCCAGGGGCTCGGGAAGTGAAATAAATACCATTTGGAGGCATTTAATGTTCAGGCAAAAACGGCTGATTTTCGACAAAAGAGATAACACCCCCCATTACGTCATGCTTCAGAAATGTGGAAAATGGTCCGTTTTCAAATGTTTTATTTTTGAACGTCAGTTCACATTTGTAGGTGGATCATCAGTGTTAGAGCTAAAATTAGCATGTTTAAAGTGATTTTCATGCTTCCAGGGGCCCAAAACACAAGATTTATGGAATGGTTAAAAGTGCATGAAAATGGCCAATTTACTCACTCTGAGTTCTCAAAAAGGGTTTCTTCACCCCGGGAAGTTAATTAAATACCATTTGGAGGCATTTAATGCTCGAGCAAAAACGGCTGATTTTCGACAGAAGAGATAACACCCCCCCATTACGTCATGCTTCAGAAATGTGGAAATGGTCCGTTTTCAAATGTTTTATTTTTGAACGTCAGTTCACATTTGTAGGTGGATCATCAGTGTTAGAGCTAAAATTAGCATGTTTAAAGTGATTTTCATGCTTCCAGGGGCTCGGGAAGTTAATTAAATACCATTTGGAGGCATTTAATGTTCGAGCAAAAACGGCTGATTTTCGACAAAAGAGATAACACCCCCCCATTACGTCATGCTTCAGAAATGTGGAAAATGGTCCGTTTTCAAATGTTTTATTTTTGAACATCAGTTCACATTTGTAGGTGGATCATCAGTGTTAGAGCTAAAATTAGCATGTTTAAAGTGATTGTCATGCTTCCAGGGGCCCAAAACACAAGATTTATGGAATGGTTAAAAGTGCATGAAAATGGCCAATTTACTCACTCTGAGTTCTCAAAAAGGGTTTCTTCACCCCGGGAAGTTAATTAAATACCATTTGGAGGCATTTAATGTTCGAGCAAAAACGGCTGATTTTCGACAAAAGAGATAACACCCCCCCATTACGTCATGCTTCAGAAATGTGGAAAATGGTCCGTTTTCAAATGTTTTATTTTTGAACGTCAGTTCACATTTGTAGGTGGATCATCAGTGTTAGAGCTAAAATTAGCATGTTTAAAGTGATTTTCATGCTTCCAGGGGCTCGGGAAGTTAATTAAATACCATTTGGAGGCATTTAATGTTCGAGCAAAAACGGCTGATTTTCGACAAAAGAGATAACACCCCCCCATTACGTCATGCTTCAGAAATGTGGAAAATGGTCCGTTTTCAAATGTTTTATTTTTGAACGTCAGTTCACATTTGTAGGTGGATCATCAGTGTTAGAGCTAAAATTAGCATGTTTAAAGTGATTTTCATGCTTCCAGGGGCCCAAAACACAAGATTTATGGAATGGTTAAAAGTGCATGAAAATGGCCAATTTACTCACTCTGAGTTCTCAAAAAATGTTTCTTCACCCCGGGAAGTTAATTAAATACCATTTGGAGGCATTTAATGTTCGAGCAAAAACGGCTGATTTTCGACAAAAGAGATAACACCCCCCCATTACGTCATGCTTCAGAAATGTGGAAAATGGTCCGTTTTCAAATGTTTTATTTTTGAACGTCAGTTCACATTTGTAGGTGGATCATCAGTGTTAGAGCTAAAATTAGCATGTTTAAAGTGATTTTCATGCTTCCAGGGGCTCGGGAAGTTAATTAAATACCATTTGGAGGCATTTAATGTTCGAGCAAAAACGGCTGATTTTCGACAAAAGAGATAACACCCCCCATTACGTCATGCTTCAGAAATGTGGAAAATGGTCCGTTTTCAAATGTTTTATTTTTGAACGTCAGTTCACATTTGTAGGTGGATCATCAGTGTTAGAGCTAAAATTAGCATGTTTAAAGTGATTTTCATGCTTCCAGGGGCTCGGGAAGTTAATTAAATACCATTTGGAGGCATTTAATGTTCGAGCAAAAACGGCTGATTTTCGACAAAAGAGATAACACCCCCCCATTACGTCATGCTTCAGAAATGTGGAAAATGGTCCGTTTTCAAATGTTTTATTTTTGAACGTCAGTTCACATTTGTAGGTGGATCATCAGTGTTAGAGCTAAAATTAGCATGTTTAAAGTGATTTTCATGCTTCCAGGGGCTCGGGAAGTTAATTAAATACCATTTGGAGGCATTTAATGTTCGAGCAAAAACGGCTGATTTTCGACAAAAGAGATAACACCCCCCCATTATGTCATGCTTCAGAAATGTGGAAAATGGTCCGTTTTCAAATGTTTTATTTTTGAACGTCAGTTCACATTTGTAGGTGGATCATCAGTGTTAGAGCTAAAATTAGCATGTTTAAAGTGATTTTCATGCTTCCAGGGGCCCAAAACACAAGATTTATGGAATGGTTAAAAGTGCATGAAAATGGCCAATTTACTCACTCTGAGTTCTCAAAAAGGGTTTCTTCATCCCGGGAAGTGAAATAAATACCATTTGGAGGCATTTAATGTTCGAGCAAAAACGGCTGATTTTCGACAAAAGAGATAACACCCACCCATTACGTCATGCTTCAGAAATGTGGAAAATGGTCCGTTTTCAAATGTTTTATTTTTGAACGTCAGTTCACATTTGTAGGTGGATCATCAGTGTTAGAGCTAAAATTAGCATGTTTAAAGTGATTTTCATGCTTCCAGGGGCTCGGGAAGTTAATTAAATACCATTTGGAGGCATTTAATGTTCGAGCAAAAACGGCTGATTTTCGACAAAAGAGATAACACCCCCCCATTACGTCATGCTTCAGAAATGTGGAAAATGGTCCGTTTTCAAATGTTTTATTTTTGAACGTCAGTTCACATTTGTAGGTGGATCATCAGTGTTAGAGCTAAAATTAGCATGTTTAAAGTGATTTTCATGCTTCCAGGGGCTCGGGAAGTGAAATAAATACCATTTGGAGGCATTTAATGTTCAGGCAAAAACGGCTGATTTTCGACAAAAGAGATAACACCCCCCATTACGTCATGCTTCAGAAATGTGGAAAATGGTCCGTTTTCAAATGTTTTATTTTTGAACGTCAGTTCACATTTGTAGGTGGATCATCAGTGTTAGAGCTAAAATTAGCATGTTTAAAGTGATTTTCATGCTTCCAGGGGCCCAAAACACAAGATTTATGGAATGGTTAAAAGTGCATGAAAATGGCCAATTTACTCACTCTGAGTTCTCAAAAAGGGTTTCTTCACCCCGGGAAGTTAATTAAATACCATTTGGAGGCATTTAATGCTCGAGCAAAAACGGCTGATTTTCGACAGAAGAGATAACACCCCCCCATTACGTCATGCTTCAGAAATGTGGAAATGGTCCGTTTTCAAATGTTTTATTTTTGAACGTCAGTTCACATTTGTAGGTGGATCATCAGTGTTAGAGCTAAAATTAGCATGTTTAAAGTGATTTTCATGCTTCCAGGGGCTCGGGAAGTTAATTAAATACCATTTGGAGGCATTTAATGTTCGAGCAAAAACGGCTGATTTTCGACAAAAGAGATAACACCCCCCCATTACGTCATGCTTCAGAAATGTGGAAAATGGTCCGTTTTCAAATGTTTTATTTTTGAACATCAGTTCACATTTGTAGGTGGATCATCAGTGTTAGAGCTAAAATTAGCATGTTTAAAGTGATTGTCATGCTTCCAGGGGCCCAAAACACAAGATTTATGGAATGGTTAAAAGTGCATGAAAATGGCCAATTTACTCACTCTGAGTTCTCAAAAAGGGTTTCTTCACCCCGGGAAGTTAATTAAATACCATTTGGAGGCATTTAATGTTCGAGCAAAAACGGCTGATTTTCGACAAAAGAGATAACACCCCCCCATTACGTCATGCTTCAGAAATGTGGAAAATGGTCCGTTTTCAAATGTTTTATTTTTGAACGTCAGTTCACATTTGTAGGTGGATCATCAGTGTTAGAGCTAAAATTAGCATGTTTAAAGTGATTTTCATGCTTCCAGGGGCTCGGGAAGTTAATTAAATACCATTTGGAGGCATTTAATGTTCGAGCAAAAACGGCTGATTTTCGACAAAAGAGATAACACCCCCCCATTACGTCATGCTTCAGAAATGTGGAAAATGGTCCGTTTTCAAATGTTTTATTTTTGAACGTCAGTTCACATTTGTAGGTGGATCATCAGTGTTAGAGCTAAAATTAGCATGTTTAAAGTGATTTTCATGCTTCCAGGGGCCCAAAACACAAGATTTATGGAATGGTTAAAAGTGCATGAAAATGGCCAATTTACTCACTCTGAGTTCTCAAAAAATGTTTCTTCACCCCGGGAAGTTAATTAAATACCATTTGGAGGCATTTAATGTTCGAGCAAAAACGGCTGATTTTCGACAAAAGAGATAACACCCCCCCATTACGTCATGCTTCAGAAATGTGGAAAATGGTCCGTTTTCAAATGTTTTATTTTTGAACGTCAGTTCACATTTGTAGGTGGATCATCAGTGTTAGAGCTAAAATTAGCATGTTTAAAGTGATTTTCCTGCTTCCAGGGGCTCGGGAAGTTAATTAAATACCATTTGGAGGCATTTAATGTTCGAGCAAAAACGGCTGATTTTCGACAAAAGAGATAACACCCCCCATTACGTCATGCTTCAGAAATGTGGAAAATGGTCCGTTTTCAAATGTTTTATTTTTGAACGTCAGTTCACATTTGTAGGTGGATCATCAGTGTTAGAGCTAAAATTAGCATGTTTAAAGTGATTTTCATGCTTCCAGGGGCTCGGGAAGTTAATTAAATACCATTTGGAGGCATTTAATGTTCGAGCAAAAACGGCTGATTTTCGACAAAAGAGATAACACCCCCCCATTACGTCATGCTTCAGAAATGTGGAAAATGGTCCGTTTTCAAATGTTTTATTTTTGAACGTCAGTTCACATTTGTAGGTGGATCATCAGTGTTAGAGCTAAAATTAGCATGTTTAAAGTGATTTTCATGCTTCCAGGGGCTCGGGAAGTTAATTAAATACCATTTGGAGGCATTTAATGTTCGAGCAAAAACGGCTGATTTTCGACAAAAGAGATAACACCCCCCCATTATGTCATGCTTCAGAAATGTGGAAAATGGTCCGTTTTCAAATGTTTTATTTTTGAACGTCAGTTCACATTTGTAGGTGGATCATCAGTGTTAGAGCTAGAATTAGCATGTTTAAAGTGATTTTCATGCTTCCAGGGGCCCAAAACACAAGATTTATGGAATGGTTAAAAGTGCATGAAAATGGCCAATTTACTCACTCTGAGTTCTCAAAAAGGGTTTCTTCATCCCGGGAAGTGAAATAAATACCATTTGGAGGCATTTAATGTTCGAGCAAAAACGGCTGATTTTCGAAAAAAGAGATAACACCCACCCATTACGTCATGCTTCAGAAATGTGGAAAATGGTCCGTTTTCAAATGTTTTATTTTTGAACGTCAGTTCACATTTGTAGGTGGATCATCAGTGTTAGAGCTAAAATTAGCATGTTTAAAGTGATTTTCATGCTTCCAGGGGCTCGGGAAGTTAATTAAATACCATTTGGAGGCATTTAATGTTCGAGCAAAAACGGCTGATTTTCGACAAAAGAGATAACACCCCCCCATTACGTCATGCTTCAGAAATGTGGAAAATGGTCCGTTTTCAAATGTTTTATTTTTGAACGTCAGTTCACATTTGTAGGTGGAACATCAGTGTTAGAGCTAAAATTAGCATGTTTAAAGTGATTTTCATGCTTCCAGGGGCTCGGGAAGTTAATTAAATACCATTTGGCGGCATTTAATGTTCAAGCAAAAACGGCTGATTTTCGACAAAAGAGATAACATCCCCCCATTACGTCATGCTTCAGAAATGTGGAAAATGGTCCGTTTTCAAATGTTTTATTTTTGAACGTCAGTTCACATTTGTAGGTGGATCATCAGTGTTAGAGCTAAAATTAGCATGTTTAAAGTGATTTTCATGCTTCCAGGGGCCCAAAACACAAGATTTATGGAATGGTTAAAAGTGCATGAAAATGGCCAATTTACTCACTCTGAGTTCTCAAAAAGGGTTTCTTCACCCCGGGAAGTTAATTAAATACCATTTGGAGGCATTTAATGTTCGAGCAAAAACGGCTGATTTTCGACAAAAGAGATAACACCCCCCCATTACGTCATGCTTCAGAAATGTGGAAAATGGTCCGTTTTCAAATGTTTTATTTTTGAACGTCAGTTCACATTTGTAGGTGGATCATCAGTGTTAGAGCTAAAATTAGCATGTTTAAAGTGATTTTCATGCTTCCAGGGGCTCGGGAAGTTAATTAAATACCATTTGGAGGCATTTAATGTTCGAGCAAAAACGGCTGATTTTCGACAAAAGAGATAACACCCCCCCATTACGTCATGCTTCAGAAATGTGGAAAATGGTCCGTTTTCAAATGTTTTATTTTTGAACGTCAGTTCACATTTGTAGGTGGATCATCAGTGTTAGAGCTAAAATTAGCATGTTTAGAGTGATTTTCATGCTTCCAGGGGCCCAAAACACAAGATTTATGGAATGGTTAAAAGTGCATGAAAATGGCCAATTTACTCACTCTGAGTTCTCAAAAAGGGTTTCTTCACCCCGGGAAGTGAACTAAATACCATTTGGAGGCATTTAATGTTCGAACAAAAACGGCTGATTTTCGACAAAAGAGATAACACCCCCCCATTACGTCATGCTTCAGAAATGTGGAAAATGGTCCGTTTTCAAATGTTTTATTTTTGAACGTCAGTTCACATTTGTAGGTGGATCATCAGTGTTAGAGCTAAAATTAGCATGTTTAAAGTGATTTTCATGCTTCCAGGGGCCCAAAACACAAGATTAATGGAATGGTTAAAAGTGCATGAAAATGGCCAATTTACTCACTCTGAGTTCTCAAAAAGGGTTTCTTCACCCCGGGAAGTTAATTAAATACCATTTGGAGGCATTTAATGTTCGAGCAAAAACAGCTGATTTTCGACAAAAGAGATAACACCCCCCCATTACGTCATGCTTCAGAAATGTGGAAAATGGTCCGTTTTCAAATGTTTTATTTTTGAACGTCAGTTCACATTTGTAGGTGGATCATCAGTGTTAGAGCTAAATTTAGCATGTTTAAAGTGATTTTCATGCTTCCAGGGGCCCAAAACACAAGATTTATGGAATGGTTAAAAGTGCATGAAAATGGCCAATTTACTCACTCTGAGTTCTCAAAAAGGGTTTCTTCACCCCGGGAAGTTAATTAAATACCATTTGGAGGCATTTAATGTTCGAGCAAAAACGGCTGATTTTCGACAAAAGAGATAACACCCCCCCATTACGTCATGCTTCAGAAATGTGGAAAATGGTCCGTTTTCAAATGTTTTATTTTTGAACGTCAGTTCACATTTGTAGGTGGATCATCAGTGTTAGAGCTAAATTTAGCATGTTTAAAGTGATTTTCATGCTTCCAGGGGCTCGGGAAGTTAATTAAATACCATTTGGAGGCATTTAATGTTCGAGCAAAAACAGCTGATTTTCGACAAAAGAGATAACACCCCCCCATTACGTCATGCTTCAGAAATGTGGAAAATGGTCCGTTTTCAAATGTTTTATTTTTGAACGTCAGTTCACATTTGTAGGTGGATCATCAGTGTTAGAGCTAAATTTAGCATGTTTAAAGTGATTTTCATGCTTCCAGGGGCCCAAAACACAAGATTTATGGAATGGTTAAAAGTGCATGAAAATGGCCAATTTACTCACTCTGAGTTCTCAAAAAGGGTTTCTTCACCCCGGGAAGTTAATTAAATACCATTTGGAGGCATTTAATGTTCGAGCAAAAACGGCTGATTTTCGACAAAAGAGATAACACCCCCCCATTACGTCATGCTTCAGAAATGTGGAAAATGGTCCGTTTTCAAATGTTTTATTTTTGAACGTCAGTTCACATTTGTAGGTGGATCATCAGTGTTAGAGCTAAATTTAGCATGTTTAAAGTGATTTTCATGCTTCCAGGGGCTCGGGAAGTTAATTAAATACCATTTGGAGGCATTTAATGTTCGAGCAAAAACAGCTGATTTTCGACAAAAGAGATAACACCCCCCCATTACGTCATGCTTCAGAAATGTGGAAAATGGTCCGTTTTCAAATGTTTTATTTTTGAACGTCAGTTCACATTTGTAGGTGGATCATCAGTGTTAGAGCTAAATTTAGCATGTTTAAAGTGATTTTCATGCTTCCAGGGGCCCAAAACACAAGATTTATGGAATGGTTAAAAGTGCATGAAAATGGCCAATTTACTCACTCTGAGTTCTCAAAAAGGGTTTCTTCACCCCGGGAAGTTAATTAAATACCATTTGGAGGCATTTAATGTTCGAGCAAAAACGGCTGATTTTCGACAAAAGAGATAACACCCCCCCATTACGTCATGCTTCAGAAATGTGGAAAATGGTCCGTTTTCAAATGTTTTATTTTTGAACGTCAGTTCACATTTGTAGGTGGATCATCAGTGTTAGAGCTAAAATTAGCATGTTTAAAGTGATTTTCATGCTTCCAGGGGCCCAAAAGACAAGATTTATGGAATGGTTAAAAGTGCATGAAAATGGCCAATTTACTCACTCTGAGTTCTCAAAAAGGGTTTCTTCACCCCGGGAAGTTAATTAAATACCATTTGGAGGCATTTAATGTTCGAGCAAAAACGGCTGATTTTCGACAAAACAGATAACACCCCCCCATTACGTCATGCTTCAGAAATGTGGAAAATGGTCCGTTTTCAAATGTTTTATTTTTGAACGTCAGTTCACATTTGTAGGTGGATCATCAGTGTTAGAGCTAAATTTAGCATGTTTAAAGTGATTTTCATGCTTCCAGGGGCTCGGGAAGTTAATTAAATACCATTTGGAGGCATTTAATGTTCGAGCAAAAACAGCTGATTTTCGACAAAAGAGATAACACCCCCCCATTACGTCATGCTTCAGAAATGTGGAAAATGGTCCGTTTTCAAATGTTTTATTTTTGAACGTCAGTTCACATTTGTAGGTGGATCATCAGTGTTAGAGCTAAATTTAGCATGTTTAAAGTGATTTTCATGCTTCCAGGGGCCCAAAACACAAGATTTATGGAATGGTTAAAAGTGCATGAAAATGGCCAATTTACTCACTCTGAGTTCTCAAAAAAGGTTTCTTCACCCCGGGAAGTTAATTAAATACCATTTGGAGGCATTTAATGTTCGAGCAAAAACGGCAGATTTTCGACAAAAGAGATAACACCCCCCCATTACGTCATGCTTCAGAAATGTGGAAAATGGTCCGTTTTCAAATGTTTTATTTTTGAACGTCAGTTCACATTTGTAGGTGGATCATCAGTGTTAGAGCTAAAATTAGCATGTTTAAAGTGATTTTCATGCTTCCAGGGGCCCAAAACACAAGATTTATGGAATGGTTAAAAGTGCATGAAAATGGCCAATTTACTCACTCTGAGTTCTCAAAAAGGGTTTCTTCACCCCGGGAAGTTAATTAAATACCATTTGGAGGCATTTAATGTTCGAGCAAAAACGGCTGATTTTCGACAAAAGAGATAACACCCCCCCATTACGTCATGCTTCAGAAATGTGGAAAATGGTCCGTTTTCAAATGTTTTATTTTTGAACGTCAGTTCACATTTGTAGGTGGATTATCAGTGTTAGAGCTAAAATTAGCATGTTTAAAGTGATTTTCGTGCTTCCAGGGGCTCGGGAAGTTAATTAAATACCATTTGGAGGCATTTAATGTTCGAGCAAAAACGGCTGATTTTCGACAAAAGAGATAACACCCCCCCATTACGTCATGCTTCAGAAATGTGGAAAATGGTCCGTTTTCAAATGTTTTATTTTTGAACGTCAGTTCACATTTGTAGGTGGATCATCAGTGTTAGAGCTAAAATTAGCATGTTTAAAGTGATTTTCATGCTTCCAGGGGCCCAAAAGACAAGATTTATGGAATGGTTAAAAGTGCATGAAAATGGCCAATTTACTCACTCTGAGTTCTCAAAAAGGGTTTCTTCACCCCGGGAAGTTAATTAAATACCATTTGGAGGCATTTAATGTTCGAGCAAAAACGGCTGATTTTCGACAAAAGAGATAACACCCCCCCATTACGTCATGCTTCAGAAATGTGGAAAATGGTCCGTTTTCAAATGTTTTATTTTTGAACGTCAGTTCACATTTGTAGGTGGATCATCAGTGTTAGAGCTAAAATTAGCATGTTTAAAGTGATTTTCATGCTTCCAGGGGCCCAAAACACAAGATTTATGGAATGGTTAAAAGTGCATGAAAATGGCCAATTTACTCACTCTGAGTTCTCAAAAAGGGTTTCTTCACCCCGGGAAGTTAATTAAATACCATTTGGAGGCATTTAATGTTCGAGCAAAAACGGCTGATTTTCGACAAAAGAGATAACACCCCCCCATTACGTCATGCTTCAGAAATGTGGAAAATGGTCCGTTTTCAAATGTTTTATTTTTGAACGTCAGTTCACATTTGTAGGTGGATCATCAGTGTTAGAGCTAAAATTAGCATGTTTAAAGTGATTTTCATGCTTCCAGGGGCTCGGGAAGTGAAATAAATACCATTTGGAGGCATTTAATGTTCGAGCAAAAACGGTTGATTTTCGACAAAAGAGATAACACCCCCCCATTACGTCATGCTTCAGAAATGTGGAAAATGGTCCGTTTTCAAATGTTTTATTTTTGAACGTCAGTTCACATTTGTAGGTGGATCATCAGTGTTAGAGCTAAAATTAGCATGTTTAAAGGGATTTTCATGCTTCCAGGGGCCCAAAACACAAGATTAATGGAATGGGTAAAAGTGCATGAAAATGGCCAATTTACTCACTCTGAGTTCTCAAAAAGGGTTTCTTCACCCCAGGAAGTTAATTAAATACCATTTGGAGGCATTTAATGTTCGAGCAAAAACGGCTGATTTTCGACAAAAGAGATAACACCCCCCCATTACGTCATGCTTCAGAAATGTGGAAAATGGTCCGTTTTCAAATGTTTTATTTTTGAACGTCAGTTCACATTTGTAGGTGGATCATCAGTGTTAGAGCTAAATTTAGCATGTTTAAAGTGATTTTCATGCTTCCAGGGGCTCGGGAAGTTAATTAAATACCATTTGGAGGCATTTAATGTTCGAGCAAAAACAGCTGATTTTCGACAAAAGAGATAACACCCCCCCATTACGTCATGCTTCAGAAATGTGGAAAATGGTCCGTTTTCAAATGTTTTATTTTTGAACGTCAGTTCACATTTGTAGGTGGATCATCAGTGTTAGAGCTAAATTTAGCATGTTTAAAGTGATTTTCATGCTTCCAGGGGCCCAAAACACAAGATTTATGAAATGGTTAAAAGTGCATGAAAATGGCCAATTTACTCACTCTGAGTTCTCAAAAAGGGTTTCTTCACCCCGGGAAGTTAATTAAATACCATTTGGAGGCATTTAATGTTCGAGCAAAAACGGCTGATTTTCGACAAAAGAGATAACACCCCCCCATTACGTCATGCTTCAGAAATGTGGAAAATGGTCCGTTTTCAAATGTTTTATTTTTGAACGTCAGTTCACATTTGTAGGTGGATCATCAGTGTTAGAGCTAAAATTAGCATGTTTAAAGTGATTTTCATGCTTCCAGGGGCCCAAAAGACAAGATTTATGGAATGGTTAAAAGTGCATGAAAATGGCCAATTTACTCACTCTGAGTTCTCAAAAAGGGTTTCTTCACCCCGGGAAGTTAATTAAATACCATTTGGAGGCATTTAATGTTCGAGCAAAAACGGCTGATTTTCGACAAAAGAGATAACACCCCCCCATTACGTCATGCTTCAGAAATGTGGAAAATGGTCCGTTTTCAAATGTTTTATTTTTGAACGTCAGTTCACATTTGTAGGTGGATCATCAGTGTTAGAGCTAAATTTAGCATGTTTAAAGTGATTTTCATGCTTCCAGGGGCTCGGGAAGTTAATTAAATACCATTTGGAGGCATTTAATGTTCGAGCAAAAACAGCTGATTTTCGACAAAAGAGATAACACCCCCCCATTACGTCATGCTTCAGAAATGTGGAAAATGGTCCGTTTTCAAATGTTTTATTTTTGAACGTCAGTTCACATTTGTAGGTGGATCATCAGTGTTAGAGCTAAATTTAGCATGTTTAAAGTGATTTTCATGCTTCCAGGGGCCCAAAACACAAGATTTATGGAATGGTTAAAAGTGCATGAAAATGGCCAATTTACTCACTCTGAGTTCTCAAAAAGGGTTTCTTCACCCCGGGAAGTTAATTAAATACCATTTGGAGGCATTTAATGTTCGAGCAAAAACGGCAGATTTTCGACAAAAGAGATAACACCCCCCCATTACGTCATGCTTCAGAAATGTGGAAAATGGTCCGTTTTCAAATGTTTTATTTTTGAACGTCAGTTCACATTTGTAGGTGGATCATCAGTGTTAGAGCTAAAATTAGCATGTTTAAAGTGATTTTCATGCTTCCAGGGGCCCAAAACACAAGATTTATGGAATGGTTAAAAGTGCATGAAAATGGCCAATTTACTCACTCTGAGTTCTCAAAAAGGGTTTCTTCACCCCGGGAAGTTAATTAAATACCATTTGGAGGCATTTAATGTTCGAGCAAAAACGGCTGATTTTCGACAAAAGAGATAACACCCCCCCATTACGTCATGCTTCAGAAATGTGGAAAATGGTCCGTTTTCAAATGTTTTATTTTTGAACGTCAGTTCACATTTGTAGGTGGATTATCAGTGTTAGAGCTAAAATTAGCATGTTTAAAGTGATTTTCGTGCTTCCAGGGGCTCGGGAAGTTAATTAAATACCATTTGGAGGCATTTAATGTTCGAGCAAAAACGGCTGATTTTCGACAAAAGAGATAACACCCCCCCATTACGTCATGCTTCAGAAATGTGGAAAATGGTCCGTTTTCAAATGTTTTATTTTTGAACGTCAGTTCACATTTGTAGGTGGATCATCAGTGTTAGAGCTAAAATTAGCATGTTTAAAGTGATTTTCATGCTTCCAGGGGCCCAAAAGACAAGATTTATGGAATGGTTAAAAGTGCATGAAAATGGCCAATTTACTCACTCTGAGTTCTCAAAAAGGGTTTCTTCACCCCGGGAAGTTAATTAAATACCATTTGGAGGCATTTAATGTTCGAGCAAAAACGGCTGATTTTCGACAAAAGAGATAACACCCCCCCATTACGTCATGCTTCAGAAATGTGGAAAATGGTCCGTTTTCAAATGTTTTATTTTTGAACGTCAGTTCACATTTGTAGGTGGATCATCAGTGTTAGAGCTAAAATTAGCATGTTTAAAGTGATTTTCATGCTTCCAGGGGCCCAAAACACAAGATTTATGGAATGGTTAAAAGTGCATGAAAATGGCCAATTTACTCACTCTGAGTTCTCAAAAAGGGTTTCTTCACCCCGGGAAGTTAATTAAATACCATTTGGAGGCATTTAATGTTCGAGCAAAAACGGCTGATTTTCGACAAAAGAGATAACACCCCCCCATTACGTCATGCTTCAGAAATGTGGAAAATGGTCCGTTTTCAAATGTTTTATTTTTGAACGTCAGTTCACATTTGTAGGTGGATCATCAGTGTTAGAGCTAAAATTAGCATGTTTAAAGTGATTTTCATGCTTCCAGGGGCTCGGGAAGTGAAATAAATACCATTTGGAGGCATTTAATGTTCGAGCAAAAACGGTTGATTTTCGACAAAAGAGATAACACCCCCCCATTACGTCATGCTTCAGAAATGTGGAAAATGGTCCGTTTTCAAATGTTTTATTTTTGAACGTCAGTTCACATTTGTAGGTGGATCATCAGTGTTAGAGCTAAAATTAGCATGTTTAAAGGGATTTTCATGCTTCCAGGGGCCCAAAACACAAGATTAATGGAATGGGTAAAAGTGCATGAAAATGGCCAATTTACTCACTCTGAGTTCTCAAAAAGGGTTTCTTCACCCCGGGAAGTGAAATAAATACCATTTGGAGGCATTTAATGTTCGAGCAAAAACGGCTGATTTTCGACAAAAGAGATAACACCCCCCCATTACGTCATGCTTCAGAAATGTGGAAAATGGTCCGTTTTCAAATGTTTTATTTTTGAACGTCAGTTCACATTTGTAGGTGGATCATCAGTGTTAGAGCTAAAATTAGCATGTTTAAAGTGATTTTCATGCTTCCAGGGGCTCGGGAAGTTAATTAAATACCATTTGGAGGCATTTAATGTTCGAGCAAAAACGGCTGATTTTCGACAAAAGAGATAACACCCCCCCATTACGTCATGCTTCAGAAATGTGCAAAATGGTCCGTTTTCAAATGTTTTATTTTTGAACGTCAGTTCACATTTGTAGGTGGATCATCAGTGTTAGAGCTAAAATTAGCATGTTTAAAGTGATTTTCATGCTTCCAGGGGCCCAAAACACAAGATTTATGGAATGGTTAAAAGTGCATGAAAATGGCCAATTTACTCACTCTGAGTTCTCAAAAAGGGTTTCTTCACCCCGGGAAGTTAATTAATACCATTTGGAGGCATTTAATGTTCGAGCAAAAACGGCTGATTTTCGACAAAAGAGATAACACCCCCCCATTACGTCATGCTTCAGAAATGTGGAAAATGGTCCGTTTTCAAATGTTTTATTTTTGAATGTCAGTTCACATTTGTAGGTGGATCATCAGTGTTAGAGCTAAAATTAGCATGTTTAAAGTGATTTTCATGCTTCCAGGGGCTCGGGAAGTTAATTAAATACCATTTGGAGGCATTTAATGTTCGAGCAAAAACGGCTGATTTTCGACAAAAGAGATAACACCCCCCCATTACGTCATGCTTCAGAAATGTGGAAAATGGTCCGTTTTCAAATGTTTTATTTTTGAACGTCAGTTCACATTTGTAGGTGGATCATCAGTGTTAGAGCTAAAATTAGCATGTTTAAAGTGATTTTCATGCTTCCAGGGGCTCGGGAAGTGAAATAAATACCATTTGGAGGCATTTAATGTTCGAGCAAAAACGGCTGATTTTCGACAAAAGAGATAACACCCCCCCATTACGTCATGCTTCAGAAATGTGGAAAATGATCCGTTTTCAAATGTTTTATTTTTGAATGTCAGTTCACATTTGTAGGTGGATCATCAGTGTTAGAGCTAAAATTAGCATGTTTAAAGTGATTTTCATGCTTCCAGGGGCCCAAAACACAAGATTTATGGAATGGTTAAAAGTGCATGAAAATGGCCAATTTACTCACTCTGAGTTCTCAAAAAGGGTTTCTTCACCCCGGGAAGTTAATTAAATACCATTTGGAGGCATTTAATGTTCGAGCAAAAACGGCTGATTTTCGACAAAAGAGATAACACCCCCCCATTACGTCATGCTTCAGAAATGTGGAAAATGGTCCGTTTTCAAATGTTTTATTTTTGAACGTCAGTTCACATTTGTAGGTGGATCATCAGTGTTAGAGCTAAAATTAGCATGTTTAAAGTGATTTTCATGCTTCCAGGGGCTCGGGAAGTTAATTAAATACCATTTGGAGGCATTTAATGTTCGAGCAAAAACGGCTGATTTTCAACAAAAGAGATAACACCCCCCCATTACGTCATGCTTCAGAAATGTGGAAAATGGTCCGTTTTCAAATGTTTTATTTTTGAACGTCAGTTCACATTTGTAGGTGGATCATCAGTGTTAGAGCTAAAATTAGCATGTTTAAAGTGATTTTCATGCTTCCAGGGGCCCAAAACACAAGATTTATGGAATGGTTAAAAGTGCATGAAAATGGCCAATTTACTCACTCTGAGTTCTCAAGAAGGGTTTCTTCACCCCGGGAAGTTAATTAAATACCATTTGGAGGCATTTAATGTTCGAGCAAAAACGGCTGATTTTCGACAAAAGAGATAACACCCCCCCATTACGTCATACTTCAGAAATGTGGAAAATGGTCCGTTTTCAAATGTTTTATTTTTGAACGTCAGTTCACATTTGTAGGTGGATCATCAGTGTTAGAGCTAAAATTAGCATGTTTAAAGTGATTTTCATGCTTCCAGGGGCTCGGGAAGTTAATTAAATACCATTTGGAGGCATTTAATGTTCGAGCAAAAACGGCTGATTTTCGACAAAAGAGATAACACCCCCCCCATTACGTCATGCTTCAGAAATGTGGAAAATGGTCCGTTTTCAAATGTTTTATTTTTGAACGTCAGTTCACATTTGTAGGTGGATCATCAGTGTTAGAGCTAAAATTAGCATGTTTAAAGTGATTTTCATGCTTCCAGGGGCTCGGGAAGTGAAATAAATACCATTTGGAGGCATTTAATGTTCGAGCAAAAACGGCTGATGTTCGACAAAAGAGATAACACCCCCCCATTACGTCATGCTTCAGAAATGTGGAAAATGGTCCGTTTTCAAATGTTTTATTTTTGAATGTCAGTTCACATTTGTAGGTGGATCATCAGTGTTAGAGCTAAAATTAGCATGTTTAAAGTGATTTTCATGCTTCCAGGGGCCCAAAACACAAGATTTATGGAATGGTTAAAAGTGCATGAAAATGGCCAATTTACTCACTCTGAGTTCTCAAAAAGGGTTTCTTCACCCCGGGAAGTTAATTAAATACCATTTGGAGGCATTTAATGTTCGAGCAAAAACGGCTGATTTTCGACAAAAGAGATAACACCCCCCCATTACGTCATGCTTCAGAAATGTGGAAAATGGTCCGTTTTCAAATGTTTTATTTTTGAACGTCAGTTCACATTTGTAGGTGGATCATCAGTGTTAGAGCTAAAATTAGCATGTTTAAAGTGATTTTCATGCTTCCAGGGGCTCGGGAAGTTAATTAAATACCATTTGGAGGCATTTAATGTTCGAGCAAAAACGGCTGATTTTCAACAAAAGAGATAACACCCCCCCATTACGTCATGCTTCAGAAATGTGGAAAATGGTCCGTTTTCAAATGTTTTATTTTTGAACGTCAGTTCACATTTGTAGGTGGATCATCAGTGTTAGAGCTAAAATTAGCATGTTTAAAGTGATTTTCATGCTTCCAGGGGCCCAAAACACAAGATTTATGGAATGGTTAAAAGTGCATGAAAATGGCCAATTTACTCACTCTGAGTTCTCAAAAAGGGTTTCTTCACCCCGGGAAGTTAATTAAATACCATTTGGAGGCATTTAATGTTCGAGCAAAAACGGCTGATTTTCGACAAAAGAGATAACACCCCCCCATTACGTCATGCTTCAGAAATGTGGAAAATGGTCCGTTTTCAAATGTTTTATTTTTGAACGTCAGTTCACATTTGTAGGTGGATCGTCAGTGTTAGAGCTAAAATTAGCATGTTTAAAGTGATTTTCATGCTTCCAGGGGCTCGGGAAGTTAATTAAATACCATTTGGAGGCATTTAATGTTCGAGCAAAAACGGCTGATTTTCGACAAAAGAGATAACACCCCCCCATTACGTCATGCTTCAGAAATGTGGAAAATGGTCCGTTTTCAAATGTTTTATTTTTGAACGTCAGTTCACATTTGTAGGTGGATCATCAATGTTAGAGCTAAAATTAGCATGTTTAAAGTGATTTTCATGCTTCCAGGGGCCCAAAACACAAGATTTATGGAATGGTTAAAAGTGCATAAAAAATGGCCAATTTACTCACTCTGAGTTCTCAAAAAGGGTTTCTTCACCCCGGGAAGTTAATTAAATACCATTTGGAGGCATTTAATGTTCGAGCAAAAACGGCTGATTTTCGACAAAAGAGATAACACCCCCCCCATTACGTCATGCTTCAGAAATGTGGAAAATGGTCCGTTTTCAAATGTTTTATTTTTGAACGTCAGTTCACATTTGTAGGTGGATCATCAGTGTTAGAGCTAAAATTAGCATGTTTAAAGTGATTTTCATGCTTCCAGGGGCTCGGGAAGTTAATTAAATACCATTTGGAGGCATTTAATGTTCGAGCAAAAACGGCTGATTTTCGACAAAAGAGATAACACCCCCCCATTACGTCATGCTTCAGAAATGTGGAAAATGGTCCGTTTTCAAATGTTTTATTTTTGAACGTCAGTTCACATTTGTAGGTGGATCATCAGTGTTAGAGCTAAAATTAGCATGTTTAAAGTGATTTTCATGCTTCCAGGGGCTCGGGAAGTGAAATAAATACCATTTGGAGGCATTTAATGTTCGAGCAAAAACGGCTGATTTTCGACAAAGAGATAACACCCCCCATTACGTCATGCTTCAGAAATGTGGAAAATGGTCCGCTTTCAAATGTTTTATTTTTGAACGTCAGTTCACATTTGTAGGTGGATCATCAGTGTTAGAGCTAAAATTAGCATGTTAAAGTGATTTTCATGCTTCCAGGGGCCCAAAACACAAGATTAATGGAATGGTTAAAAGTGCATGAAAATGGCCAATTTACTCACTCTGAGTTCTCAAAAGGGTTTCTTCACCCCGGGAAGTGAAATAAATACCATTTGGAGGCATTTAATGTTCGAGCAAAACGGCTGATTTTCGACAAAGAGATAACACCCCCCCCATTACGTCATGCTCAGAAATGTGATGTGGAAAATGGTCCGTTTTCAAATGTTTTATTTTTGAACGTCAGTTCACATTTGTAGGTGGATCATCAGTGTTAGAGCTAAAATTAGCATGTTTAAAGTGATTTTCATGCTTCCAGGGGCCCAAAACACAAGATTCATGGAATGGTTAAAAGTGCATGAAAATGGCCAATTTACTCACTCTGAGTTCTCAAAAAGGGTTTCTTCACCCCGGGAAGTTAATTAAATACCATTTGGAGGCATTTAATGTTCGAGCAAAAACGGCTGATTTTCGACAAAAGAGATAAAACTCCCCCATTACGTCATGCTTCAGAAATGTGGAAAATGGTCCGTTTTCAAATGTTTTATTTTTGAACGTCAGTTCACATTTGTAGGTGGATCATCAGTGTTAGAGCTAAAATTAGCATGTTTAAAGTGATTTTCATGCTTCCAGGGGCTCGGGAAGTTAATTAAATACCATTTGGAGGCATTTAATGTTCGAGCAAAAACGGCTGATTTTCGACAAAAGAGATAACACCCCCCATTACGTCATGCTTCAGAAATGTGGAAAATGGTCCGTTTTCAAATGTTTTATTTTTGAACGTCAGTTCACATTTGTAGGTGGATCATCAGTGTTAGAGCTAAAATTAGCATGTTTAAAGTGATTTTCATGCTTCCAGGGGCTCGGGAAGTTAATTAAATACCATTTGGAGGCATTTAATGTCCGAGCAAAAACGGCTGATTTTCGACAAAAGAGATACCACCCCCCCATTACGTCATGCTTCAGAAATGTGGAAAATGGTCCGTTTTCAAATGTTTTATTTTTGAACGTCAGTTCACATTTGTAGGTGGATCATCAGTGTTAGAGCTAAAATTAGCATGTTTAAAGTGATTTTCATGCTTCCAGGGGCTCGGGAAGTTAATTAAATACCATTTGGAGGCATTTAATGTTCGAGCAAAAACGGCTGATTTTCGACAAAAGAGATAACACCCCCCATTACGTCATGCTTCAGAAATGTGGAAAATGGTCCGTTTTCAAATGTTTTATTTTTGAACGTCAGTTCACATTTGTAGGTGGATCGTCAGTGTTAGAGCTAAAATTAGCATGTTTAAAGTGATTTTCATGCTTCCAGGGGCTCGGGAAGTTAATTAAATACCATTTGGAGGCATTTAATGTTCGAGCAAAAACGGCTGATTTTCGACAAAAGAGATAACACCCCCCCATTACGTCATGCTTCAGAAATGTGGAAAATGGTCCGTTTTCAAATGTTTTATTTTTGAACGTCAGTTCACATTTGTAGGTGGATCATCAGTGTTAGAGCTAAAATTAGCATGTTTAAAGTGATTTTCATGCTTCCAGGGGCCCAAAACACAAGATTTATGGAATGGTTAAAAGTGCATGAAAATGGCCAATTTACTCACTCTGAGTTCTCAAAAAGGGTTTCTTCACCCCGGGAAGTTAATTAATACCATTTGGAGGCATTTAATGTTCGAGCAAAAACGGCTGATTTTCGACAAAAGAGATAACACCCCCCCATTACGTCATGCTTCAGAAATGTGGAAAATGGTCCGTTTTCAAATGTTTTATTTTTGAACGTCAGTTCACATTTGAAGGTGGATCATCAGTGTTAGAGCTAAAATTAGCATGTTTAAAGTGATTTTCATGCTTCCAGGGGCTCGGGAAGTTAATTAAATACCATTTGGAGGCATTTAATGTTCGAGCAAAAACGGCTGATTTTCGACAAAAGAGATAACACCCCCCCATTACGTCATGCTTCAGAAATGTGGAAAATGGTCTGTTTTCAAATGTTTTATTTTTGAACGTCAGTTCACATTTGTAGGTGGATCATCAGTGTTAGAGCTAAAATTAGCATGTTTAAAGTGATTTTCATGCTTCCAGGGGCCCAAAACACAAGATTTATGGAATGGTTAAAAGTGCATGAAAATGGCCAATTTACTCACTCTGAGTTCTCAAAAAGGGTTTCTTCACCCCGGGAAGTTAATTAAATACCATTTGGAGGCATTTAATGTTCGAGCAAAAACGGCAGATTTTCGACAAAAGAGATAACACCCCCCCATTACGTCATGCTTCAGAAATGTGGAAAATGGTCCGTTTTCAAATGTTTTATTTTTGAACGTCAGTTCACATTTGTAGGTGTATCATCAGTGTTAGAGCTAAAATTAGCATGTTTAAAGTGATTTTCATGCTTCCAGGGGCTCGGGAAGTTAATTAAATACCATTTGGAGGCATTTAATGTTCGAGCAAAAACGGCTGATTTTCGACAAAAGAGATAACACCCCCCCATTACGTCATGCTTCAGAAATGTGGAAAATGGTCCGTTTTCAAATGTTTTATTTTTGAACGTCAGTTCACATTTGTAGGTGGATCATCAGTGTTAGAGCTAAAATTAGCATGTTTAAAGTGATTTTCATGCTTCCAGGGGCCCAAAACACAAGATTTATGGAATGGTTAAAAGTGCATGAAAATGGCCAATTTACTCACTCTGAGTTCTCAAAAAGGGTTTCTTCACCCCGGGAAGTTAATTAAATACCATTTGGAGGCATTTAATGTTCGAGCAAAAACGGCAGATTTTCGACAAAAGAGATAACACCCCCCATTACGTCATGCTTCAGAAATGTGGAAAATGGTCCGTTTTCAAATGTTTTATTTTTGAACGTCAGTTCACATTTGTAGGTGGATCATCAGTGTTAGAGCTAAAATTAGCATGTTTAAAGTGATTTTCATGCTTCCAGGGGCTCGGGAAGTTAATTAAATACCATTTGGAGGCATTTAATGTTCGAGCAAAAACGGCTGATTTTCGACAAAAGAGATAACACCCCCCCATTACGTCATGCTTCAGAAATGTGGAAAATGGTCCGTTTTCAAATGTTTTATTTTTGAACGTCAGTTCACATTTGTAGGTGGATCATCAGTGTTAGAGCTAAAATTAGCATGTTTAAAGTGATTTTCATGCTTCCAGGGGCCCAAAACACAAGATTTATGGAATGGTTAAAAGTGCATGAAAATGGCCAATTTACTCACTCTGAGTTCTCCAAAAGGGTTTCTTCACCCCGGGAAGTTAATTAAATACCATTTGGAGGCATTTAATGTTCGAGCAAAAACGGCTGATTTTCGACAAAAGAGATAACACCCCCCCATTACGTCATGCTTCAGAAATGTGGAAAATGGTCCGTTTTCAAATGTTTTATTTTTGAACGTCAGTTCACATTTGTAGGTGGATCATCAGTGTTAGAGCTAAAATTTGCATGTTTAAAGTGATTTTCATGCTTCCAGGGGCTCGGGAAGTTAATTAAATACCATTTGGAGGCATTTAATGTTCGAGCAAAAACGGCTGATTTTCGACAAAAGAGATAACACCCCCCCATTACGTCATGCTTCAGAAATGTGGAAAATGGTCCGTTTTCAAATGTTTTATTTTTGAACGTCAGTTCACATTTGTAGGTGGATCATCAGTGTTAGAGCTAAAATTAGCATGTTTAAAGTGATTTTCATGCTTCCAGGGGCTCGGGAAGTTAATTAAATACCATTTGGAGGCATTTAATGTTCGAGCAAAAACGGCTGATTTTCGACAATAGAGATAACACCCCCCCATTACGTCATGCTTCAGAAATGTGGAAAATGGTCCGTTTTCAAATGTTTTATTTTTGAACGTCAGTTCACATTTGTAGGTGGATCATCAGTGTTAGAGCTAAAATTAGCATGTTTAAAGTGATTTTCATGCTTCCAGGGGCCCAAAACACAAGATTTATGGAATGGTTAAAAGTGCATGAAAATGGCCAATTTACTCACTCTGAGTTCTCAAAAAGGGTTTCTTCACCCCGGGAAGTTAATTAAATACCATTTGGAGGCATTTAATGTTCGAGCAAAAACGGCTGATTTTCGACAAAAGAGATAACACCCCCCCATTACGTCATGCTTCAGAAATGTGGAAAATGGTCCGTTTTCAAATGTTTTATTTTTGAACGTCAGTTCACATTTGTAGGTGGATCATCAGTGTTAGAGCTAAAATTAGCATGTTTAAAGTGATTTTCATGCTTCCAGGGGCTCGGGAAGTGAAATAAATACCATTTGGAGGCATTTAATGTTCGAGCAAAAACGGCTGATTTTCGACAAAAGAGATAACACCCCCCCATTACGTCATGCTTCAGAAATGTGGAAAATGGTCCGTTTTCAAATGTTTTATTTTTGAACGTCAGTTCACATTTGTAGGTGGATCATCAGTGTTAGAGCTAAAATTAGCATGTTTAAAGTGATTTTCATGCTTCCAGGGGCCCAAAACACAAGATTAATGGAATGGTTAAAAGTGCATGAAAATGGCCAATTTACTCACTCTGAGTTCTCAAAAAGGGTTTCTTCACCCCGGGAAGTGAAATAAATACCATTTGGAGGCATTTAATGTTCGAGCAAAAACGGCTGATTTTCGACAAAAGAGATAACACCCCCCCATTACGTCATGCTTCAGAAATGTGGAAAATGGCCCGTTTTCAAATGTTTTATTTTTGAACGTCAGTTCACATTTGTAGGTGGATCATCAGTGTTAGAGCTAAAATTAGCATGTTTAAAGTGATTTTCATGCTTCCAGGGGCTCGGGAAGTTAATTAAATACCATTTGGAGGCATTTAATGTTCGAGCAAAAACGGCTGATTTTCGACAAAAGAGATAACACCCCCCCATTACGTCATGCTTCAGAAATGTGGAAAATGGTCCGTTTTCAAATGTTTTATTTTTGAACGTCAGTTCACATTTGTAGGTGGATCATCAGTGTTAGAGCTAAAATTAGCATATTTAAAGTGATTTTCATGCTTCCAGGGGCTCGGGAAGTTAATTAAATACCATTTGGAGGCATTTAATGTTCGAGCAAAAACGGCTGATTTTCGACAAAAGAGATAACACCCCCCCATTACGTCATGCTTCAGAAATGTGGAAAATGGTCCGTTTTCAAATGTTTTATTTTTGAACGTCAGTTCACATTTGTAGGTGGATCGTCAGTGTTAGAGCTAAAATTAGCATGTTTAAAGTGATTTTCATGCTTCCAGGGGCTCGGGAATTTAATTAAATACCATTTGGAGGCATTTAATGTTCGAGCAAAAACGGCTGATTTTCGACAAAAGAGATAACACCCCCCCATTACGTCATGCTTCAGAAATGTGGAAAATGGTCCGTTTTCAAATGTTTTATTTTTGAACGTCAGTTCACATTTGTAGGTGGATCATCAATGTTAGAGCTAAAATTAGCATGTTTAAAGTGATTTTCATGCTTCCAGGGGCCCAAAACACAAGATTTATGGAATGGTTAAAAGTGCATAAAAAATGGCCAATTTACTCACTCTGAGTTCTCAAAAAGGGTTTCTTCACCCCGGGAAGTTAATTAAATACCATTTGGAGGCATTTAATGTTCGAGCAAAAACGGCTGATTTTCGACAAAAGAGATAACACCCCCCCCATTACGTCATGCTTCAGAAATGTGGAAAATGGTCCGTTTTCAAATGTTTTATTTTTGAACGTCAGTTCACATTTGTAGGTGGATCATCAGTGTTAGAGCTAAAATTAGCATGTTTAAAGTGATTTTCATGCTTCCAGGGGCTCGGGAAGTTAATTAAATACCATTTGGAGGCATTTAATGTTCGAGCAAAAACGGCTGATTTTCGACAAAAGAGATAACACCCCCCCATTACGTCATGCTTCAGAAATGTGGAAAATGGTCCGTTTTCAAATGTTTTATTTTTGAACGTCAGTTCACATTTGTAGGTGGATCATCAGTGTTAGAGCTAAAATTAGCATGTTTAAAGTGATTTTCATGCTTCCAGGGGCTCGGGAAGTGAAATAAATACCATTTGGAGGCATTTAATGTTCGAGCAAAAACGGCTGATTTTCGACAAAAGAGATAACACCCCCCCATTACGTCATGCTTCAGAAATGTGGAAAATGGTCCGCTTTCAAATGTTTTATTTTTGAACGTCAGTTCACATTTGTAGGTGGATCATCAGTGTTAAAGCTAAAATTAGCATGTTTAAAGTGATTTTCATGCTTCCAGGGGCCCAAAACACAAGATTAATGGAATGGTTAAAAGTGCATGAAAATGGCCAATTTACTCACTCTGAGTTCTCAAAAAGGGTTTCTTCACCCCGGGAAGTGAAATAAATACCATTTGGAGGCATTTAATGTTCGAGCAAAAACGGCTGATTTTCGACAAAAGAGATAACACCCCCCCATTACGTCATGCTTCAGAAATGTGGAAAATGGTCCGTTTTCAAATGTTTTATTTTTGAACGTCAGTTCACATTTGTAGGTGGATCATCAGTGTTAGAGCTAAAAGTAGCATGTTTAAAGTGATTTTCATGCTTCCAGGGGCCCAAAACACAAGATTCATGGAATGGTTAAAAGTGCATGAAAATGGCCAATTTACTCACTCTGAGTTCTCAAAAAGGGTTTCTTCACCCCGGGAAGTTAATTAAATACCATTTGGAGGCATTTAATGTTCGAGCAAAAACGGCTGATTTTCGACAAAAGAGATAACACTCCCCCATTACGTCATGCTTCAGAAATGTGGAAAATGGTCCGTTTTCAAATGTTTTATTTTTGAACGTCAGTTCACATTTGTAGGTGGATCATCAGTGTTAGAGCTAAAATTAGCATGTTTAAAGTGATTTTCATGCTTCCAGGGGCTCGGGAAGTTAATTAAATACCATTTGGAGGCATTTAATGTTCGAGCAAAAACGGCTGATTTTCGACAAAAGAGATAACACCCCCCATTACGTCATGCTTCAGAAATGTGGAAAATGGTCCGTTTTCAAATGTTTTATTTTTGAACGTCAGTTCACATTTGTAGGTGGATCATCAGTGTTAGAGCTAAAATTAGCATGTTTAAAGTGATTTTCATGCTTCCAGGGGCTCGGGAAGTTAATTAAATACCATTTGGAGGCATTTAATGTCCGAGCAAAAACGGCTGATTTTCGACAAAAGAGATAACACCCCCCCATTACGTCATGCTTCAGAAATGTGGAAAATGGTCCGTTTTCAAATGTTTTATTTTTGAACGTCAGTTCACATTTGTAGGTGGATCATCAGTGTTAGAGCTAAAATTAGCATGTTTAAAGTGATTTTCATGCTTCCAGGGGCTCGGGAAGTTAATTAAATACCATTTGGAGGCATTTAATGTTCGAGCAAAAACGGCTGATTTTCGACAAAAGAGATAACACCCCCCATTACGTCATGCTTCAGAAATGTGGAAAATGGTCCGTTTTCAAATGTTTTATTTTTGAACGTCAGTTCACATTTGTAGGTGGATCGTCAGTGTTAGAGCTAAAATTAGCATGTTTAAAGTGATTTTCATGCTTCCAGGGGCTCGGGAAGTTAATTAAATACCATTTGGAGGCATTTAATGTTCGAGCAAAAACGGCTGATTTTCGACAAAAGAGATAACACCCCCCCATTACGTCATGCTTCAGAAATGTGGAAAATGGTCCGTTTTCAAATGTTTTATTTTTGAACGTCAGTTCACATTTGTAGGTGGATCATCAGTGTTAGAGCTAAAATTAGCATGTTTAAAGTGATTTTCATGCTTCCAGGGGCCCAAAACACAAGATTTATGGAATGGTTAAAAGTGCATGAAAATGGCCAATTTACTCACTCTGAGTTCTCAAAAAGGGTTTCTTCACCCCGGGAAGTTAATTGATACCATTTGGAGGCATTTAATGTTCGAGCAAAAACGGCTGATTTTCGACAAAAGAGATAACACCCCCCCATTACGTCATGCTTCAGAAATGTGGAAAATGGTCCGTTTTCAAATGTTTTATTTTTGAACGTCAGTTCACATTTGAAGGTGGATCATCAGTGTTAGAGCTAAAATTAGCATGTTTAAAGTGATTTTCATGCTTCCAGGGGCTCGGGAAGTTAATTAAATACCATTTGGAGGCATTTAATGTTCGAGCAAAAACGGCTGATTTTCGACAAAAGAGATAACACCCCCCCATTACGTCATGCTTCAGAAATGTGGAAAATGGTCTGTTTTCAAATGTTTTATTTTTGAACGTCAGTTCACATTTGTAGGTGGATCATCAGTGTTAGAGCTAAAATTAGCATGTTTAAAGTGATTTTCATGCTTCCAGGGGCCCAAAACACAAGATTTATGGAATGGTTAAAAGTGCATGAAAATGGCCAATTTACTCACTCTGAGTTCTCAAAAAGGGTTTCTTCACCCCGGGAAGTTAATTAAATACCATTTGGAGGCATTTAATGTTCGAGCAAAAACGGCAGATTTTCGACAAAAGAGATAACACCCCCCCATTACGTCATGCTTCAGAAATGTGGAAAATGGTCCGTTTTCAAATGTTTTATTTTTGAACGTCAGTTCACATTTGTAGGTGTATCATCAGTGTTAGAGCTAAAATTAGCATGTTTAAAGTGATTTTCATGCTTCCAGGGGCTCGGGAAGTTAATTAAATACCATTTGGAGGCATTTAATGTTCGAGCAAAAACGGCTGATTTTCGACAAAAGAGATAACACCCCCCCATTACGTCATGCTTCAGAAATGTGGAAAATGGTCCGTTTTCAAATGTTTTATTTTTGAACGTCAGTTCACATTTGTAGGTGGATCATCAGTGTTAGAGCTAAAATTAGCATGTTTAAAGTGATTTTCATGCTTCCAGGGGCTCGGGAAGTTAATTAAATACCATTTGGAGGCATTTAATGTTCGAGCAAAAACGGCTGATTTTCGACAAAAGAGATAACACCCCCCCATTACGTCATGCTTCAGAAATGTGGAAAATGGTCCGTTTTCAAATGTTTTATTTTTGAACGTCAGTTCACATTTGTAGGTGGATCATCAGTGTTAGAGCTAAAATTAGCATGTTTAAAGTGATTTTCATGCTTCCAGGGGCCCAAAACACAAGATTTATGGAATGGTTAAAAGTGCATGAAAATGGCCAATTTACTCACTCTGAGTTCTCCAAAAGGGTTTCTTCACCCCGGGAAGTTAATTAAATACCATTTGGAGGCATTTAATGTTCGAGCAAAAACGGCTGATTTTCGACAAAAGAGATAACACCCCCCCATTACGTCATGCTTCAGAAATGTGGAAAATGGTCCGTTTTCAAATGTTTTATTTTTGAACGTCAGTTCACATTTGTAGGTGGATCATCAGTGTTAGAGCTAAAATTAGCATGTTTAAAGTGATTTTCATGCTTCCAGGGGCTCGGGAAGTTAATTAAATACCATTTGGAGGCATTTAATGTTCGAGCAAAAACGGCTGATTTTCGACAAAAGAGATAACACCCCCCCATTACGTCATGCTTCAGAAATGTGGAAAATGGTCCGTTTTCAAATGTTTTATTTTTGAACGTCAGTTCACATTTGTAGGTGGATCATCAGTGTTAGAGCTAAAATTAGCATGTTTAAAGTGATTTTCATGCTTCCAGGGGCCCAAAACACAAGATTTATGGAATGGTTAAAAGTGCATGAAAATGGCCAATTTACTCACTCTGAGTTCTCCAAAAGGGTTTCTTCACCCCGGGAAGTTAATTAAATACCATTTGGAGGCATTTAATGTTCGAGCAAAAACGGCTGATTTTCGACAAAAGAGATAACACCCCCCCATTACGTCATGCTTCAGAAATGTGGAAAATGGTCCGTTTTCAAATGTTTTATTTTTGAACGTCAGTTCACATTTGTAGGTGGATCATCAGTGTTAGAGCTAAAATTTGCATGTTTAAAGTGATTTTCATGCTTCCAGGGGCTCGGGAAGTTAATTAAATACCATTTGGAGGCATTTAATGTTCGAGCAAAAACGGCTGATTTTCGACAAAAGAGATAACACCCCCCCATTACGTCATGCTTCAGAAATGTGGAAAATGGTCCGTTTTCAAATGTTTTATTTTTGAACGTCAGTTCACATTTGTAGGTGGATCATCAGTGTTAGAGCTAAAATTAGCATGTTTAAAGTGATTTTCATGCTTCCAGGGGCTCGGGAAGTTAATTAAATACCATTTGGAGGCATTTAATGTTCGAGCAAAAACGGCTGATTTTCGACAATAGAGATAACACCCCCCCATTACGTCATGCTTCAGAAATGTGGAAAATGGTCCGTTTTCAAATGTTTTATTTTTGAACGTCAGTTCACATTTGTAGGTGGATCATCAGTGTTAGAGCTAAAATTAGCATGTTTAAAGTGATTTTCATGCTTCCAGGGGCCCAAAACACAAGATTTATGGAATGGTTAAAAGTGCATGAAAATGGCCAATTTACTCACTCTGAGTTCTCAAAAAGGGTTTCTTCACCCCGGGAAGTTAATTAAATACCATTTGGAGGCATTTAATGTTCGAGCAAAAACGGCTGATTTTCGACAAAAGAGATAACACCCCCCCATTACGTCATGCTTCAGAAATGTGGAAAATGGTCCGTTTTCAAATGTTTTATTTTTGAACGTCAGTTCACATTTGTAGGTGGATCATCAGTGTTAGAGCTAAAATTAGCATGTTTAAAGTGATTTTCATGCTTCCAGGGGCTCGGGAAGTGAAATAAATACCATTTGGAGGCATTTAATGTTCGAGCAAAAACGGCTGATTTTCGACAAAAGAGATAACACCCCCCCATTACGTCATGCTTCAGAAATGTGGAAAATGGTCCGTTTTCAAATGTTTTATTTTTGAACGTCAGTTCACATTTGTAGGTGGATCATCAGTGTTAGAGCTAAAATTAGCATGTTTAAAGTGATTTTCATGCTTCCAGGGGCCCAAAACACAAGATTAATGGAATGGTTAAAAGTGCATGAAAATGGCCAATTTACTCACTCTGAGTTCTCAAAAAGGGTTTCTTCACCCCGGGAAGTGAAATAAATACCATTTGGAGGCATTTAATGTTCGAGCAAAAACGGCTGATTTTCGACAAAAGAGATAACACCCCCCCATTACGTCATGCTTCAGAAATGTGGAAAATGGCCCGTTTTCAAATGTTTTATTTTTGAACGTCAGTTCACATTTGTAGGTGGATCATCAGTGTTAGAGCTAAAATTAGCATGTTTAAAGTGATTTTCATGCTTCCAGGGGCTCGGGAAGTTAATTAAATACCATTTGGAGGCATTTAATGTTCGAGCAAAAACGGCTGATTTTCGACAAAAGAGATAACACCCCCCCATTACGTCATGCTTCAGAAATGTGGAAAATGGTCCGTTTTCAAATGTTTTATTTTTGAACGTCAGTTCACATTTGTAGGTGGATCATCAGTGTTAGAGCTAAAATTAGCATGTTTAAAGTGATTTTCATGCTTCCAGGGGCCCAAAACACAAGATTTATGGAATGGTTAAAAGTGCATGAAAATGGCCAATTTACTCACTCTGAGTTCTCAAAAAGGGTTTCTTCACCCCGGGAAGTTAATTAATACCATTTGGAGGCATTTAATGTTCGAGCAAAAACGGCTGATTTTCGACAAAAGAGATAACACCCCCCCATTACGTCATGCTTCAGAAATGTGGACAATGGTCCGTTTTCAAATGTTTTATTTTTGAACGTCAGTTCACATTTGTAGGTGGATCATCAGTGTTAGAGCTAAAATTAGCATGTTTAAATTGATTTTCATGCTTCCAGGGGCTCGGGAAGTTAATTAAATACCATTTGGAGGCATTTAATGTTCGAGCAAAAACGGCTGATTTTCGACAAAAGAGATAACACCCCCCCATTACGTCATGCTTCAGAAATGTGGAAAATGGTCCGTTTTCAAATGTTTTATTTTTGAACGTCAGTTCACATTTGTAGGTGGATCATCAGTGTTAGAGCTAAAATTAGCATGTTTAAAGTGATTTTCATGCTTCCAGGGGCCCAAAACACAAGATTCATGGAATGGTTAAAAGTGCATGAAAATGGCCAATTTACTCACTCTGAGTTCTCAAAAAGGGTTTCTTCACCCCGGGAAGTTAATTAAATACCATTTGGAGGCATTTAATGTTCGAGCAAAAACGGCTGATTTTCGACAAAAGAGATAACACCCCCCCATTACGTCATGCTTCAGAAATGTGGAAAATGGTCCGTTTTCAAATGTTTTATTTTTGAACGTCAGTTCACATTTGTAGGTGGATCATCAGTGTTAGAGCTAAAATTAGCATGTTTAAAGTGATTTTCATGCTTCCAGGGGCTCGGGAAGTTAATTAAATACCATTTGGAGGCATTTAATGTTCGAGCAAAAACGGCTGATTTTCGACAAAAGAGATAACACCCCCCCATTACGTCATGCTTCAGAAATGTGGAAAATGGTCCGTTTTCAAATGTTTTATTTTTGAACGTCAGTTCACATTTGTAGGTGGATCATCAGTGTTAGAGCTAAAATTAGCATGTTTAAAGTGATTTTCATGCTTCCAGGGGCCCAAAACACAAGATTTATGGAATGGTTAAAAGTGCATGAAAATGGCCAATTTACTCACTCTGAGTTCTCAAAAAGGGTTTCTTCACCCCGGGAAGTTAATTAAATACCATTTGGAGGCATTTAATGTTCGAGCAAAAACGGCTGATTTTCGACAAAAGAGATAACACCCCCCCATTACGTCATGCTTCAGAAATGTGGAAAATGGTCCGTTTTCAAATGTTTTATTTTTGAACGTCAGTTCACATTTGTAGGTGGATCATCAGTGTTAGAGCTAAAATTAGCATGTTTAAAGTGATTTTCATGCTTCCAGGGGCTCGGGAAGTTAATTAAATACCATTTGGAGGCATTTAATGTTCGAGCAAAAACGGCTGATTTTCGACAAAAGAGATAACACCCCCCCATTACGTCATGCTTCAGAAATGTGGAAAATGGTCCGTTTTCAAATGTTTTATTTTTGAACGTCAGTTCACATTTGTAGGTGGATCATCAGTGTTAGAGCTAAAATTAGCATGTTTAAAGTGATTTTCATGCTTCCGGGGGCTCGGGAAGTTAATTAAATACCATTTGGAGGCATTTAATGTTCGAGCAAAAACGGCTGATTTTCGACAAAAGAGATAACACCCGCCCATTACGTCATGCTTCAGAAATGTGGAAAATGGTCCGTTTTCAAATGTTTTATTTTTGAACGTCAGTTCACATTTGTAGGTGGATCATCAGTGTTAGAGCTAAAATTAGCATGTTTAAGTGATTTTCATGCTTCCAGGGGCCCAAAACACAAGATTTATGGAATGGTTAAAAGTGCATGAAAATGGCCAATTTACTCACTCTGAGTTCTCAAAAAGGGTTTCTTCACCCCGGGAAGTTAATTAATACCATTTGGAGGCATTTAATGTTCGAGCAAAAACGGCTGATTTTCGACAAAAGAGATAACACCCCCCATTACGTCATGCTTCAGAAATGTGGAAAATGGTCCGTTTTCAAATGTTTTATTTTTGAACGTCAGTTCACATTTGTAGGTGGATCATCAGTGTTAGAGCTAAAATTAGCATGTTTAAAGTGATTTTCATGCTTCCAGGGGCTCGGGAAGTTAATTAAATACAATTTGGAGGCATTTAATGTTCGAGCAAAAACGGCTGATTTTCGACAAAAGAGATAACACCCCCCCATTACGTCATGCTTCAGAAATGTGGAAAATGGTCCGTTTTCAAATGTTTTATTTTTGAACGTCAGTTCACATTTGTAGGTGGATCATCAGTGTTAGAGCTAAAATTAGCATGTTTAAAGTGATTTTCATGCTTCCAGGGGCCCAAAACACAAGATTTATGGAATGGTTAAAAGTGCATGAAAATGGCCAATTTACTCACTCTGAGTTCTCAAAAAGGGTTTCTTCACCCCGGGAAGTTAATTAAATACCATTTGGAGGCATTTAATGTTCGAGCAAAAACGGCTGATTTTCGACAAAAGAGATAACACCCCCCATTACGTCATGCTTCAGAAATGTGGAAAATGGTCCGTTTTCAAATGTTTTATTTTTGAACGTCAGTTCACATTTGTAGGTGGATCATCAGTGTTAGAGCTAAAATTAGCATGTTTAAAGTGATTTTCATGCTTCCAGGGCTCGGGAAGTTAATTAAATACCATTTGGAGGCATTTAATGTTCGAGCAAAAACGGCTGATTTTCGACAAAAGAGATAACACCCCCCCATTACGTCATGCTTCAGAAATGTGGAAAATGGTCCGTTTTCAAATGTTTTATTTTTGAACGTCAGTTCACATTTGTAGGTGGATCATCAGTGTTAGAGCTAAAATTAGCATGTTTAAAGTGATTTTCATGCTTCCAGGGGCCCAAAACACAAGATTTATGGAATGGTTAAAAGTGCATGAAAATGGCCAATTTACTCACTCTGAGTTCTCAAAAAGGGTTTCTTCAACCCGGGAAGTTAATTAAATACCATTTGGAGGCATTTAATGTTCGAGCAAAAACGGCTGATTTTCGACAAAAGAGATAACACCCCCCCATTACGTCATGCTTCAGAAATGTGGAAAATGGTCCGTTTTCAAATGTTTTATTTTTGAACGTCAGTTCACATTTGTAGTAGGTGGATCATCAGTGTTAGAGCTAAAATTAGCATGTTTAAAGTGATTTTCATGCTTCCAGGGGCCCAAAACACAAGATTTATGGAATGGTTAAAAGTGCATGAAAATGGCCAATTTACTCACTCTGAGTTTTCAAAAAGGGTTTCTTCACCCCGGGAAGTTAATTAAATACCATTTGGAGGCATTTAATGTTCGAGCAAAAACGGCTGATTTTCGACAAAAGAGATAACACCCCCCCATTACGTCATGCTTCAGAAATGTGGAAAATGGTCCGTTTTCAAATGTTTTATTTTTGAACGTCAGTTCACATTTGTAGGTGGATCATCAGTGTTAGAGCTAAAATTAGCATGTTTAAAGTGATTTTCATGCTTCCAGGGGCTCGGGAAGTTAATTAAATACCATTTGGAGGCATTTAATGTTCGAGCAAAAACGGCTGATTTTCGACAAAAGAGATAACACCCCCCCATTACGTCATGCTTCAGAAATGTGGAAAATGGTCCGTTTTCAAATGTTTTATTTTTGAACGTCAGTTCACATTTGTAGGTGGATCATCAGTGTTAGAGCTAAAATTAGCATGTTTAAAGTGATTTTCATGCTTCCAGGGGCCCAAAACACAAGATTTATGGAATGGTTAAAAGTGCATGAAAATGGCCAATTTACTCACTCTGAGTTCTCAAAAAGGGTTTCTTCACCCCGGGAAGTTAATTAAATACCATTTGGAGGCATTTAATGTTCGAGCAAAAACGGCTGATTTTCGACAAAAGAGATAACACCCCCCCATTACGTCATGCTTCAGAAATGTGGAAAATGGTCCGTTTTCAAATGTTTTATTTTTGAACGTCAGTTCACATTTGTAGGTGGATCATCAGTGTTAGAGCTAAAATTAGCATGTTTAAAGTGATTTTCAGGCTTCCAGGGGCTCAGGAAGTTAATTAAATACCATTTGGAGGCATTTAATGTTCGAGCAAAAACGGCTGATTTTCGACAAAAGAGATAACACCCCCCCATTACGTCATGCTTCAGAAATGTGGAAAATGGTCCGTTTTTAAATGTTTTATTTTTGAACGTCAGTTCACATTTGTAGGTGGATCATCAGTGTTAGAGCTAAAATTAGCATGTTTAAAGTGATTTTCATGCTTCCAGGGGCCCAAAACACAAGATTTATGGAATGGCTAAAAGTGCATGAAAATGGCCAATTTACTCACTCTGAGTTCTCAAAAAGGGTTTCTTCACCCCGGGAAGTGAAATAAATACCATTTGGAGGCATTTAATGTTCGAGCAAAAACGGCTGATTTTCGACAAAAGAGATAACACCCCCCCATTACGTCATGCTTCAGAAATGTGGAAAATGGTCCGTTTTCAAATGTTTTATTTTTGAACGTCAGTTCACATTTGTAGGTGGATCATCAGTGTTAGAGCTAAAATTAGCATGTTTAAAGTGATTTTCATGCTTCCAGGGGCTCGGGAAGTGAAATAAATACCATTTGGAGGCATTTAATGTTCGAGCAAAAAGGGCTGATTTTCGACAATAGAGATAACACCCCCCCATTACGTCATGCTTCAGAAATGTGGAAAATGGTCCGTTTTCAAATGTTTTATTTTTGAACGTCAGTTCACATTTGTAGGTGGATCATCAGTGTTAGAGCTAAAATTAGCATGTTTAAAGTGATTTTCATGCTTCCAGGGGCCCAAAACACAAGATTTATGGAATGGTTAAAAGTGCATGAAAATGGCCAATTTACTCACTCTGAGTTCTCAAAAAGGGTTTCTTCACCCCGGGAAGTTAATTAAATACCATTTGGAGGCATTTAATGTTCGAGCAAAAACGGCTGATTTTCGACAAAAGAGATAACACCCCCCCATTACGTCATGCTTCAGAAATGTGGAAAATGGTCCGTTTTCAAATGTTTTATTTTTGAACGTCAGTTCACATTTGTAGGTGGATCATCAGTGTTAGAGCTAAAATTAGCATGTTTAAAGTGATTTTCATGCTTCCAGGGGCCCAAAACACAAGATTTATGGAATGGTTAAAAGTGCATGAAAATGGCCAATTTACTCACTCTGAGTTCTCAAAAAGGGTTTCTTCACCCCGGGAAGTTAATTAATACCATTTGGAGGCATTTAATGTTCGAGCAAAAACGGCTGATTTTCGACAAAAGAGATAACACCCCCCCATTACGTCATGCTTCAGAAATGTGGACAATGGTCCGTTTTCAAATGTTTTATTTTTGAACGTCAGTTCACATTTGTAGGTGGATCATCAGTGTTAGAGCTAAAATTAGCATGTTTAAATTGATTTTCATGCTTCCAGGGGCTCGGGAAGTTAATTAAATACCATTTGGAGGCATTTAATGTTCGAGCAAAAACGGCTGATTTTCGACAAAAGAGATAACACCCCCCCATTACGTCATGCTTCAGAAATGTGGAAAATGGTCCGTTTTCAAATGTTTTATTTTTGAACGTCAGTTCACATTTGTAGGTGGATCATCAGTGTTAGAGCTAAAATTAGCATGTTTAAAGTGATTTTCATGCTTCCAGGGGCCCAAAACACAAGATTCATGGAATGGTTAAAAGTGCATGAAAATGGCCAATTTACTCACTCTGAGTTCTCAAAAAGGGTTTCTTCACCCCGGGAAGTTAATTAAATACCATTTGGAGGCATTTAATGTTCGAGCAAAAACGGCTGATTTTCGACAAAAGAGATAACACCCCCCCATTACGTCATGCTTCAGAAATGTGGAAAATGGTCCGTTTTCAAATGTTTTATTTTTGAACGTCAGTTCACATTTGTAGGTGGATCATCAGTGTTAGAGCTAAAATTAGCATGTTTAAAGTGATTTTCATGCTTCCAGGGGCTCGGGAAGTTAATTAAATACCATTTGGAGGCATTTAATGTTCGAGCAAAAACGGCTGATTTTCGACAAAAGAGATAACACCCCCCCATTACGTCATGCTTCAGAAATGTGGAAAATGGTCCGTTTTCAAATGTTTTATTTTTGAACGTCAGTTCACATTTGTAGGTGGATCATCAGTGTTAGAGCTAAAATTAGCATGTTTAAAGTGATTTTCATGCTTCCAGGGGCCCAAAACACAAGATTTATGGAATGGTTAAAAGTGCATGAAAATGGCCAATTTACTCACTCTGAGTTCTCAAAAAGGGTTTCTTCACCCCGGGAAGTTAATTAAATACCATTTGGAGGCATTTAATGTTCGAGCAAAAACGGCTGATTTTCGACAAAAGAGATAACACCCCCCCATTACGTCATGCTTCAGAAATGTGGAAAATGGTCCGTTTTCAAATGTTTTATTTTTGAACGTCAGTTCACATTTGTAGGTGGATCATCAGTGTTAGAGCTAAAATTAGCATGTTTAAAGTGATTTTCATGCTTCCAGGGGCTCGGGAAGTTAATTAAATACCATTTGGAGGCATTTAATGTTCGAGCAAAAACGGCTGATTTTCGACAAAAGAGATAACACCCCCCCATTACGTCATGCTTCAGAAATGTGGAAAATGGTCCGTTTTCAAATGTTTTATTTTTGAACGTCAGTTCACATTTGTAGGTGGATCATCAGTGTTAGAGCTAAAATTAGCATGTTTAAAGTGATTTTCATGCTTCCAGGGGCTCGGGAAGTTAATTAAATACAATTTGGAGGCATTTAATGTTCGAGCAAAAACGGCTGATTTTCGACAAAAGAGATAACACCCCCCCATTACGTCATGCTTCAGAAATGTGGAAAATGGTCCGTTTTCAAATGTTTTATTTTTGAACGTCAGTTCACATTTGTAGGTGGATCATCAGTGTTAGAGCTAAAATTAGCATGTTTAAAGTGATTTTCATGCTTCCAGGGGCCCAAAACACAAGATTTATGGAATGGTTAAAAGTGCATGAAAATGGCCAATTTACTCACTCTGAGTTCTCAAAAAGGGTTTCTTCACCCCGGGAAGTTAATTAAATACCATTTGGAGGCATTTAATGTTCGAGCAAAAACGGCTGATTTTCGACAAAAGAGATAACACCCCCCATTACGTCATGCTTCAGAAATGTGGAAAATGGTCCGTTTTCAAATGTTTTATTTTTGAACGTCAGTTCACATTTGTAGGTGGATCATCAGTGTTAGAGCTAAAATTAGCATGTTTAAAGTGATTTTCATGCTTCCAGGGGCTCGGGAAGTTAATTAAATACCATTTGGAGGCATTTAATGTTCGAGCAAAAACGGCTGATTTTCGACAAAAGAGATAACACCCCCCCATTACGTCATGCTTCAGAAATGTGGAAAATGGTCCGTTTTCAAATGTTTTATTTTTGAACGTCAGTTCACATTTGTAGGTGGATCATCAGTGTTAGAGCTAAAATTAGCATGTTTAAAGTGATTTTCATGCTTCCAGGGGCCCAAAACACAAGATTTATGGAATGGTTAAAAGTGCATGAAAATGGCCAATTTACTCACTCTGAGTTCTCCAAAAGGGTTTCTTCACCCCGGGAAGTTAATTAAATACCATTTGGAGGCATTTAATGTTCGAGCAAAAACGGCTGATTTTCGACAAAAGAGATAACACCCCCCCATTACGTCATGCTTCAGAAATGTGGAAAATGGTCCGTTTTCAAATGTTTTATTTTTGAACGTCAGTTCACATTTGTAGGTGGATCATCAGTGTTAGAGCTAAAATTAGCATGTTTAAAGTGATTTTCATGCTTCCAGGGGCTCGGGAAGTTAATTAAATACCATTTGGAGGCATTTAATGTTCGAGCAAAAACGGCTGATTTTCGACAAAAGAGATAACACCCCCCCATTACGTCATGCTTCAGAAATGTGGAAAATGGTCCGTTTTCAAATGTTTTATTTTTGAACGTCAGTTCACATTTGTAGGTGGATCATCAGTGTTAGAGCTAAAATTAGCATGTTTAAAGTGATTTTCATGCTTCCAGGGGCTCGGGAAGTTAATTAAATACCATTTGGAGGCATTTAATGTTCGAGCAAAAACGGCTGATTTTCGACAAAAGAGATAACACCCCCCCATTACGTCATGCTTCAGAAATGTGGAAAATGGTCCGTTTTCAAATGTTTTATTTTTGAACGTCAGTTCACATTTGTAGGTGGATCATCAGTGTTAGAGCTAAAATTAGCATGTTTAAAGTGATTTTCATGCTTCCAGGGGCCCAAAACACAAGATTTATGGAATGGTTAAAAGTGCATGAAAATGGCCAATTTACTCACTCTGAGTTCTCCAAAAGGGTTTCTTCACCCCGGGAAGTTAATTAAATACCATTTGGAGGCATTTAATGTTCGAGCAAAAACGGCTGATTTTCGACAAAAGAGATAACACCCCCCCATTACGTCATGCTTCAGAAATGTGGAAAATGGTCCGTTTTCAAATGTTTTATTTTTGAACGTCAGTTCACATTTGTAGGTGGATCATCAGTGTTAGAGCTAAAATTAGCATGTTTAAAGTGATTTTCATGCTTCCAGGGGCTCGGGAAGTTAATTAAATACCATTTGGAGGCATTTAATGTTCGAGCAAAAACGGCTGATTTTCGACAAAAGAGATAACACCCCCCCATTACGTCATGCTTCAGAAATGTGGAAAATGGTCCGTTTTCAAATGTTTTATTTTTGAACGTCAGTTCACATTTGTAGGTGGATCATCAGTGTTAGAGCTAAAATAAGCATGTTTAAAGTGATTTTCATGCTTCCAGGGGCTCGGGAAGTTAATTAAATACCATTTGGAGGCATTTAATGTTCGAGCAAAAACGGCTGATTTTCGACAAAAGAGATAACACCCCCCCATTACGTCATGCTTCAGAAATGTGGAAAATGGTCCGTTTTCAAATGTTTTATTTTTGAACGTCAGTTCACATTTGTAGGTGGATCATCAGTGTTAGAGCTAAAATTAGCATGTTTAAAGTGATTTTCATGCTTCCAGGGGCCCAAAACACAAGATTTATGGAATGGTTAAAAGTGCATGAAAATGGCCAATTTACTCACTCTGAGTTCTCAAAAAGGGTTTCTTCACCCCGGGAAGTTAATTAAATACCATTTGGAGGCATTTAATGTTCGAGCAAAAACGGCTGATTTTCTACAAAAGAGATAACACCCCCCCATTACGTCATGCTTCAGAAATGTGGAAAATGGTCCGTTTTCAAATGTTTTATTTTTGAACGTCAGTTCACATTTGTAGGTGGATCATCAGTGTTAGAGCTAAAATTAGCATGTTTAAGGTGATTTTCATGCTTCCAGGGGCTCGGGAAGTTAATTACATACCATTTGGAGGCATTTAATGTTCGAGCAAAAACGGCTGATTTTCGACAAAAGAGATAACACCCCCCCATTACGTCATGCTTCAGAAATGTGGAAAATGGTCCGTTTTCAGATGTTTTATTTTTGAACGTCAGTTCACATTTGTAGGTGGATCATCAGTGTTAGAGCTAAAATTAGCATGTTTAAAGTGATTTTCATGCTTCCAGGGGCCCAAAACACAAGATTTAGGGAATGGTTAAAAGTGCATGAAAATGGCCAATTTACTCACTCTGAGTTCTCAAAAAGGGTTTCTTCACCCCGGGAAGTTAATTAAATACCATTTGGAGGCATTTAATGTTCGAGCAAAAACGGCTGATTTTCTACAAAAGAGATAACACCCCCCCATTACGTCATGCTTCAGAAATGTGGAAAATGGTCCGTTTTCAAATGTTTTATTTTTGAACGTCAGTTCACATTTGTAGGTGGATCATCAGTGTTAGAGCTAAAATTAGCATGTTTAAAGTGATTTTCATGCTTCCAGGGGCTCGGGAAGTTAATTAAATACCATTTGGAGGCATTTAATGTTCGAGCAAAAACGGCTGATTTTCGACAAAAGAGATAACACCCCCCCATTACGTCATGCTTCAGAAATGTGGAAAATGGTCCGTTTTCAAATGTTTTATTTTTGAACGTCAGTTCACATTTGTAGGTGGATCATCAGTGTTAGAGCTAAAATTAGCATGTTTAAAGTGATTTTCATGCTTCCAGGGGCTCGGGAAGTTAATTAAATACCATTTGGAGGCATTTAATGTTCGAGCAAAAACGGCTGATTTTCGACAAAAGAGATAACACCCCCCCATTACGTCATGCTTCAGAAATGTGGAAAATGGTCCGTTTTCAAATGTTTTATTTTTGAACGTCAGTTCACATTTGTAGGTGGATCATCAGTGTTAGAGCTAAAATTAGCATGTTTAAAGTGATTTTCATGCTTCCAGGGGCCCAAAACACAAGATTAATGGAATGGTTAAAAGTGCATGAAAATGGCCAATTTACTCACTCTGAGTTCTCAAAAAGGGTTTCTTCACCCCGGGAAGTGAAATAAATACCATTTGGAGGCATTTAATGTTCGAGCAAAAACGGCTGATTTTCGACAAAAGAGATAACACCCCCCCATTACGTCATGCTTCAGAAATGTGGAAAATGGTCCGTTTTCAAATGTTTTATTTTTGAACGTCAGTTCACATTTGTAGGTGGGTCATCAGTGTTAGAGCTAAAATTAGCATGTTTAAAGTGATTTTCATGCTTCCAGGGGCTCGGGAAGTTAATTAAATACCATTTGGAGGCATTTAATGTTCGAGCAAAAACGGCTGATTTTCGACAAAAGAGATAACACCCCCCCATTACGTCATGCTTCAGAAATGTGGAAAATGGTCCGTTTTCAAATGTTTTATTTTTGAACGTCAGTTCACATTTGTAGGTGGATCATCAGTGTTAGAGCTAAAATTAGCATGTTTAAAGTGATTTTCATGCTTCCAGGGGCCCAAAACACAAGATTTATGGAATGGTTAAAAGTGCATGAAAATGGCCAATTTACTCACTCTGAGTTCTCAAAAAGGGTTTCTTCACCCCGGGAAGTTAATTAATACCATTTGGAGGCATTTAATGTTCGAGCAAAAACGGCTGATTTTCGACAAAAGAGATAACACCCCCCCATTACGTCATGCTTCAGAAATGTGGAAAATGGTCCGTTTTCAAATGTTTTATTTTTGAACGTCAGTTCACATTTGTAGGTGGATCATCAGTGTTAGAGCTAAAATTAGCATGTTTAAAGTGATTTTCATGCTTCCAGGGGCTCGGGAAGTTAATTAAATACCATTTGGAGGCATTTAATGTTCGAGCAAAAACGGCTGATTTTCGACAAAAGAGATAACACCCCCCCATTACGTCATGCTTCAGAAATGTGGAAAATGGTCCGTTTTCAAATGTTTTATTTTTGAACGTCAGTTCACATTTGTAGGTGGATCATCAGTGTTAGAGCTAAAATTAGCATGTTTAAAGTGATTTTCATGCTTCCAGGGGCCCAAAACACAAGATTTATGGAATGGTTAAAAGTGCATGAAAATGGCCAATTTACTCACTCTGAGTTCTCAAAAAGGGTTTCTTCACCCCGGGAAGTTAATTAAATACCATTTGGAGGCATTTAATGTTCGAGCAAAAACGGCTGATTTTCGACAAAAGAGATAACACCCCCCCATTACGTCATGCTTCAGAAATGTGGAAAATGGTCCGTTTTCAAATGTTTTATTTTTGAACGTCAGTTCACATTTGTAGGTGGATCATCAGTGTTAGAGCTAAAATTAGCATGTTTAAGGTGATTTTCATGCTTCCAGGGGCTCGGGAAGTTAATTAAATACCATTTGGAGGCATTTAATGTTCGAGCAAAAACGGCTGATTTTCGACAAAAGAGATAACACCCCCCCATTACGTCATGCTTCAGAAATGTGGAAAATGGTCCGTTTTCAAATGTTTTATTTTTGAACGTCAGTTCACATTTGTAGGTGGATCATCAGTGTTAGAGCTAAAATTAGCATGTTTAAAGTGATTTTCATGCTTCCAGGGGCCCAAAACACAAGATTTATGGAATGGTTAAAAGTGCATGAAAATGGCCAATTTACTCACTCTGAGTTCTCAAAAAGGGTTTCTTCACCCCGGGAAGTTAATTAAATAGCATTTGGAGGCATTTAATGTTCGAGCAAAAACGGCTGATTTTCGACAAAAGAGATAACACCCCCCATTACGTCATGCTTCAGAAATGTGGAAAATGGTCCGTTTTCAAATGTTTTATTTTTGAACGTCAGTTCACATTTGTAGGTGGATCATCAGTGTTAGAGCTAAAATTAGCATGTTTAAAGTGATTTTCATGCTTCCAGGGGCTCGGGAAGTTAATTAAATACCATTTGGAGGCATTTAATGTTCGAGCAAAAACGGCTGATTTTCGACAAAAGAGATAACACCCCCCATTACGTCATGCTTCAGAAATGTGGAAAATGGTCCGTTTTCAAATGTTTTATTTTTGAACGTCAGTTCACATTTGTAGGTGGATCATCAGTGTTAGAGCTAAAATTAGCATGTTTAAAGTGATTTTCATGCTTCCAGGGGCTCGGGAAGTTAATTAAATACCATTTGGAGGCATTTAATGTTCGAGCAAAAACGGCTGATTTTCAACAAAAGAGATAACACCCCCCCATTACGTCATGCTTCAGAAATGTGGAAAATGGTCCGTTTTCAAATGTTTTATTTTTGAACGTCAGTTCACATTTGTAGGTGGATCATCAGTGTTAGAGCTAAAATTAGCATGTTTAAAGTGATTTTCATGCTTCCAGGGGCCCAAAACACAAGATTTATGGAATGGTTAAAAGTGCATGAAAATGGCCAATTTACTCACTCTGAGTTCTCAAAAAGGGTTTCTTCACCCCGGGAAGTTAATTAATACCATTTGGAGGCATTTAATGTTCGAGCAAAAACGGCTGATTTTCGACAAAAGAGATAACACCCCCCCATTACGTCATGCTTCAGAAATGTGGAAAATGGTCCGTTTTCAAATGTTTTATTTTTGAACGTCAGTTCACATTTGTAGGTGGATCATCAGTGTTAGAGCTAAAATTAGCATGTTTAAATTGATTTTCATGCTTCCAGGGGCTCGGGAAGTTAATTAAATACCATTTGGAGGCATTTAATGTTCTAGCAAAAACGGCTGATTTTCGACAAAAGAGATAACACCCCCCCATTACGTCATGCTTCAGAAATGTGGAAAATGGTCCGTTTTCAAATGTTTTATTTTTGAACGTCAGTTCACATTTGTAGGTGGATCATCAGTGTTAGAGCTAAAATTAGCATGTTTAAAGTGATTTTCATGCTTCCAGGGGCCCAAAACACAAGATTAATGGAATGGTTAAAAGTGCATGAAAATGGCCAATTTACTCACTCTGAGTTCTCAAAAAGGGTTTCTTCACCCCGGGAAGTGAAATAAATACCATTTGGAGGCATTTAATGTTCGAGCAAAAACGGCTGATTTTCGACAAAAGAGATAACACCCCCCCATTACGTCATGCTTCAGAAATGTGGAAAATGGTCCGTTTTCAAATGTTTTATTTTTGAACGTCAGTTCACATTTGTAGGTGGATCATCAGTGTTAGAGCTAAAATTAGCATGTTTAAAGTGATTTTCATGCTTCCAGGGGCTCGGGAAGTTAATTAAATACCATTTGGAGGCATTTAATGTTCGAGCAAAAACGGCTGATTTTCGACAAAAGAGATAACACTCCCCCATTACGTCATGCTTCAGAAATGTGGAAAATGGTCCGTTTTCAAATGTTTTATTTTTGAACGTCAGTTCACATTTGTAGGTGGATCATCAGTGTTAGAGCTAAAATTAGCATGTTTAAAGTGATTTTCATGCTTCCAGGGGCTCGGGAAGTTAATTAAATACCATTTGGAGGCATTTAATGTTCGAGCAAAAACGGCTGATTTTCGACAAAAGAGATAACACCCCCCCCATTACGTCATGCTTCAGAAATGTGGAAAATGGTCCGTTTTCAAATGTTTTATTTTTGAACGTCAGTTCACATTTGTAGGTGGATCATCAGTGTTAGAGCTAAAATTAGCATGTTTAAAGTGATTTTCATGCTTCCAGGGGCTCGGGAAGTTAATTAAATACCATTTGGAGGCATTTAATGTTCGAGCAAAAACGGCTGATTTTCGACAAAAGAGATAACACCCGCCCATTACGTCATGCTTCAGAAATGTGGAAAATGGTCCGTTTTCAAATGTTTTATTTTTGAACGTCAGTTCACATTTGTAGGTGGATCATCAGTGTTAGAGCTAAAATTAGCATGTTTAAAGTGATTTTCATGCTTCCAGGGGCTCGGGAAGTTAATTAAATACCATTTGGAGGCATTTAATGGTCGAGCAAAAACGGCTGATTTTCGACAAAAGAGATAACACCCCCCCATTACGTCATGCTTCAGAAATGTGGAAAATGGTCCGTTTTCAAATGTTTTATTTTTGAACATCAGTTCACATTTGTAGGTGGATCATCAGTGTTAGAGCTAAAATTAGCATGTTTAAAGTGATTTTCATGCTTCCAGGGGCCCAAAACACAAGATTTATGGAATGGTTAAAAGTGCATGAAAATGGCCAATTTACTCACTCTGAGTTCTCAAAAAGGGTTTCTTCACCCCGGGAAGTTAATTAATACCATTTGGAGGCATTTAATGTTCGAGCAAAAACGGCTGATTTTCGACAAAAGAGATAACACCCCCCAATTACGTCATGCTTCAGAAATGTGGACAATGGTCCGTTTTCAAATGTTTTATTTTTGAACGTCAGTTCACATTTGTAGGTGGATCATCAGTGTTAGAGCTAAAATTAGCATGTTTAAATTGATTTTCATGCTTCCAGGGGCTCGGGAAGTTAATTAAATACCATTTGGAGGCATTTAATGTTCGAGCAAAAACGGCTGATTTTCGACAAAAGAGATAACACCCCCCCATTACGTCATGCTTCAGAAATGTGGAAAATGGTCCGTTTTCAAATGTTTTATTTTTGAACGTCAGTTCACATTTGTAGGTGGATCATCAGTGTTAGAGCTAAAATTAGCATGTTTAAAGTGATTTTCATGCTTCCAGGGGCCCAAAACACAAGATTCATGGAATGGTTAAAAGTGCATGAAAATGGCCAATTTACTCACTCTGAGTTCTCAAAAAGGGTTTCTTCACCCCGGGAAGTTAATTAAATACCATTTGGAGGCATTTAATGTTCGAGCAAAAACGGCTGATTTTCGACAAAAGAGATAACACCCCCCCATTACGTCATGCTTCAGAAATGTGGAAAATGGTCCGTTTTCAAATGTTTTATTTTTGAACGTCAGTTCACATTTGTAGGTGGATCATCAGTGTTAGAGCTAAAATTAGCATGTTTAAAGTGATTTTCATGCTTCCAGGGGCTCGGGAAGTTAATTAAATACCATTTGGAGGCATTTAATGTTCGAGGAAAAACGGCTGATTTTCGACAAAAGAGATAACACCCCCCCATTACGTCATGCTTCAGAAATGTGGAAAATGGTCCGTTTTCAAATGTTTTATTTTTGAACGTCAGTTCACATTTGTAGGTGGATCATCAGTGTTAGAGCTAAAATTAGCATGTTTAAAGTGATTTTCATGCTTCCAGGGGCCCAAAACACAAGATTTATGGAATGGTTAAAAGTGCATGAAAATGGCCAATTTACTCACTCTGAGTTCTCAAAAAGGGTTTCTTCACCCCGGGAAGTTAATTAAATACCATTTGGAGGCATTTAATGTTCGAGCAAAAACGGCTGATTTTCGACAAAAGAGATAACACCCCCCCATTACGTCATGCTTCAGAAATGTGGAAAATGGTCCGTTTTCAAATGTTTTATTTTTGAACGTCAGTTCACATTTGTAGGTGGATCATCAGTGTTAGAGCTAAAATTAGCATGTTTAAAGTGATTTTCATGCTTCCAGGGGCTCGGGAAGTTAATTAAATACCATTTGGAGGCATTTAATGTTCGAGCAAAAACGGCTGATTTTCGACAAAAGAGATAACACCCCCCCATTACGTCATGCTTCAGAAATGTGGAAAATGGTCCGTTTTCAAATGTTTTATTTTTGAACGTCAGTTCACATTTGTAGGTGGATCATCAGTGTTAGAGCTAAAATTAGCATGTTTAAAGTGATTTTCATGCTTCCAGGGGCTCGGGAAGTTAATTAAATACCATTTGGAGGCATTTAATGTTCGAGCAAAAACGGCTGATTTTCGACAAAAGAGATAACACCCGCCCATTACGTCATGCTTCAGAAATGTGGAAAATGGTCCGTTTTCAAATGTTTTATTTTTGAACGTCAGTTCACATTTGTAGGTGGATCATCAGTGTTAGAGCTAAAATTAGCATGTTTAAAGTGATTTTCATGCTTCCAGGGGCCCAAAACACAAGATTTATGGAATGGTTAAAAGTGCATGAAAATGGCCAATTTACTCACTCTGAGTTCTCAAAAAGGGTTTCTTCACCCCGGGAAGTTAATTAATACCATTTGGAGGCATTTAATGTTCGAGCAAAAACGGCTGATTTTCGACAAAAGAGATAACACCCCCCCATTACGTCATGCTTCAGAAATGTGGAAAATGGTCCGTTTTCAAATGTTTTATTTTTGAACGTCAGTTCACATTTGTAGGTGGATCATCAGTGTTAGAGCTAAAATTAGCATGTTTAAAGTGATTTTCATGCTTCCAGGGGCTCGGGAAGTTAATTAAATACAATTTGGAGGCATTTAATGTTCGAGCAAAAACGGCTGATTTTCGACAAAAGAGATAACACCCCCCCATTACGTCATGCTTCAGAAATGTGGAAAATGGTCCGTTTTCAAATGTTTTATTTTTGAACGTCAGTTCACATTTGTAGGTGGATCATCAGTGTTAGAGCTAAAATTAGCATGTTTAAAGTGATTTTCATGCTTCCAGGGGCCCAAAACACAAGATTTATGGAATGGTTAAAAGTGCATGAAAATGGCCAATTTACTCACTCTGAGTTCTCAAAAAGGGTTTCTTCACCCCGGGAAGTTAATTAAATACCATTTGGAGGCATTTAATGTTCGAGCAAAAACGGCTGATTTTCGACAAAAGAGATAACACCCCCCATTACGTCATGCTTCAGAAATGTGGAAAATGGTCCGTTTTCAAATGTTTTATTTTTGAACGTCAGTTCACATTTGTAGGTGGATCATCAGTGTTAGAGCTAAAATTAGCATGTTTAAAGTGATTTTCATGCTTCCAGGGGCTCGGGAAGTTAATTAAATACCATTTGGAGGCATTTAATGTTCGAGCAAAAACGGCTGATTTTCGACAAAAGAGATAACACCCCCCCATTACGTCATGCTTCAGAAATGTGGAAAATGGTCCGTTTTCAAATGTTTTATTTTTGAACGTCAGTTCACATTTGTAGGTGGATCATCAGTGTTAGAGCTAAAATTAGCATGTTTAAAGTGATTTTCATGCTTCCAGGGGCCCAAAACACAAGATTTATGGAATGGTTAAAAGTGCATGAAAATGGCCAATTTACTCACTCTGAGTTCTCCAAAAGGGTTTCTTCACCCCGGGAAGTTAATTAAATACCATTTGGAGGCATTTAATGTTCGAGCAAAAACGGCTGATTTTCGACAAAAGAGATAACACCCCCCCATTACGTCATGCTTCAGAAATGTGGAAAATGGTCCGTTTTCAAATGTTTTATTTTTGAACGTCAGTTCACATTTGTAGGTGGATCATCAGTGTTAGAGCTAAAATTAGCATGTTTAAAGTGATTTTCATGCTTCCAGGGGCTCGGGAAGTTAATTAAATACCATTTGGAGGCATTTAATGTTCGAGCAAAAACGGCTGATTTTCGACAAAAGAGATAACACCCCCCCATTACGTCATGCTTCAGAAATGTGGAAAATGGTCCGTTTTCAAATGTTTTATTTTTGAACGTCAGTTCACATTTGTAGGTGGATCATCAGTGTTAGAGCTAAAATTAGCATGTTTAAAGTGATTTTCATGCTTCCAGGGGCTCGGGAAGTTAATTAAATACCATTTGGAGGCATTTAATGTTCGAGCAAAAACGGCTGATTTTCGACAAAAGAGATAACACCCCCCCATTACGTCATGCTTCAGAAATGTGGAAAATGGTCCGTTTTCAAATGTTTTATTTTTGAACGTCAGTTCACATTTGTAGGTGGATCATCAGTGTTAGAGCTAAAATTAGCATGTTTAAAGTGATTTTCATGCTTCCAGGGGCCCAAAACACAAGATTTATGGAATGGTTAAAAGTGCATGAAAATGGCCAATTTACTCACTCTGAGTTCTCCAAAAGGGTTTCTTCACCCCGGGAAGTTAATTAAATACCATTTGGAGGCATTTAATGTTCGAGCAAAAACGGCTGATTTTCGACAAAAGAGATAACACCCCCCCATTACGTCATGCTTCAGAAATGTGGAAAATGGTCCGTTTTCAAATGTTTTATTTTTGAACGTCAGTTCACATTTGTAGGTGGATCATCAGTGTTAGAGCTAAAATTAGCATGTTTAAAGTGATTTTCATGCTTCCAGGGGCTCGGGAAGTTAATTAAATACCATTTGGAGGCATTTAATGTTCGAGCAAAAACGGCTGATTTTCGACAAAAGAGATAACACCCCCCCATTACGTCATGCTTCAGAAATGTGGAAAATGGTCCGTTTTCAAATGTTTTATTTTTGAACGTCAGTTCACATTTGTAGGTGGATCATCAGTGTTAGAGCTAAAATAAGCATGTTTAAAGTGATTTTCATGCTTCCAGGGGCTCGGGAAGTTAATTAAATACCATTTGGAGGCATTTAATGTTCGAGCAAAAACGGCTGATTTTCGACAAAAGAGATAACACCCCCCCATTACGTCATGCTTCAGAAATGTGGAAAATGGTCCGTTTTCAAATGTTTTATTTTTGAACGTCAGTTCACATTTGTAGGTGGATCATCAGTGTTAGAGCTAAAATTAGCATGTTTAAAGTGATTTTCATGCTTCCAGGGGCCCAAAACACAAGATTTATGGAATGGTTAAAAGTGCATGAAAATGGCCAATTTACTCACTCTGAGTTCTCAAAAAGGGTTTCTTCACCCCGGGAAGTTAATTAAATACCATTTGGAGGCATTTAATGTTCGAGCAAAAACGGCTGATTTTCTACAAAAGAGATAACACCCCCCCATTACGTCATGCTTCAGAAATGTGGAAAATGGTCCGTTTTCAAATGTTTTATTTTTGAACGTCAGTTCACATTTGTAGGTGGATCATCAGTGTTAGAGCTAAAATTAGCATGTTTAAGGTGATTTTCATGCTTCCAGGGGCTCGGGAAGTTAATTAAATACCATTTGGAGGCATTTAATGTTCGAGCAAAAACGGCTGATTTTCGACAAAAGAGATAACACCCCCCCATTACGTCATGCTTCAGAAATGTGGAAAATGGTCCGTTTTCAGATGTTTTATTTTTGAACGTCAGTTCACATTTGTAGGTGGATCATAAGTGTTAGAGCTAAAATTAGCATGTTTAAAGTGATTTTCATGCTTCCAGGGGCCCAAAACACAAGATTTATGGAATGGTTAAAAGTGCATGAAAATGGCCAATTTACTCACTCTGAGTTCTCAAAAAGGGTTTCTTCACCCCGGGAAGTTAATTAAATACCATTTGGAGGCATTTAATGTTCGAGCAAAAACGGCTGATTTTCTACAAAAGAGATAACACCCCCCCATTACGTCATGCTTCAGAAATGTGGAAAATGGTCCGTTTTCAAATGTTTTATTTTTGAACGTCAGTTCACATTTGTAGGTGGATCATCAGTGTTAGAGCTAAAATTAGCATGTTTAAAGTGATTTTCATGCTTCCAGGGGCTCGGGAAGTTAATTAAATACCATTTGGAGGCATTTAATGTTCGAGCAAAAACGGCTGATTTTCGACAAAAGAGATAACACCCCCCATTACGTCATGCTTCAGAAATGTGGAAAATGGTCCGTTTTCAAATGTTTTATTTTTGAACGTCAGTTCACATTTGTAGGTGGATCATCAGTGTTAGAGCTAAAATTAGCATGTTTAAAGTGATTTTCATGCTTCCAGGGGCTCGGGAAGTTAATTAAATACCATTTGGAGTCATTTAATGTTCGAGCAAAAACGGCTGATTTTCGACAAAAGAGATAACACCCCCCCATTACGTCATGCTTCAGAAATGTGGAAAATGGTCCGTTTTCAAATGTTTTATTTTTGAACGTCAGTTCACATTTGTAGGTGGATCATCAGTGTTAGAGCTAAAATTAGCATGTTTAAAGTGATTTTCATGCTTCCAGGGGCCCAAAACACAAGATTAATGGAATGGTTAAAAGTGCATGAAAATGGCCAATTTACTCACTCTGAGTTCTCAAAAAGGGTTTCTTCACCCCGGGAAGTGAAATAAATACCATTTGGAGGCATTTAATGTTCGAGCAAAAACGGCTGATTTTCGACAAAAGAGATAACACCCCCCCATTACGTCATGCTTCAGAAATGTGGAAAATGGTCCGTTTTCAAATGTTTTATTTTTGAACGTCAGTTCACATTTGTAGGTGGATCATCAGTGTTAGAGATAAAATTAGCATGTTTAAAGTGATTTTCATGCTTCCAGGGGCTCGGGAAGTTAATTAAATACCATTTGGAGGCATTTAATGTTCGAGCAAAAACGGCTGATTTTCGACAAAAGAGATAACACCCCCCCATTACGTCATGCTTCAGAAATGTGGAAAATGGTCCGTTTTCAAATGTTTTATTTTTGAACGTCAGTTCACATTTGTAGGTGGATCATCAGTGTTAGAGCTAAAATTAGCATGTTTAAAGTGATTTTCATGCTTCCAGGGGCCCAAAACACAAGATTTATGGAATGGTTAAAAGTGCATGAAAATGGCCAATTTACTCACTCTGAGTTCTCAAAAAGGGTTTCTTCACCCCGGGAAGTTAATTAATACCATTTGGAGGCATTTAATGTTCGAGCAAAAACGGCTGATTTTCGACAAAAGAGATAACACCCCCCCATTACGTCATGCTTCAGAAATGTGGAAAATGGTCCGTTTTCAAATGTTTTATTTTTGAACGTCAGTTCACATTTGTAGGTGGATCATCAGTGTTAGAGCTAAAATTAGCATGTTTAAAGTGATTTTCATGCTTCCAGGGGCTCGGGAAGTTAATTAAATACCATTTGGAGGCATTTAATGTTCGAGCAAAAACGGCTGATTTTCGACAAAAGAGATAACACCCCCCCATTACGTCATGCTTCAGAAATGTGGAAAATGGTCCGTTTTCAAATGTTTTATTTTTGAACGTCAGTTCACATTTGTAGGTGGATCATCAGTGTTAGAGCTAAAATTAGCATGTTTAAAGTGATTTTCATGCTTCCAGGGGCCCAAAACACAAGATTTATGGAATGGTTAAAAGTGCATGAAAATGGCCAATTTACTCACTCTGAGTTCTCAAAAAGGGTTTCTTCACCCCGGGAAGTTAATTAAATACCATTTGGAGGCATTTAATGTTCGAGCAAAAACGGCTGATTTTCGACAAAAGAGATAACACCCCCCCATTACGTCATGCTTCAGAAATGTGGAAAATGGTCCGTTTTCAAATGTTTTATTTTTGAACGTCAGTTCACATTTGTAGGTGGATCATCAGTGTTAGAGCTAAAATTAGCATGTTTAAGGTGATTTTCATGCTTCCAGGGGCTCGGGAAGTTAATTAAATACCATTTGGAGGCATTTAATGTTCGAGCAAAAACGGCTGATTTTCGACAAAAGAGATAACACCCCCCCATTACGTCATGCTTCAGAAATGTGGAAAATGGTCCGTTTTCAAATGTTTTATTTTTGAACGTCAGTTCACATTTGTAGGTGGATCATCAGTGTTAGAGCTAAAATTAGCATGTTTAAAGTGATTTTCATGCTTCCAGGGGCCCAAAACACAAGATTTATGGAATGGTTAAAAGTGCATGAAAATGGCCAACTTACTCACTCTGAGTTCTCAAAAAGGGTTTCTTCACCCCGGGAAGTTAATTAAATAGCATTTGGAGGCATTTAATGTTCGAGCAAAAACGGCTGATTTTCGACAAAAGAGATAACACCCCCCATTACGTCATGCTTCAGAAATGTGGAAAATGGTCCGTTTTCAAATGTTTTATTTTTGAACGTCAGTTCACATTTGTAGGTGGATCATCAGTGTTAGAGCTAAAATTAGCATGTTTAAAGTGATTTTCATGCTTCCAGGGGCTCGGGAAGTTAATTAAATACCATTTGGAGGCATTTAATGTTCGAGCAAAAACGGCTGATTTTCGACAAAAGAGATAACACCCCCCCATTACGTCATGCTTCAGAAATGTGGAAAATGGTCCGTTTTCAAATGTTTTATTTTTGAACGTCAGTTCACATTTGTAGGTGGATCATCAGTGTTAGAGCTAAAATTAGCATGTTTAAAGTGATTTTCATGCTTCCAGGGGCTCGGGAAGTTAATTAAATACCATTTGGAGGCATTTAATGTTCGAGCAAAAACGGCTGATTTTCAACAAAAGAGATGACACCCCCCCATTACGTCATGCTTCAGAAATGTGGAAAATGGTCCGTTTTCAAATGTTTTATTTTTGAACGTCAGTTCACATTTGTAGGTGGATCATCAGTGTTAGAGCTAAAATTAGCATGTTTAAAGTGATTTTCATGCTTCCAGGGGCCCAAAACACAAGATTTATGGAATGGTTAAAAGTGCATGAAAATGGCCAATTTTCTCACTCTGAGTTCTCAAAAAGGGTTTCTTCACCCCGGGAAGTTAATTAATACCATTTGGAGGCATTTAATGTTCGAGCAAAAACGGCTGATTTTCGACAAAAGAGATAACACCCCCCCATTACGTCATGCTTCAGAAATGTGGAAAATGGTCCGTTTTCAAATGTTTTATTTTTGAACGTCAGTTCACATTTGTAGGTGGATCATCAGTGTTAGAGCTAAAATTAGCATGTTTAAAGTGATTTTCATGCTTCCAGGGGCTCGGGAAGTTAATTAAATACCATTTGGAGGCATTTAATGTTCTAGCAAAAACGGCTGATTTTCGACAAAAGAGATAACACCCCCCCATTACGTCATGCTTCAGAAATGTGGAAAATGGTCCGTTTTCAAATGTTTTATTTTTGAACGTCAGTTCACATTTGTAGGTGGATCATCAGTGTTAGAGCTAAAATTAGCATGTTTAAAGTGATTTTCATGCTTCCAGGGGCCCAAAACACAAGATTAATGGAATGGTTAAAAGTGCATGAAAATGGCCAATTTACTCACTCTGAGTTCTCAAAAAGGGTTTCTTCACCCCGGGAAGTGAAATAAATACCATTTGGAGGCATTTAATGTTCGAGCAAAAACGGCTGATTTTCGACAAAAGAGATAACACCCCCCCATTACGTCATGCTTCAGAAATGTGGAAAATGGTCCGTTTTCAAATTTTTTTTTTTTGAACGTCAGTTCACATTTGTAGGTGGATCATCAGTGTTAGAGCTAAAATTAGCATGTTTAAAGTGATTTTCATGCTTCCAGGGGCTCGGGAAGTTAATTAAATACCATTTGGAGGCATTTAATGTTCGAGCAAAAACGGCTGATTTTCGACAAAAGAGATAACACTCCCCCATTACGTCATGCTTCAGAAATGTGGAAAATGGTCCGTTTTCAAATGTTTTATTTTTGAACGTCAGTTCACATTTGTAGGTGGATCATCAGTGTTAGAGCTAAAATTAGCATGTTTAAAGTGATTTTCATGCTTCCAGGGGCCCAAAACACAAGATTTATGGAATGGTTAAAAGTGCATGAAAATGGCCAATTTACTCACTCTGAGTTCTCAAAAAGGGTTTCTTCACCCCGGGAAGTTAATTAAATACCATTTGGAGGCATTTAATGTTCGAGCAAAAACGGCTGATTTTCGACAAAAGAGATAACACCCCCCCATTACGCCATGCTTCAGAAATGTGGAAAATGGTCCGTTTTCAAATGTTTTATTTTTGAACGTCAGTTCACATTTGTAGGTGGATCATCAGTGTTAGAGCTAAAATTAGCATGTTTAAAGTGATTTTCATGCTTCCAGGGGCTCGGGAAGTTAATTACATACCATTTGGAGGCATTTAATGTTCGAGCAAAAACGGCTGATTTTCGACAAAAGAGATAACACCCCCCCATTACGTCATGCTTCAGAAATGTGGAAAATGGTCCGTTTTCAAATGTTTTATTTTTGAACGTCAGTTCACATTTGTAGGTGGATCATCAGTGTTAGAGCTAAAATTAGCATGTTTAAAGTGATTTTCATGCTTCCAGGGGCTCGGGAAGTTAATTAAATACCATTTGGAGGCATTTAATGTTCGAGCAAAAACGGCTGATTTTCAACAAAAGAGATAACACCCCCCCATTACGTCATGCTTCAGAAATGTGGAAAATGGTCCGTTTTCAAATGTTTTATTTTTGAACGTCAGTTCACATTTGTAGGTGGATCATCAGTGTTAGAGCTAAAATTAGCATGTTTAAAGTGATTTTCATGCTTCCAGGGGCCCAAAACACAAGATTTATGGAATGGTTAAAAGTGCATGAAAATGGCCAATTTACTCACTCTGAGTTCTCAAAAAGGGTTTCTTCACCCCGGGAAGTTAATTAATACCATTTGGAGGCATTTAATGTTCGAGCAAAAACGGCTGATTTTCGACAAAAGAGATAACACCCCCCCATTACGTCATGCTTCAGAAATGTGGAAAATGGTCCGTTTTCAAATGTTTTATTTTTGAACGTCAGTTCACATTTGTAGGTGGATCATCAGTGTTAGAGCTAAAATTAGCATGTTTAAAGTGATTTTCATGCTTCCAGGGGCCCAAAACACAAGATTTATGGAATGGTTAAAAGTGCATGAAAATGGCCAATTTACTCACTCTGAGTTCTCAAAAAGGGTTTCTTCACCCCGGGAAGTTAATTAAATACCATTTGGAGGCATTTAATGTTCGAGCAAAAACGGCTGATTTTCGACAAAAGAGATAACACCCCCCCATTACGTCATGCTTCAGAAATGTGGAAAATGGTCCGTTTTCAAATGTTTTATTTTTGAACGTCAGTTCACATTTGTAGGTGGATCATCAGTGTTAGAGCTAAAATTAGCATGTTTAAAGTGATTTTCATGCTTCCAGGGGCTCTGGAAGTTAATTAAATACCATTTGGAGGCATTTAATGTTCGAGCAAAAACGGCTGATTTTCGACAAAAGAGATAACACCCCCCCATTACGTCATGCTTCAGAAATGTGGAAAATGGTCCGTTTTCAAATGTTTTATTTTTGAACGTCAGTTCACATTTGTAGGTGGATCATCAGTGTTAGAGCTAAAATTAGCATGTTTAAAGTGATTTTCATGCTTCCAGGGGCCCAAAACACAAGATTTATGGAATGGTTAAAAGTGCATGAAAATGGCCAATTTACTCACTCTGAGTTCTCAAAAAGGGTTTCTTCACCCCGGGAAGTTAATTAAATACCATTTGGAGGCATTTAATGTTCGAGCAAAAACGGCTGATTTTCGACAAAAGAGATAACACCCCACCATTACGTCATGCTTCAGAAATGTGGAAAATGGTCCGTTTTCAAATGTTTATTTTTGAACGTCAGTTCACATTTGTAGGTGGATCATCAGTGTTAGAGCTAAAATTAGCATGTTTAAAGTGATTTTCATGCTTCCAGGGGCTCGGGAAGTTAATTAAATACCATTTGGAGGCATTTAATGTTCGAGCAAAAACGGCTGATTTTCGACAAAAGAGATAACACCCCCCCATTACGTCATGCTTCAGAAATGTGGAAAATGGTCCGTTTTCAAATGTTTTATTTTTGAACGTCAGTTCACATTTGTAGGTGGATCATCAGTGTTAGAGCTAAAATTAGCATGTTTAAAGTGATTTTCATGCTTCCAGGGGCTCGGGAAGTTAATTAAATACCATTTGGAGGCATTTAATGTTCGAGCAAAAACGGCTGATTTTCGACAAAAGAGATAACACCCCCCCATTACGTCATGCTTCAGAAATGTGGAAAATGGTCCGTTTTCAAATGTTTTATTTTTGAACGTCAGTTCACATTTGTAGGTGGATCATCAGTGTTAGAGCTAAAATTAGCATGTTTAAAGTGATTTTCATGCTTCCAGGGGCCCAAAACACAAGATTAATGGAATGGTTAAAAGTGCATGAAAATGGCCAATTTACTCACTCTGAGTTCTCAAAAAGGGTTTCTTCACCCCGGGAAGTGAAATAAATACCATTTGGAGGCATTTAATGTTCGAGCAAAAACGGCTGATTTTCGACAAAAGAGATAACACCCCCCATTACGTCATGCTTCAGAAATGTGGAAAATGGTCCGTTTTCAAATGTTTTATTTTTGAACGTCAGTTCACATTTGTAGGTGGATCATCAGTGTCAGAGCTAAAATTTGCATGTTTAAAGTGATTTTCATGCTTCCAGGGGCTCGGGAAGTTAATTAAATACCATTTGGAGGCATTTAATGTTCGAGCAAAAACGGCTGATTTTCGACAAAAGGAGATAACACCCCCCCATTACGTCATGCTTCAGAAATGTGGAAAATGGTCCGTTTTCAAATGTTTTATTTTTGAACGTCAGTTCACATTTGTAGGTGGATCATCAGTGTTAGAGCTAAAATTAGCATGTTTAAAGTGATTTTCATGCTTCCAGGGGCCCAAAACACAAGATTAATGGAATGGTTAAAAGTGCATGAAAATGGCCAATTTACTCACTCTGAGTTCTCAAAAAGGGTTTCTTCACCCCGGGAAGTGAAATAAATACCATTTGGAGGCATTTAATGTTCGAGCAAAAACGGCTGATTTTCGACAAAAGAGATAACACCCCCCCATTACGTCATGCTTCAGAAATGTGGAAAATGGTCCGTTTTCAAATGTTTTATTTTTGAACGTCAGTTCACATTTGTAGGTGGATCATCAGTGTTAGAGCTAAAATTAGCATGTTTAAAGTGATTTTCATGCTTCCAGGGGCTCGGGAAGTTAATTAAATACCATTTGGAGGCATTTAATGTTCGAGCAAAAACGGCTGATTTTCGACAAAAGAGATAACACCCCCCATTACGTCATGCTTCAGAAATGTGGAAAATGGCCCGTTTTCAAATGTTTTATTTTTGAACGTCAGTTCACATTTGTAGGTGGATCATCAGTGTTAGAGCTAAAATTAGCATGTTTAAAGTGATTTTCATGCTTCCAGGGGCCCAAAACACAAGATTTATGGAATGGTTAAAAGTGCATGAAAATGGCCAATTTACTCACTCTGAGTTCTCAAAAAGGGTTTCTTCACCCCGGGAAGTTAATGAAATACCATTTGGAGGCATTTAATGTTCGAGCAAAAACGGCTGATTTTCGACAAAAGAGATAACACCCCCCCATTACGTCATGCTTCAGAAATGTGGAAAATGGTCCGTTTTCAAATGTTTTATTTTTGAACGTCAGTTCACATTTGTAGGTGGATCATCAGTGTTAGAGCTAAAATTAGCATGTTTAAAGTGATTTTCATGCTTCCAGGGGCCCAAAACACAAGATTTATGGAATGGTTAAAAGTGCATGAAAATGGCCAATTTACTCACTCTGAGTTCTCAAAAAGGGTTTCTTCACCCCGGGAAGTTAATTAAATACCATTTGGAGGCATTTAATGTTCGAGCAAAAACGGCTGATTTTCGACAAAAGAGATAACACCCCCCCATTACGTCATGCTTCAGAAATGTGGAAAATGGTCCGTTTTCAAATGTTTTATTTTTGAACGTCAGTTCACATTTGTAGGTGGATCATCAGTGTTAGAGCTAAAATTAGCATGTTTAAAGTGATTTTCATGCTTCCAGGGGCTCGGGAAGTTAATTAAATACCATTTGGAGGCATTTAATGTTCGAGCAAAAACGGCTGATTTTCGACAAAAGAGATAACACACCCCCATTACGTCATGCTTTAGAAATGTGGAAAATGGTCCGTTTTCAAATGTTTTATTTTTGAACGTCAGTTCACATTTGTAGGTGGATCATCAGTGTTAGAGCTAAAATTAGCATGTTTAAAGTGATTTTCATGCTTCCAGGGGCCCAAAACACAAGATTAATGGAATGGTTAAAAGTGCATGAAAATGGCCAATTTACTCACTCTGAGTTCTCAAAAAGGGTTTCTTCACCCCGGGAAGTGAAATAAATACCATTTGGAGGCATTTAATGTTCGAGCAAAAACGGCTGATTTTCGACAAAAGAGATAACACCCCCCCATTACGTCATGCTTCAGAAATGTGGAAAATGGTCCGTTTTCAAATGTTTTATTTTTGAACGTCAGTTCACATTTGTAGGTGGATCATCAGTGTTAGAGCTAAAATTAGCATGTTTAAAGTGATTTTCATGCTTCCAGGGGCTCGGGAAGTGAAATAAATACCATTTGGAGGCATTTAATGTTCGAGCAAAAACGGCTGATTTTCGACAAAAGAGATAACACCCCCCCATTACGTCATGCTTCAGAAAGGTGGAAAATGGTCCGTTTTCAAATGTTTTATTTTTGAACGTCAGTTCACATTTGTAGGTGGATCATCAGTGTTAGAGCTAAAATTAGCATGTTTAAAGTGATTTTCATGCTTCCAGGGGCCCAAAACACAAGATTTATGGAATGGTTAAAAGTGCATGAAAATGGCCAATTTACTCACTCTGAGTTCTCAAAAAGGGTTTCTTCACCCCGGGAAGTTAATTAAATACCATTTGGAGGCATTTAATGTTCGAGCAAAAACGGCTGATTTTCGACAAAAGAGATAACACCCCCCCATTACGTCATGCTTCAGAAATGTGGAAAATGGTCCGTTTTCAAATGTTTTATTTTTGAACGTCAGTTCACATTTGTAGGTGGATCATCAGTGTTAGAGCTAAAATTAGCATGTTTAAAGTGATTTTCATGCTTCCAGGGGCCCAAAACACAAGATTTATGGAATGGTTAAAAGTGCATGAAAATGGCCAATTTACTCACTCTGAGTTCTCAAAAAGGGTTTCTTCACCCCGGGAAGTTAATGAAATACCATTTGGAGGCATTTAATGTTCGAGCAAAAACGGCTGATTTTCGACAAAAGAGATAACACCCCCCCATTACGTCATGCTTCAGAAATGTGGAAAATGGTCCGTTTTCAAATGTTTTATTTTTGAACGTCAGTTCACATTTGTAGGTGGATCATCAGTGTTAGAGCTAAAATTAGCATGTTTAAAGTGATTTTCATGCTTCCAGGGGCTCGGGAAGTTAATTAAATACCATTTGGAGGCATTTAATGTTCGAGCAAAAACGGCTGATTTTCGACAAAAGAGATAACACCCCCCCATTACGTCATGCTTCAGAAATGTGGAAAATGGTCCGTTTTCAAATGTTTTATTTTTGAACGTCAGTTCACATTTGTAGGTGGATCATCAGTGTTAGAGCTAAAATTAGCATGTTTAAAGTGATTTTCATGCTTCCAGGGGCCCAAATCACAAGATTTATGGAATGGTTAAAAGTGCATGAAAATGGCCAATTTACTCACTCTGAGTTCTCAAAAAGGGTTTCTTCACCCCGGGAAGTTAATTAAATACCATTTGGAGGCATTTAATGTTCGAGCAAAAACGGCTGATTTTCGACAAAAGAGATAACACCCCACCATTACGTCATGCTTCAGAAATGTGGAAAATGGTCCGTTTTCAAATGTTTTATTTTTGAACGTCAGTTCACATTTGTAGGTGGATCGTCAGTGTTAGAGCTAAAATTAGCATGTTTAAAGTGATTTTCATGCTTCCAGGGGCTCGGGAAGTTAATTAAATACCATTTGGAGGCATTTAATGTTCGAGCAAAAACGGCTGATTTTCGACAAAAGAGATAACACCCCCCCCATTACGTCATGCTTCAGAAATGTGGAAAATGGTCCGTTTTCAAATGTTTTATTTTTGAACGTCAGTTCACATTTGTAGGTGGATCATCAGTGTTAGAGCTAAAATTAGCATGTTTAAAGTGATTTTCATGCTTCCAGGGGCTCGGGAAGTTAATTAAATACCATTTGGAGGCATTTAATGTTCGAGCAAAAACGGCTGATTTTCGACAAAAGAGATAACACCCGCCCATTACGTCATGCTTCAGAAATGTGGAAAATGGTCCGTTTTCAAATGTTTTATTTTTGAACGTCAGTTCACATTTGTAGGTGGATCATCAGTGTTAGAGCTAAAATTAGCATGTTTAAAGTGATTTTCATGCTTCCAGGGGCCCAAAACACAAGATTAATGGAATGGTTAAAAGTGCATGAAAATGGCCAATTTACTCACTCTGAGTTCTCAAAAAGGGTTTCTTCACCCCGGGAAGTGAAATAAATACCATTTGGAGGCATTTAATGTTCGAGCAAAAACGGCTGATTTTCGACAAAAGAGATAACACCCCCCAATTACGTCATGCTTCAGAAATGTGGAAAATGGTCCGTTTTCAAATGTTTTATTTTTGAACGTCAGTTCACATTTGTAGGTGGATCATCAGTGTCAGAGCTAAAATTAGCATGTTTAAAGTGATTTTCATGCTTCCAGGGGCTCGGGAAGTTAATTAAATACCATTTGGAGGCATTTAATGTTCGAGCAAAAACGGCTGATTTTCGACAAAGGAGATAACACCCCCCCATTACGTCATGCTTCAGAAATGTGGAAAATGGTCCGTTTTCAAATGTTTTATTTTTGAACGTCAGTTCACATTTGTAGGTGGATCATCAGTGTTAGAGCTAAAATTAGCATGTTTAAAGTGATTTTCATGCTTCCAGGGGCCCAAAACACAAGATTAATGGAATGGTTAAAAGTGCATGAAAATGGCCAATTTACTCACTCTGAGTTCTCAAAAAGGGTTTCTTCACCCCGGGAAGTGAAATAAATACCATTTGGAGGCATTTAATGTTCGAGCAAAAACGGCTGATTTTCGACAAAAGAGATAACACCCCCCCATTACGTCATGCTTCAGAAATGTGGAAAATGGTCCGTTTTCAAATGTTTTATTTTTGAACGTCAGTTCACATTTGTAGGTGGATCATCAGTGTTAGAGCTAAAATTAGCATGTTTAAAGTGATTTTCATGCTTCCAGGGGCTCGGGAAGTTAATTAAATACCATTTGGAGGCATTTAATGTTCGAGCAATAACGGCTGATTTTCGACAAAAGAGATAACACCCCCCCATTACGTCATGCTTCAGAAATGTGGAAAATGGTCCGTTTTCAAATGTTTTATTTTTGAACGTCAGTTCACATTTGTAGGTGGATCATCAGTGTTAGAGCTAAAATTAGCATGTTTAAAGTGATTTTCATGCTTCCAGGGGCCCAAAACACAAGATTTATGGAATGGTTAAAAGTGCATGAAAATGGCCAATTTACTCACTCTGAGTTCTCAAAAAGGGTTTCTTCACCCCGGGAAGTTAATTAAATACCATTTGGAGGCATTTAATGTTCGAGCAAAAACGGCTGATTTTCGACAAAAGAGATAACACCCCCCCATTACGTCATGCTTCAGAAATGTGGAAAATGGTCCGTTTTCAAATGTTTTATTTTTGAACGTCAGTTCACATTTGTAGGTGGATCATCAGTGTTAGAGCTAAAATTAGCATGTTTAAAGTGATTTTCATGCTTCCAGGGGCCCAAAACACAAGATTTATGGAATGGTTAAAAGTGCATGAAAATGGCCAATTTACTCACTCTGAGTTCTCAAAAAGGGTTTCTTCACCCCGGGAAGTTAATTAAATACCATTTGGAGGCATTTAATGTTCGAGCAAAAACGGCTGATTTTCGACAAAAGAGATAACACCCCCCCATTACGTCATGCTTCAGAAATGTGGAAAATGGTCCGTTTTCAAATGTTTTATTTTTGAACGTCAGTTCACATTTGTAGGTGGATCATCAGTGTTAGAGCTAAAATTAGCATGTTTAAAGTGATTTTCATGCTTCCAGGGGCTCGGGAAGTTAATTAAATACCATTTGGAGGCATTTAATGTTCGAGCAAAAACGGCTGATTTTCGACAAAAGAGATAACACACCCCCATTACGTCATGCTTCAGAAATGTGGAAAATGGTCCGTTTTCAAATGTTTTATTTTTGAACGTCAGTTCACATTTGTAGGTGGATCATCAGTGTTAGAGCTAAAATTAGCATGTTTAAAGTGATTTTCATGCTTCCAGGGGCCCAAATCACAAGATTAATGGAATGGTTAAAAGTGCATGAAAATGGCCAATTTACTCACTCTGAGTTCTCAAAAAGGGTTTCTTCACCCCGGGAAGTGAAATAAATACCATTTGGAGGCATTTAATGTTCGAGCAAAAACGGCTGATTTTCGACAAAAGAGATAACACCCCCCCATTACGTCATGCTTCAGAAATGTGGAAAATGGTCCGTTTTCAAATGTTTTATTTTTGAACGTCAGTTCACATTTGTAGGTGGATCATCAGTGTTAGAGCTAAAATTAGCATGTTTAAAGTGATTTTCATGCTTCCAGGGGCTCGGGAAGTTAATTAAATACCATTTGGAGGCATTTAATGTTCGAGCAAAAACGGCTGATTTTCGACAAAAGAGATAACACCCCCCCATTACGTCATGCTTCAGAAATGTGGAAAATGGTCCGTTTTCAAATGTTTTATTTTTGAACGTCAGTTCACATTTGTAGGTGGATCATCAGTGTTAGAGCTAAAATTAGCATGTTTAAAGTGATTTTCATGCTTCCAGGGGCCCAAAACACAAGATTTATGGAATGGTTAAAAGTGCATGAAAATGGCCAATTTACTCACTCTGAGTTCTCATAAAGGGTTTCTTCCAGGGGCTCGGGAAGTTAATTAAATACCATTTGGAGGCATTTAATGTTCGAGCAAAAACGGCTGATTTTCGACAAAAGAGATAACACCCCCCCATTACGTCATGCTTCAGAAATGTGGAAAATGGCCTGTTTTCAAATGTTTTATTTTTGAACGTCAGTTCACATTTGTAGGTGGATCATCAGTGTTAGAGCTAAAATTAGCATGTTTAAAGTGATTTTCATGCTTCCAGGGGCCCAAAACACAAGATTAATGGAATGGTTAAAAGTGCATGAAAATGGCCAATTTACTCACTCTGAGTTCTCAAAAAGGGTTTCTTCACCCCGGGAAGTGAAATAAATACCATTTGGAGGCATTTAATGTTCGAGCAAAAACGGCTGATTTTCGACAAAAGAGATAACACCCCCCCATTACGTCATGCTTCAGAAATGTGGAAAATGGTCCGTTTTCAAATGTTTTATTTTTGAACGTCAGTTCACATTTGTAGGTGGATCATCAGTGTTAGAGCTAAAATTAGCATGTTTAAAGTGATTTTCATGCTTCCAGGGGCTCGGGAAGTTAATTAAATACCATTTGGAGGCATTTAATGTTCGAGCAAAAACTGCTGATTTTCGACAAAAGAGATAACACCCCCCCATTACGTCATGCTTCAGAAATGTGGAAAATGGTCCGTTTTCAAATGTTTTATTTTTGAACGTCAGTTCACATTTGTAGGTGGATCATCAGTGTTAGAGCTAAAATTAGCATGTTTAAAGTGATTTTCATGCTTCCAGGGGCCCAAAACACAAGATTAATGGAATGGTTAAAAGTGCATGAAAATGGCCAATTTACTCACTCTGAGTTCTCAAAAAGGGTTTCTTCACCCCGGGAAGTGAAATTAATACCATTTGGAGGCATTTAATGTTCGAGCAAAAACGGCTGATTTTCGACAAAAGAGATAACACCCCCCCATTACGTCATGCTTCAGAAATGTGGAAAATGGTCCGTTTTCAAATGTTTTATTTTTGAACGTCAGTTCACATTTGTAGGTGGATCATCAGTGTTAGAGCTAAAATTAGCATGTTTAAAGTGATTTTCATGCTTCCAGGGGCCCAAAACACAAGATTTATGGAATGGTTAAAAGTGCATGAAAACGGCCAATTTACTCACTCTGAGTTCTCAAAAAGGGTTTCTTCACCCCGGGAAGTTAATTAAATACCATATGGAGGCATTTAATGTTCGAGCAAAAACGGCTGATTTTCGACAAAAGAGATAACACCCCCCCATTACGTCATGCTTCAGAAATGTGGAAAATGGTCCGTTTTCAAATGTTTTATTTTTGAACGTCAGTTCACATTTGTAGGTGGATCATCAGTGTTAGAGCTAAAATTAGCATGTTTAAAGTGATTTTCATGCTTCCAGGGGCTCGGGAAGTTAATTACATACCATTTGGAGGCATTTAATGTTCGAGCAAAAACGGCTGATTTTCAACAAAAGAGATAACACCCCCCCATTACGTCATGCTTCAGAAATGTGGAAAATGGTCCGTTTTCAAATGTTTTATTTTTGAACGTCAGTTCACATTTGTAGGTGGATCATCAGTGTTAGAGCTAAAATTAGCATGTTTAAAGTGATTTTCATGCTTCCAGGGGCCCAAAACACAAGATTTATGGAATGGTTAAAAGTGCATGAAAATGGCCAATTTACTCACTCTGAGTTCTCAAAAAGGGTTTCTTCACCCCGGGAAGTTAATTAATACCATTTGGAGGCATTTAATGTTCGAGCAAAAACGGCTGATTTTCGACAAAAGAGATAACACCCCCCCATTACGTCATGCTTCAGAAATGTGGAAAATGGTCCGTTTTCAAATGTTTTATTTTTGAACGTCAGTTCACATTTGTAGGTGGATCATCAGTGTTAGAGCTAAAATTAGCATGTTTAAAGTGATTTTCATGCTTCCAGGGGCTCGGGAAGTTAATTAAATACCATTTGGAGGCATTTAATGTTCGAGCAAAAACTGCTGATTTTCGACAAAAGAGATAACACCCCCCCATTACGTCATGCTTCAGAAATGTGGAAAATGGTCCGTTTTCAAATGTTTTATTTTTGAACGTCAGTTCACATTTGTAGGTGGATCATCAGTGTTAGAGCTAAAATTAGCATGTTTAAAGTGATTTTCATGCTTCCAGGGGCTCGGGAAGTGAAATAAATACCATTTGGAGGCATTTAATGTTCGAGCAAAAACGGCTGCTTTTCGACAAAAGAGATAACACCCCCCCATTACGTCATGCTTCAGAAATGTGGAAAATGGTCCGTTTTCAAATGTTTTATTTTTGAACGTCAGTTCACATTTGTAGGTGGATCATCAGTGTTAGAGCTAAAATTAGCATGTTTAAAGTGATTTTCATGCTTCCAGGGGCCCAAAACACAAGATTTATGGAATGGTTAAAAGTGCATGAAAATGGCCAATTTACTCACTCTGAGTTCTCAAAAAGGGTTTCTTCACCCCGGGAAGTTAATTAAATACCATTTGGAGGCATTTAATGTTCGAGCAAAAACGGCTGATTTTCGACAAAAGAGATAACACCCCCCCATTACGTCATGCTTCAGAAATGTGGAAAATGGTCCGTTTTCAAATGTTTTATTTTTGAACGTCAGTTCACATTTGTAGGTGGATCATCAGTGTTAGAGCTAAAATTAGCATGTTTAAAGTGATTTTCATGCTTCCAGGGGCCCAAAACACAAGATTTATGGAATGGTTAAAAGTGCATGAAAATGGCCAATTTACTCACTCTGAGTTCTCAAAAAGGGTTTCTTCACCCCGGGAAGTTAATTAAATACCATTTGGAGGCATTTAATGTTCGAGCAAAAACGGCTGATTTTCGACAAAAGAGATAACACCCCCCCATTACGTCATGCTTCAGAAATGTGGAAAATGGTCCGTTTTCAAATGTTTTATTTTTGAACGTCAGTTCACATTTGTAGGTGGATCATCAGTGTTAGAGCTAAAATTAGCATGTTTAAAGTGATTTTCATGCTTCCAGGGGCTCTGGAAGTTAATTAAATACCATTTGGAGGCATTTAATGTTCGAGCAAAAACGGCTGATTTTCGACAAAAGAGATAACACCCCCCCATTACGTCATGCTTCAGAAATGTGGAAAATGGTCCGTTTTCAAATGTTTTATTTTTGAACGTCAGTTCACATTTGTAGGTGGATCATCAGTGTTAGAGCTAAAATTAGCATGTTTAAAGTGATTTTCATGCTTCCAGGGGCCCAAAACACAAGATTTATGGAATGGTTAAAAGTGCATGAAAATGGCCAATTTACTCACTCTGAGTTCTCAAAAAGGGTTTCTTCACCCCGGGAAGTTAATTAAATACCATTTGGAGGCATTTAATGTTCGAGCAAAAACGGCTGATTTTCGACAAAAGAGATAACACCCCACCATTACGTCATGCTTCAGAAATGTGGAAAATGGTCCGTTTTCAAATGTTTTATTTTTGAACGTCAGTTCACATTTGTAGGTGGATCATCAGTGTTAGAGCTAAAATTAGCATGTTTAAAGTGATTTTCATGCTTCCAGGGGCTCGGGAAGTTAATTAAATACCATTTGGAGGCATTTAATGTTCGAGCAAAAACGGCTGATTTTCGACAAAAGAGATAACACCCCCCCATTACGTCATGCTTCAGAAATGTGGAAAATGGTCCGTTTTCAAATGTTTTATTTTTGAACGTCAGTTCACATTTGTAGGTGGATCATCAGTGTTAGAGCTAAAATTAGCATGTTTAAAGTGATTTTCATGCTTCCAGGGGCTCGGGAAGTTAATTACATACCATTTGGAGGCATTTAATGTTCGAGCAAAAACGGCTGATTTTCGACAAAAGAGATAACACCCCCCCATTACGTCATGCTTCAGAAATGTGGAAAATGGTCCGTTTTCAAATGTTTTATTTTTGAACGTCAGTTCACATTTGTAGGTGGATCATCAGTGTTAGAGCTAAAATTAGCATGTTTAAAGTGATTTTCATGCTTCCAGGGGCCCAAAACACAAGATTAATGGAATGGTTAAAAGTGCATGAAAATGGCCAATTTACTCACTCTGAGTTCTCAAAAAGGGTTTCTTCACCCCGGGAAGTGAAATAAATACCATTTGGAGGCATTTAATGTTCGAGCAAAAACGGCTGATTTTCGACAAAAGAGATAACACCCCCCCATTACGTCATGCTTCAGAAATGTGGAAAATGGTCCGTTTTCAAATGTTTTATTTTTGAACGTCAGTTCACATTTGTAGGTGGATCATCAGTGTCAGAGCTAAAATTAGCATGTTTAAAGTGATTTTCATGCTTCCAGGGGCTCGGGAAGTTAATTAAATACCATTTGGAGGCATTTAATGTTCGAGCAAAAACGGCTGATTTTCGACAAAGGAGATAACACCCCCCCATTACGTCATGCTTCAGAAATGTGGAAAATGGTCCGTTTTCAAATGTTTTATTTTTGAACGTCAGTTCACATTTGTAGGTGGATCATCAGTGTTAGAGCTAAAATTAGCATGTTTAAAGTGATTTTCATGCTTCCAGGGGCCCAAAACACAAGATTAATGGAATGGTTAAAAGTGCATGAAAATGGCCAATTTACTCACTCTGAGTTCTCAAAAAGGGTTTCTTCACCCCGGGAAGTGAAATAAATACCATTTGGAGGCATTTAATGTTCGAGCAAAAACGACTGATTTTCGACAAAAGAGATAACACCCCCCCATTACGTCATGCTTCAGAAATGTGGAAAATGGTCCGTTTTCAAATGTTTTATTTTTGAACGTCAGTTCACATTTGTAGGTGGATCATCAGTGTTAGAGCTAAAATTAGCATGTTTAAAGTGATTTTCATGCTTCCAGGGGCTCGGGAAGTTAATTAAATACCATTTGGAGGCATTTAATGTTCGAGCAAAAACGGCTGATTTTCGACAAAAGAGATAACACCCCCCATTACGTCATGCTTCAGAAATGTGGAAAATGGCCCGTTTTCAAATGTTTTATTTTTGAACGTCAGTTCACATTTGTAGGTGGATCATCAGTGTTAGAGCTAAAATTAGCATGTTTAAAGTGATTTTCATGCTTCCAGGGGCCCAAAACACAAGATTAATGGAATGGTTAAAAGTGCATGAAAATGGCCAATTTACTCACTCTGAGTTCTCAAAAAGGGTTTCTTCACCCCGGGAAGTGAAATAAATACCATTTGGAGGCATTTAATGTTCGAGCAAAAACGGCTGATTTTCGACAAAAGAGATAACACCCCCCCATTACGTCATGCTTCAGAAATGTGGAAAATGGTCCGTTTTCAAATGTTTTATTTTTGAACGTCAGTTCACATTTGTAGGTGGATCATCAGTGTTAGAGCTAAAATTAGCATGTTTAAAGTGATTTTCATGCTTCCAGGGGCTCGGGAAGTTAATTAAATACCATTTGGAGGCATTTAATGTTCGAGCAAAAACGGCTGATTTTCGACAAAAGAGATAACACCCCCCATTACGTCATGCTTCAGAAATGTGGAAAATGGCCCGTTTTCAAATGTTTTATTTTTGAACGTCAGTTCACATTTGTAGGTGGATCATCAGTGTTAGAGCTAAAATTAGCATGTTTAAAGTGATTTTCATGCTTCCAGGGGCCCAAAACACAAGATTTATGGAATGGTTAAAAGTGCATGAAAATGGCCAATTTACTCACTCTGAGTTCTCAAAAAGGGTTTCTTCACCCCGGGAAGTTAATGAAATACCATTTGGAGGCATTTAATGTTCGAGCAAAAACGGCTGATTTTCGACAAAAGAGATAACACCCCCCCATTACGTCATGCTTCAGAAATGTGGAAAATGGTCCGTTTTCAAATGTTTTATTTTTGAACGTCAGTTCACATTTGTAGGTGGATCATCAGTGTTAGAGCTAAAATTAGCATGTTTAAAGTGATTTTCATGCTTCCAGGGGCCCAAAACACAAGATTTATGGAATGGTTAAAAGTGCATGAAAATGGCCAATTTACTCACTCTGAGTTCTCAAAAAGGGTTTCTTCACCCCGGGAAGTTAATTAAATACCATTTGGAGGCATTTAATGTTCGAGCAAAAACGGCTGATTTTCGACAAAAGAGATAACACCCCCCCATTACGTCATGCTTCAGAAATGTGGAAAATGGTCCGTTTTCAAATGTTTTATTTTTGAACGTCAGTTCACATTTGTAGGTGGATCATCAGTGTTAGAGCTAAAATTAGCATGTTTAAAGTGATTTTCATGCTTCCAGGGGCTCGGGAAGTTAATTAAATACCATTTGGAGGCATTTAATGTTCGAGCAAAAACGGCTGATTTTCGACAAAAGAGATAACACACCCCCATTACGTCATGCTTCAGAAATGTGGAAAATGGTCCGTTTTCAAATGTTTTATTTTTGAACGTCAGTTCACATTTGTAGGTGGATCATCAGTGTTAGAGCTAAAATTAGCATGTTTAAAGTGATTTTCATGCTTCCAGGGGCCCAAAACACAAGATTAATGGAATGGTTAAAAGTGCATGAAAATGGCCAATTTACTCACTCTGAGTTCTCAAAAAGGGTTTCTTCACCCCGGGAAGTGAAATAAATACCATTTGGAGGCATTTAATGTTCGAGCAAAAACGGCTGATTTTCGACAAAAGAGATAACACCCCCCCATTACGTCATGCTTCAGAAATGTGGAAAATGGTCCGTTTTCAAATGTTTTATTTTTGAACGTCAGTTCACATTTGTAGGTGGATCATCAGTGTTAGAGCTAAAATTAGCATGTTTAAAGTGATTTTCATGCTTCCAGGGGCTCGGGAAGTGAAATAAATACCATTTGGAGGCATTTAATGTTCGAGCAAAAACGGCTGATTTTCGACAAAAGAGATAACACCCCCCCATTACGTCATGCTTCAGAAATGTGGAAAATGGTCCGTTTTCAAATGTTTTATTTTTGAACGTCAGTTCACATTTGTAGGTGGATCATCAGTGTTAGAGCTAAAATTAGCATGTTTAAAGTGATTTTCATGCTTCCAGGGGCCCAAAACACAAGATTTATGGAATGGTTAAAAGTGCATGAAAATGGCCAATTTACTCACTCTGAGTTCTCAAAAAGGGTTTCTTCACCCCGGGAAGTTAATTAAATACCATTTGGAGGCATTTAATGTTCGAGCAAAAACGGCTGATTTTCAACAAAAGAGATAACACCCCCCCATTACGTCATGCTTCAGAAATGTGGAAAATGGTCCGTTTTCAAATGTTTTATTTTTGAACGTCAGTTCACATTTGTAGGTGGATCATCAGTGTTAGAGCTAAAATTAGCATGTTTAAAGTGATTTTCATGCTTCCAGGGGCCCAAAACACAAGATTTATGGAATGGTTAAAAGTGCATGAAAATGGCCAATTTACTCACTCTGAGTTCTCAAAAAGGGTTTCTTCACCCCGGGAAGTTAATTAAATACCATTTGGAGGCATTTAATGTTCGAGCAAAAACGGCTGATTTTCGACAAAAGAGATAACACCCCCCCATTACGTCATGCTTCAGAAATGTGGAAAATGGTCCGTTTTCAAATGTTTTATTTTTGAACGTCATTTCCCATTTGTAGGTGGATCATCAGTGTTAGAGCTAAAATTAGCATGTTTAAAGTGATTTTCATGCTTCCAGGGGCTCGGGAAGTTAATTAAATACCATTTGGAGGCATTTAATGTTCGAGCAAAAACGGCTGATTTTCGACAAAAGAGATAACACCCCCCCATTACGTCATGCTTCAGAAATGTGGAAAATGGTCCGTTTTCAAATGTTTTATTTTTGAACGTCAGTTCACATTTGTAGGTGGATCATCAGTGTTAGAGCTAAAATTAGCATGTTTAAAGTGATTTTCATGCTTCCAGGGGCCCAAATCACAAGATTTATGGAATGGTTAAAAGTGCATGAAAATGGCCAATTTACTCACTCTGAGTTCTCAAAAAGGGTTTCTTCACCCCGGGAAGTTAATTAAATACCATTTGGAGGCATTTAATGTTCGAGCAAAAACGGCTGATTTTCGACAAAAGAGATAACACCCCACCATTACGTCATGCTTCAGAAATGTGGAAAATGGTCCGTTTTCAAATGTTTTATTTTTGAACGTCAGTTCACATTTGTAGGTGGATCATCAGTGTTAGAGCTAAAATTAGCATGTTTAAAGTGATTTTCATGCTTCCAGGGGCTCGGGAAGTTAATTAAATACCATTTGGAGGCATTTAATGTTCGAGCAAAAACGGCTGATTTTCGACAAAAGAGATAACACCCCCCCCATTACGTCATGCTTCAGAAATGTGGAAAATGGTCCGTTTTCAAATGTTTTATTTTTGAACGTCAGTTCACATTTGTAGGTGGATCATCAGTGTTAGAGCTAAAATTAGCATGTTTAAAGTGATTTTCATGCTTCCAGGGGCTCGGGAAGTTAATTAAATACCATTTGGAGGCATTTAATGTTCGAGCAAAAACGGCTGATTTTCGACAAAAAGATAACACCCGCCCATTACGTCATGCTTCAGAAATGTGGAAAATGGTCCGTTTTCAAATGTTTTATTTTTGAACGTCAGTTCACATTTGTAGGTGGATCATCAGTGTTAGAGCTAAAATTAGCATGTTTAAAGTGATTTTCATGCTTCCAGGGGCCCAAAACACAAGATTAATGGAATGGTTAAAAGTGCATGAAAATGGCCAATTTACTCACTCTGAGTTCTCAAAAAGGGTTTCTTCACCCCGGGAAGTGAAATAAATACCATTTGGAGGCATTTAATGTTCGAGCAAAAACGGCTGATTTTCGACAAAAGAGATAACACCCCCCCATTACGTCATGCTTCAGAAATGTGGAAAATGGTCCGTTTAAAAATGTTTTATTTTTGAACGTCAGTTCACATTTGTAGGTGGATCATCAGTGTCAGAGCTAAAATTAGCATGTTTAAAGTGATTTTCATGCTTCCAGGGGCTCGGGAAGGTAATTAAATACCATTTGGAGGCATTTAATGTTCGAGCAAAAACGGCTGATTTTCGACAAAGGAGATAACACCCCCCCATTACGTCATGCTTCAGAAATGTGGAAAATGGTCCGTTTTCAAATGTTTTATTTTTGAACGTCAGTTCACATTTGTAGGTGGATCATCAGTGTTAGAGCTAAAATTAGCATGTTTAAAGTGATTTTCATGCTTCCAGGGGCCCAAAACACAAGATTAATGGAATGGTTAAAAGTGCATGAAAATGGCCAATTTACTCACTCTGAGTTCTCAAAAAGGGTTTCTTCACCCCGGGAAGTGAAATAAATACCATTTGGAGGCATTTAATGTTCGAGCAAAAACGGCTGATTTTCGACAAAAGAGATAACACCCCCCCATTACGTCATGCTTCAGAAATGTGGAAAATGGTCCGTTTTCAAATGTTTTATTTTTGAACGTCAGTTCACATTTGTAGGTGGATCATCAGTGTTAGAGCTAAAATTAGCATGTTTAAAGTGATTTTCATGCTTCCAGGGGCTCGGGAAGTTAATTAAATACCATTTGGAGGCATTTAATGTTCGAGCAATAACGGCTGATTTTCGACAAAAGAGATAACACCCCCCCATTACGTCATGCTTCAGAAATGTGGAAAATGGTCCGTTTTCAAATGTTTTATTTTTGAACGTCAGTTCACATTTGTAGGTGGATCATCAGTGTTAGAGCTAAAATTAGCATGTTTAAAGTGATTTTCATGCTTCCAGGGGCCCAAAACACAAGATTTATGGAATGGTTAAAAGTGCATGAAAATGGCCAATTTACTCACTCTGAGTTCTCAAAAAGGGTTTCTTCACCCCGGGAAGTTAATTAAATACCATTTGGAGGCATTTAATGTTCGAGCAAAAACGGCTGATTTTCGACAAAAGAGATAACACCCCCCCATTACGTCATGCTTCAGAAATGTGGAAAATGGTCCGTTTTCAAATGTTTTATTTTTGAACGTCAGTTCACATTTGTAGGTGGATCATCAGTGTTAGAGCTAAAATTAGCATGTTTAAAGTGATTTTCATGCTTCCAGGGGCTCGGGAAGTTAATTAAATACCATTTGGAGGCATTTAATGTTCGAGCAAAAACGGCTGATTTTCGACAAAAGAGATAACACCCCCCCATTACGTCATGCTTCAGAAATGTGGAAAATGGTCCGTTTTCAAATGTTTTATTTTTGAACGTCAGTTCACATTTGTAGGTGGATCATCAGTGTTAGAGCTAAAATTAGCATGTTTAAAGTGATTTTCATGCTTCCAGGGGCCCAAAACACAAGATTTATGGAATGGTTAAAAGTGCATGAAAATGGCCAATTTACTCACTCTGAGTTCTCAAAAAGGGTTTCTTCACCCCGGGAAGTTAATTAAATACCATTTGGAGGCATTTAATGTTCGAGCAAAAACGGCTGATTTTCGACAAAAGAGATAACACCCCCCCATTACGTCATGCTTCAGAAATGTGGAAAATGGTCCGTTTTCAAATGTTTTATTTTTGAACGTCAGTTCACATTTGTAGGTGGATCATCAGTGTTAGAGCTAAAATTAGCATGTTTAAAGTGATTTTCATGCTTCCAGGGGCTCGGGAAGTTAATTAAATACCATTTGGAGGCATTTAATGTTTGAGCAAAAACGGCTGATTTTCGACAAAAGAGATAACACACCCCCATTACGTCATGCTTCAGAAATGTGGAAAATGGTCCGTTTTCAAATGTTTTATTTTTGAACGTCAGTTCACATTTGTAGGTGGATCATCAGTGTTAGAGCTAAAATTAGCATGTTTAAAGTGATTTTCATGCTTCCAGGGGCCCAAAACACAAGATTAATGGAATGGTTAAAAGTGCATGAAAATGGCCAATTTACTCACTCTGAGTTCTCAAAAAGGGTTTCTTCACCCCGGGAAGTGAAATAAATACCATTTGGAGGCATTTAATGTTCGAGCAAAAACGGCTGATTTTCGACAAAAGAGATAACACCCCCCCATTACGTCATGCTTCAGAAATGTGGAAAATGGTCCGTTTTCAAATGTTTTATTTTTGAACGTCAGTTCACATTTGTAGGTGGATCATCAGTGTTAGAGCTAAAATTAGCATGTTTAAAGTGATTTTCATGCTTCCAGGGGCTCGGGAAGTTAATTAAATACCATTTGGAGGCATTTAATGTTCGAGCAAAAACGGCTGATTTTCGACAAAAGAGATAACACCCCCCATTACGTCATGCTTCAGAAATGTGGAAAATGGCCCGTTTTCAAATGTTTTATTTTTGAACGTCAGTTCACATTTGTAGGTGGATCATCAGTGTTAGAGCTAAAATTAGCATGTTTAAAGTGATTTTCATGCTTCCAGGGGCCCAAAACACAAGATTTATGGAATGGTTAAAAGTGCATGAAAATGGCCAATTTACTCACTCTGAGTTCTCAAAAAGGGTTTCTTCACCCCGGGAAGTTAATGAAATACCATTTGGAGGCATTTAATGTTCGAGCAAAAACGGCTGATTTTCGACAAAAGAGATAACACCCCCCCATTACGTCATGCTTCAGAAATGTGGAAAATGGTCCGTTTTCAAATGTTTTATTTTTGAACGTCAGTTCACATTTGTAGGTGGATCATCAGTGTTAGAGCTAAAATTAGCATGTTTAAAGTGATTTTCATGCTTCCAGGGGCCCAAAACACAAGATTTATGGAATGGTTAAAAGTGCATGAAAATGGCCAATTTACTCACTCTGAGTTCTCAAAAAGGGTTTCTTCACCCCGGGAAGTTAATTAAATACCATTTGGAGGCATTTAATGTTCGAGCAAAAACGGCTGATTTTCGACAAAAGAGATAACACCCCCCCCATTACGTCATGCTTCAGAAATGTGGAAAATGGTCCGTTTTCAAATGTTTTATTTTTGAACGTCAGTTCACATTTGTAGGTGGATCATCAGTGTTAGAGCTAAAATTAGCATGTTTAAAGTGATTTTCATGCTTCCAGGGGCCCAAAACACAAGATTTATGGAATGGTTAAAAGTGCATGAAAATGGCCAATTTACTCACTCTGAGTTCTCATAAAGGGTTTCTTCCAGGGGCTCGGGAAGTTAATTAAATACCATTTGGAGGCATTTAATGTTCGAGCAAAAACGGCTGATTTTCGACAAAAGAGATAACACCCCCCCATTACGTCATGCTTCAGAAATGTGGAAAATGGCCTGTTTTCAAATGTTTTATTTTTGAACGTCAGTTCACATTTGTAGGTGGATCATCAGTGTTAGAGCTAAAATTAGCATGTTTAAAGTGATTTTCATGCTTCCAGGGGCCCAAAACACAAGATTAATGGAATGGTTAAAAGTGCATGAAAATGGCCAATTTACTCACTCTGAGTTCTCAAAAAGGGTTTCTTCACCCCGGGAAGTGAAATAAATACCATTTGGAGGCATTTAATGTTCGAGCAAAAACGGCTGATTTTCGACAAAAGAGATAACACCCCCCCATTACGTCATGCTTCAGAAATGTGGAAAATGGTCCGTTTTCAAATGTTTTATTTTTGAACGTCAGTTCACATTTGTAGGTGGATCATCAGTGTTAGAGCTAAAATTAGCATGTTTAAAGTGATTTTCATGCTTCCAGGGGCTCGGGAAGTTAATTAAATACCATTTGGAGGCATTTAATGTTCGAGCAAAAACTGCTGATTTTCGACAAAAGAGATAACACCCCCCCATTACGTCATGCTTCAGAAATGTGGAAAATGGTCCGTTTTCAAATGTTTTATTTTTGAACGTCAGTTCACATTTGTAGGTGGATCATCAGTGTTAGAGCTAAAATTAGCATGTTTAAAGTGATTTTCATGCTTCCAGGGGCCCAAAACACAAGATTAATGGAATGGTTAAAAGTGCATGAAAATGGCCAATTTACTCACTCTGAGTTCTCAAAAAGGGTTTCTTCACCCCGGGAAGTGAAATTAATACCATTTGGAGGCATTTAATGTTCGAGCAAAAACGGCTGATTTTCGACAAAAGAGATAACACCCCCCCATTACGTCATGCTTCAGAAATGTGGAAAATGGTCCGTTTTCAAATGTTTTATTTTTGAACGTCAGTTCACATTTGTAGGTGGATCATCAGTGTTAGAGCTAAAATTAGCATGTTTAAAGTGATTTTCATGCTTCCAGGGGCTCGGGAAGTTAATTAAATACCATTTGGAGGCATTTAATGTTCGAGCAAAAACGGCTGATTTTCGACAAAAGAGATAACACCCCCCCATTACGTCATGCTTCAGAAATGTGGAAAATGGTCCGTTTTCAAATGTTTTATTTTTGAACGTCAGTTCACATTTGTAGGTGGATCATCAGTGTTAGAGCTAAAATTAGCATGTTTAAAGTGATTTTCATGCTTCCAGGGGCCCAAAACACAAGATTTATGGAATGGTTAAAAGTGCATGAAAATGGCCAATTTACTCACTCTGAGTTCTCAAAAAGGGTTTCTTCACCCCGGGAAGTTAATTAAATACCATTTGGAGGCATTTAATGTTCGAGCAAAAACGGCTGATTTTCGACAAAAGAGATAACACCCCCCCATTACGTCATGCTTCAGAAATGTGGAAAATGGTCCGTTTTCAAATGTTTTATTTTTGAACGTCAGTTCACATTTGTAGGTGGATCATCAGTGTTAGAGCTAAAATTAGCATGTTTAAAGTGATTTTCATGCTTCCAGGGGCCCAAAACACAAGATTTATGGAATGGTTAAAAGTGCATGAAAATGGCCAATTTACTCACTCTGAGTTCTCAAAAAGGGTTTCTTCACCCCGGGAAGTGAAATAAATACCATTTGGAGGCATTTAATGTTCGAGCAAAAACGGCTGATTTTCGACAAAAGAGATAACACCCCCCATTACGTCATGCTTCAGAAATGTGGAAAATGGTCCGTTTTCAAATGTTTTATTTTTGAACGTCAGTTCACATTTGTAGGTGGATCATCAGTGTTAGAGCTAAAATTAGCATGTTTAAAGTGATTTTCATGCTTCCAGGGGCTCGGGAAGTTAATTAAATACCATTTGGAGGCATTTAATGTTCGAGCAAAAACTGCTGATTTTCGACAAAAGAGATAACACCCCCCCATTACGTCATGCTTCAGAAATGTGGAAAATGGTCCGTTTTCAAATGTTTTATTTTTGAACGTCAGTTCACATTTGTAGGTGGATCATCAGTGTTAGAGCTAAAATTAGCATGTTTAAAGTGATTTTCATGCTTCCAGGGGCCCAAAACACAAGATTTATGGAATGGTTAAAAGTGCATGAAAATGGCCAATTTACTCACTCTGAGTTCTCAAAAAGGGTTTCTTCACCCCGGGAAGTGAAATAAATACCATTTGGAGGCATTTAATGTTCGAGCAAAAACGGCTGATTTTCGACAAAAGAGATAACACCCCCCCATTACGTCATGCTTCAGAAATGTGGAAAATGGTCCGTTTTCAAATGTTTTATTTTTGAACGTCAGTTCACATTTGTAGGTGGATAATCAGTGTTAGAGCTAAAATTAGCATGTTTAAAGTGATTTTCATGCTTCCAGGGGCTCGGGAAGTTAATTAAATACCATTTGGAGGCATTTAATGTTCGAGCAAAAACTGCTGATTTTCGACAAAAGAGATAACACCCCCCCATTACGTCATGCTTCAGAAATGTGGAAAATGGTCCGTTTTCAAATGTTTTATTTTTGAACGTCAGTTCACATTTGTAGGTGGATCATCAGTGTTAGAGCTAAAATTAGCATGTTTAAAGTGATTTTCATGCTTCCAGGGGCCCAAAACACAAGATTAATGGAATGGTTAAAAGTGCATGAAAATGGCCAATTTACTCACTCTGAGTTCTCAAAAAGGGTTTCTTCACCCCGGGAAGCGAAATTAATACCATTTGGAGGCATTTAATGTTCGATCAAAAACGGCTGATTTTCGACAAAAGAGATAACACCCCCCCATTACATCATGCTTCAGAAATGTGGAAAATGGTCCGTTTTCAAATGTTTTATTTTTGAACGTCAGTTCACATTTGTAGGTGGATCATCAGTGTTAGAGCTAAAATTAGCATGTTTAAAGTGATTTTCATGCTTCCAGGGGCCCAAAACACAAGATTTATGGAATGGTTAAAAGTGCATGAAAATGGCCAATTTACTCACTCTGAGTTCTCAAAAAGGGTTTCTTCACCCCGGGAAGTTAATTAAATACCATTTGGAGGCATTTAATGTTCGAGCAAAAACGGCTGATTTTCGACAAAAGAGATAACACCCCCCCATTACGTCATGCTTCAGAAATGTGGAAAATGGTCCGTTTTCAAATGTTTTATTTTTGAACGTCAGTTCACATTTGTAGGTGGATCATCAGTGTTAGAGCTAAAATTAGCATGTTTAAAGTGATTTTCATGCTTCCAGGGGCTCGGGAAGTTAATTAAATACCATTTGGAGGCATTTAATGTTCGAGCAAAAACGGCAGATTTTCGACAAAAGAGATAACACCCCCCCATTACGTCATGCTTCAGAAATGTGGAAAATGGTCCGTTTTCAAATGTTTTATTTTTGAACGTCAGTTCACATTTGTAGGTGGATCATCAGTGTTAGAGCTAAAATTAGCATGTTTAAAGTGATTTTCATGCTTCCAGGGGCCCAAAACACAAGATTTATGGAATGGTTAAAAGTGCATGAAAATGGCCAATTTACTCACTCTGAGTTCTCAAAAAGGGTTTCTTCACCCCGGGAAGTTAATTAAATACCATTTGGAGGCATTTAATGTTCGAGCAAAAACGGCTGATTTTCGACAAAAGAGATAACACCCCACCATTACGTCATGCTTCAGAAATGTGGAAAATGGTCCGTTTTCAAATGTTTTATTTTTGAACGTCAGTTCACATTTGTAGGTGGATCATCAGTGTTAGAGCTAAAATTAGCATGTTTAAAGTGATTTTCATGCTTCCAGGGGCTCGGGAAGTTAATTAAATACCATTTGGAGGCATTTAATGTTCGAGCAAAAACGGCTGATTTTCGACAAAAGAGATAACACCCCCCCATTACGTCATGCTTCAGAAATGTGGAAAATGGTCCGTTTTCAAATGTTTTATTTTTGAACGTCAGTTCACATTTGTAGGTGGATCATCAGTGTTAGAGCTAAAATTAGCATGTTTAAAGTGATTTTCATGCTTCCAGGGGCTCGGGAAGTTAATTAAATACCATTTGGAGGCATTTAATGTTCGAGCAAAATCGGCTGATTTTCGACAAAAGAGATAACACCCCCCCATTACGTCATGCTTCAGAAATGTGGAAAATGGTCCGTTTTCAAATGTTTTATTTTTGAACGTCAGTTCACATTTGTAGGTGGATCATCAGTGTTAGAGCTAAAATTAGCATGTTTAAAGTGATTTTCATGCTTCCAGGGGCCCAAAACACAAGATTAATGGAATGGTTAAAAGTGCATGAAAATGGCCAATTTACTCACTCTGAGTTCTCAAAAAGGGTTTCTTCACCCCGGGAAGTGAAATAAATACCATTTGGAGGCATTTAATGTTCGAGCAAAAACGGCTGATTTTCGACAAAAGAGATAACACCCCCCCATTACGTCATGCTTCAGAAATGTGGAAAATGGTCCGTTTTCAAATGTTTTATTTTTGAACGTCAGTTCACATTTGTAGGTGGATCATCAGTGTCAGAGCTAAAATTAGCATGTTTAAAGTGATTTTCATGCTTCCAGGGGCTCGGGAAGTTAATTAAATACCATTTGGAGGCATTTAATGTTCGAGCAAAAACGGCTGATTTTCGACAAAGGAGATAACACCCCCCCATTACGTCATGCTTCAGAAATGTGGAAAATGGTCTGTTTTCAAATGTTTTATTTTTGAACGTCAGTTCACATTTGTAGGTGGATCATCAGTGTTAGAGCTAAAATTAGCATGTTTAAAGTGATTTTCATGCTTCCAGGGGCCCAAAACACAAGATTAATGGAATGGTTAAAAGTGCATGAAAATGGCCAATTTACTCACTCTGAGTTCTCAAAAAGGGTTTCTTCACCCCGGGAAGTGAAATAAATACCATTTGGAGGCATTTAATGTTCGAGCAAAAACGGCTGATTTTCGACAAAAGAGATAACACCCCCCCATTACGTCATGCTTCAGAAATGTGGAAAATGGTCCGTTTTCAAATGTTTTATTTTTGAACGTCAGTTCACATTTGTAGGTGGATCATCAGTGTTAGAGCTAAAATTAGCATGTTTAAAGTGATTTTCATGCTTCCAGGGGCTCGGGAAGTTAATTAAATACCATTTGGAGGCATTTAATGTTCGAGCAAAAACGGCTGATTTTCGACAAAAGAGATAACACCCCCCCATTACGTCATGCTTCAGAAATGTGGAAAATGGTCCGTTTTCAAATGTTTTATTTTTGAACGTCAGTTCACATTTGTAGGTGGATCATCAGTGTTAGAGCTAAAATTAGCATGTTTAAAGTGATTTTCATGCTTCCAGGGGCCCAAAACACAAGATTTATGGAATGGTTAAAAGTGCATGAAAATGGCCAATTTACTCACTCTGAGTTCTCAAAAAGGGTTTCTTCACCCCGGGAAGTTAATTAAATACCATTTGGAGGCATTTAATGTTCGAGCAAAAACGGCTGATTTTCGACAAAAGAGATAACACCCCCCCATTACGTCATGCTTCAGAAATGTGGAAAAAGGTCCGTTTTCAAATGTTTTATTTTTGAACGTCAGTTCACATTTGTAGGTGGATCATCAGTGTTAGAGCTAAAATTAGCATGTTTAAAGTGATTTTCATGCTTCCAGGGGCCCAAAACACAAGATTTATGGAATGGTTAAAAGTGCATGAAAATGGCCAATTTACTCACTCTGAGTTCTCAAAAAGGGTTTCTTCACCCCGGGAAGTTAATTAAATACCATTTGGAGGCATTTAATGTTCGAGCAAAAACGGCTGATTTTCGACAAAAGAGATAACACCCCCCCATTACGTCATGCTTCAGAAATGTGGAAAATGGTCCGTTTTCAAATGTTTTATTTTTGAACGTCAGTTCACATTTGTAGGTGGATCATCAGTGTTAGAGCTAAAATTAGCATGTTTAAAGTGATTTTCATGCTTCCAGGGGCTCGGGAAGTTAATTAAATACCATTTGGAGGCATTTAATGTTCGAGCAAAAACGGCTGATTTTCGACAAAAGAGATAACACCCCCCCATTACGTCATGCTTCAGAAATGTGGAAAATGGTCCGTTTTCAAATGTTTTATTTTTGAACGTCAGTTCACATTTGTAGGTGGATCATCAGTGTTAGAGCTAAAATTAGCATGTTTAAAGTGATTTTCATGCTTCCAGGGGCCCAAAACACAAGATTAATGGAATGGTTAAAAGTGCATGAAAATGGCCAATTTACTCACTCTGAGTTCTCAAAAAGGGTTTCTTCACCCCGGGAAGTGAAATAAATACCATTTGGAGGCATTTAATGTTCGAGCAAAAACGGCTGATTTTCGACAAAAGAGATAACACCCCCCCATTACGTCATGCTTCAGAAATGTGGAAAATGGTCCGTTTTCAAATGTTTTATTTTTGAACGTCAGTTCACATTTGTAGGTGGATCATCAGTGTTAGAGCTAAAATTAGCATGTTTAAAGTGATTTTCATGCTTCCAGGGGCTCGGGAAGTTAATTAAATACCATTTGGAGGCATTTAATGTTCGAGCAAAAACGGCTGATTTTCAACAAAAGAGATAACACCCCCCCATTACGTCATGCTTCAGAAATGTGGAAAATGGTCCGTTTTCAAATGTTTTATTTTTGAACGTCAGTTCACATTTGTAGGTGGATCATCAGTGTTAGAGCTAAAATTAGCATGTTTAAAGTGATTTTCATGCTTCCAGGGGCCCAAAACACAAGATTTATGGAATGGTTAAAAGTGCATGAAAATGGCCAATTTACTCACTCTGAGTTCCCAAAAAGGGTTTCTTCACCCCGGGAAGTTAATTAAATACCATTTGGAGGCATTTAATGTTCGAGCAAAAACGGCTGATTTTCGACAAAAGAGATAACACCCCCCCATTACGTCATGCTTCAGAAATGTGGAAAATGGTCCGTTTTCAAATGTTTTATTTTTGAACCTCAGTTCACATTTGTAGGTGGATCATCAGTGTTAGAGCTAAAATTAGCATGTTTAAAGTGATTTTCATGCTTCCAGGGGCTCGGGAAGTTAATTAAATACCATTTGGAGGCATTTAATGTTCGAGCAAAAACGGCTGATTTTCGACAAAAGAGATAACACCCCCCCATTACGTCATACTTCAGAAATGTGGAAAATGGTCCGTTTTCAAATGTTTTATTTTTGAACGTCAGTTCACATTTGTAGGTGGATCATCAGTGTTAGAGCTAAAATTAGCATGTTTAAAGTGATTTTCATGCTTCCAGGGGCCCAAAACACAAGATTTATGGAATGGTTAAAAGTGCATGAAAATGGCCAATTTACTCACTCTGAGTTCTCATAAAGGGTTTCTTCCAGGGGCTCGGGAAGTTAATTAAATACCATTTGGAGGCATTTAATGTTCGAGCAAAAACGGCTGATTTTCGACAAAAGAGATAACACCCCCCCATTACGTCATGCTTCAGAAATGTGGAAAATGGTCTGTTTTCAAATGTTTTATTTTTGAACGTCAGTTCACATTTGTAGGTGGATCATCAGTGTTAGAGCTAAAATTAGCATGTTTAAAGTGATTTTCATGCTTCCAGGGGCCCAAAACACAAGATTAATGGAATGGTTAAAAGTGCATGAAAATGGCCAATTTACTCACTCTGAGTTCTCAAAAAGGGTTTCTTCACCCCGGGAAGTGAAATAAATACCATTTGGAGGCATTTAATGTTCGAGCAAAAACGGCTGATTTTCGACAAAAGAGATAACACCCCCCCATTACGTCATGCTTCAGAAATGTGGAAAATGGTCCGTTTTCAAATGTTTTATTTTTGAACGTCAGTTCACATTTGTAGGTGGATCATCAGTGTTAGAGCTAAAATTAGCATGTTTAAAGTGATTTTCATGCTTCCAGGGGCTCGGGAAGTTAATTAAATACCATTTGGAGGCATTTAATGTTCGAGCAAAAACTGCTGATTTTCAACAAAAGAGATAACACCCCCCCATTACGTCATGCTTCAGAAATGTGGAAAATGGTCAGTTTTCAAATGTTTTATTTTTGAACGTCAGTTCACATTTGTAGGTGGATCATCAGTGTTAGAGCTAAAATTAGCATGTTTAAAGTGATTTTCATGCTTCCAGGGGCCCAAAACACAAGATTAATGGAATGGTTAAAAGTGCATGAAAATGGCCAATTTACTCACTCTGAGTTCTCAAAAAGGGTTTCTTCACCCCGGGAAGTGAAATTAATACCATTTGGAGGCATTTAATGTTCGAGCAAAAACGGCTGATTTTCGACAAAAGAGATAACACCCCCCCCCATTACGTCATGCTTCAGAAATGTGGAAAATGGTCCGTTTTCAAATGTTTTATTTTTGAACGTCAGTTCACATTTGTAGGTGGATCATCAGTGTTAGAGCTAAAATTAGCATGTTTAAAGTGATTTTCATGCTTCCAGGGGCTCGGGAAGTTAATTAAATACCATTTGGAGGCATTTAATGTTCGAGCAAAAACGGCTGATTTTCGACAAAAGAGATAACACCCCCCCATTACGTCATGCTTCAGAAATGTGGAAAATGGTCCGTTTTCAAATGTTTTATTTTTGAACGTCAGTTCACATTTGTAGGTGGATCATCAGTGTTAGAGCTAAAATTAGCATGTTTAAAGTGATTTTCATGCTTCCAGGGGCCCAAAACACAAGATTTATGGAATGGTTAAAAGTGCATGAAAATGGCCAATTTACTCACTCTGAGTTCTCAAAAAGGGTTTCTTCACCCCGGGAAGTTAATTAAATACCATTTGGAGGCATTTAATGTTCGAGCAAAAACGGCTGATTTTCGACAAAAGAGATAACACCCCCCCATTACGTCATGCTTCAGAAATGTGGAAAATGGTCCGTTTTCAAATGTTTTATTTTTGAACGTCAGTTCACATTTGTAGGTGGATCATCAGTGTTAGAGCTAAAATTAGCATGTTTAAAGTGATTTTCATGCTTCCAGGGGCCCAAAACACAAGATTTATGGAATGGTTAAAAGTGCATGAAAATGGCCAATTTACTCACTCTGAGTTCTCAAAAAGGGTTTCTTCACCCCGGGAAGTTAATTAAATACCATTTGGAGGCATTTAATGTTCGAGCAAAAACGGCTGATTTTCGACAAAAGAGATAACACCCCCCATTACGTCATGCTTCAGAAATGTGGAAAATGGTCCGTTTTCAAATGTTTTATTTTTGAACGTCAGTTCACATTTGTAGGTGGATCATCAGTGTTAGAGCTAAAATTAGCATGTTTAAAGTGATTTTCATGCTACCAGGGGCTCGGGAAGTTAATTAAATACCATTTGGAGGCATTTAATGTTCGAGCAAAAACGGCTGATTTTCGACAAAAGAGATAACACCCCCCCATTACGTCATACTTCAGAAATGTGGAAAATGGTCCGTTTTCAAATGTTTTATTTTTGAACGTCAGTTCACATTTGTAGGTGGATCATCAGTGTTAGAGCTAAAATTAGCATGTTTAAAGTGATTTTCATGCTTCCAGGGGCCCAAAACACAAGATTTATGGAATGGTTAAAAGTGCATGAAAATGGCCAATTTACTCACTCTGAGTTCTCATAAAGGGTTTCTTCCAGGGGCTCGGGAAGTTAATTAAATACCATTTGGAGGCATTTAATGTTCGAGCAAAAACGGCTGATTTTCGACAAAAGAGATAACACCCCCCCATTACGTCATGCTTCAGAAATGTGGAAAATGGTCTGTTTTCAAATGTTTTATTTTTGAACGTCAGTTCACATTTGTAGGTGGATCATCAGTGTTAGAGCTAAAATTAGCATGTTTAAAGTGATTTTCATGCTTCCAGGGGCCCAAAACACAAGATTAATGGAATGGTTAAAAGTGCATGAAAATGGCCAATTTACTCACTCTGAGTTCTCAAAAAGGGTTTCTTCACCCCGGGAAGTGAAATAAATACCATTTGGAGGCATTTAATGTTCGAGCAAAAACGGCTGATTTTCGACAAAAGAGATAACACCCCCCCATTACGTCATGCTTCAGAAATGTGGAAAATGGTCCGTTTTCAAATGTTTTATTTTTGAACGTCAGTTCACATTTGTAGGTGGATCATCAGTGTTAGAGCTAAAATTAGCATGTTTAAAGTGATTTTCATGCTTCCAGGGGCTCGGGAAGTTAATTAAATACCATTTGGAGGCATTTAATGTTCGAGCAAAAACTGCTGATTTTCAACAAAAGAGATAACACCCCCCCATTACGTCATGCTTCAGAAATGTGGAAAATGGTCAGTTTTCAAATGTTTTATTTTTGAACGTCAGTTCACATTTGTAGGTGGATCATCAGTGTTAGAGCTAAAATTAGCATGTTTAAAGTGATTTTCATGCTTCCAGGGGCCCAAAACACAAGATTAATGGAATGGTTAAAAGTGCATGAAAATGGCCAATTTACTCACTCTGAGTTCTCAAAAAGGGTTTCTTCACCCCGGGAAGTGAAATTAATACCATTTGGAGGCATTTAATGTTCGAGCAAAAACGGCTGATTTTCGACAAAAGAGATAACACCCCCCCCCATTACGTCATGCTTCAGAAATGTGGAAAATGGTCCGTTTTCAAATGTTTTATTTTTGAACGTCAGTTCACATTTGTAGGTGGATCATCAGTGTTAGAGCTAAAATTAGCATGTTTAAAGTGATTTTCATGCTTCCAGGGGCTCGGGAAGTTAATTAAATACCATTTGGAGGCATTTAATGTTCGAGCAAAAACGGCTGATTTTCGACAAAAGAGATAACACCCCCCCATTACGTCATGCTTCAGAAATGTGGAAAATGGTCCGTTTTCAAATGTTTTATTTTTGAACGTCAGTTCACATTTGTAGGTGGATCATCAGTGTTAGAGCTAAAATTAGCATGTTTAAAGTGATTTTCATGCTTCCAGGGGCCCAAAACACAAGATTTATGGAATGGTTAAAAGTGCATGAAAATGGCCAATTTACTCACTCTGAGTTCTCAAAAAGGGTTTCTTCACCCCGGGAAGTTAATTAAATACCATTTGGAGGCATTTAATGTTCGAGCAAAAACGGCTGATTTTCGACAAAAGAGATAACACCCCCCCATTACGTCATGCTTCAGAAATGTGGAAAATGGTCCGTTTTCAAATGTTTTATTTTTGAACGTCAGTTCACATTTGTAGGTGGATCATCAGTGTTAGAGCTAAAATTAGCATGTTTAAAGTGATTTTCATGCTTCCAGGGGCCCAAAACACAAGATTTATGGAATGGTTAAAAGTGCATGAAAATGGCCAATTTACTCACTCTGAGTTCTCAAAAAGGGTTTCTTCACCCCGGGAAGTTAATTAAATACCATTTGGAGGCATTTAATGTTCGAGCAAAAACGGCTGATTTTCGACAAAAGAGATAACACCCCCCCATTACGTCATGCTTCAGAAATGTGGAAAATGGTCCGTTTTCAAATGTTTTATTTTTGAACGTCAGTTCACATTTGTAGGTGGATCATCAGTGTTAGAGCTAAAATTAGCATGTTTAAAGTGATTTTCATGCTACCAGGGGCTCGGGAAGTTAATTAAATACCATTTGGAGGCATTTAATGTTCGAGCAAAAACGGCTGATTTTCGACAAAAGAGATAACACCCCCCCATTACGTCATGCTTCAGAAATGTGGAAAATGGTCCGTTTTCAAATGTTTTATTTTTGAACGTCAGTTCACATTTGTAGGTGGATCATCAGTGTTAGAGCTAAAATTAGCATGTTTAAAGTGATTTTCATGCTTCCAGGGGCCCAAAACACAAGATTTATGGAATGGTTAAAAGTGCATGAAAATGGCCAATTTACTCACTCTGAGTTCTCAAAAAGGGTTTCTTCACCCCGGGAAGTTAATTAAATACCATTTGGAGGCATTTAATGTTCGAGCAAAAACGGCTGATTTTCGACAAAAGAGATAACACCCCCCCATTACGTCATGCTTCAGAAATGTGGAAAATGGTCCGTTTTCAAATGTTTTATTTTTGAACGTCAGTTCACATTTGTAGGTGGATCATCAGTGTTAGAGCTAAAATTAGCATGTTTAAAGTGATTTTCATGCTTCCAGGGGCTCGGGAAGTTAATTAAATACCATTTGGAGGCATTTAATGTTCGAGCAAAAACGGCTGATTTTCGACAAAAGAGATAACACCCCCCCATTACGTCATGCTTCAGAAATGTGGAAAAAGGTCCGTTTTCAAATGTTTTATTTTTGAACGTCAGTTCACATTTGTAGGTGGATCATCAGTGTTAGAGCTAAAATTAGCATGTTTAAAGTGATTTTCATGCTTCCAGGGGCTCGGGAAGTTAATTAAATACCATTTGGAGGCATTTAATGTTCGAGCAAAAACGGCTGATTTTCGACAAAAGAGATAACACCCCCCCATTACGTCATGCTTCAGAAATGTGGAAAATGGTCCGTTTTCAAATGTTTTATTTTTGAACGTCAGTTCACATTTGTAGGTGGATCATCAGTGTTAGAGCTAAAATTAGCATGTTTAAAGTGATTTTCATGCTTCCAGGGGCCCAAAACACAAGATTAATGGAATGGTTAAAAGTGCATGAAAATGGCCAATTTACTCACTCTGAGTTCTCAAAAAGGGTTTCTTCACCCCGGGAAGTGAAATAAATACCATTTGGAGGCATTTAATGTTCGAGCAAAAACGGCTGAATTTCGACAAAAGAGATAACACCCCCCCATTACGTCATGCTTCAGAAATGTGGAAAATGGTCCGTTTTCAAATGTTTTATTTTTGAACGTCAGTTCACATTTGTAGGTGGATCATCAGTGTTAGAGCTAAAATTAGCATGTTTAAAGTGATTTTCATGCTTCCAGGGGCTCGGGAAGTTAATTAAATACCATTTGGAGGCATTTAATGTTCGAGCAAAAACGGCTGATTTTCGACAAAAGAGATAACACCCCCCCATTACGTCATGCTTCAGAAATGTGGAAAATGGTCCGTTTTCAAATGTTTTATTTTTGAACGTCAGTTCACATTTGTAGGTGGATCATCAGTGTTAGAGCTAAAATTAGCATGTTTAAAGTGATTTTCATGCTTCCAGGGGCTCGGGAAGTTAATTAAATACCATTTGGAGGCATTTAATGTTCGAGCAAAAACGGCTGATTTTCGACAAAAGAGATAACACCCCCCCATTACGTCATGCTTCAGAAATGTGGAAAATGGTCCGTTTTCAAATGTTTTATTTTTGAACGTCAGTTCACATTTGTAGGTGGATCATCAGTGTTAGAGCTAAAATTAGCATGTTTAAAGTGATTTTCATGCTTCCAGGGGCCCAAAACACAAGATTAATGGAATGGTTAAAAGTGCATGAAAATGGCCAATTTACTCACTCTGAGTTCTCAAAAAGGGTTTCTTCACCCCGGGAAGTGAAATAAATACCATTTGGAGGCATTTAATGTTCGAGCAAAAACGGCTGATTTTCGACAAAAGAGATAACACCCCCCCATTACGTCATGCTTCAGAAATGTGGAAAATGGTCCGTTTTCAAATGTTTTATTTTTGAACGTCAGTTCACATTTGTAGGTGGATCATCAGTGTTAGAGCTAAAATTAGCATGTTTAAAGTGATTTTCATGCTTCCAGGGGCTCGGGAAGTTAATTAAATACCATTTGGAGGCATTTAATGTTCGAGCAAAAACGGCTGATTTTCGACAAAAGAGATAACACCCCCCCATTACGTCATGCTTCAGAAATGTGGAAAATGGTCCGTTTTCAAATGTTTTATTTTTGAACGTCAGTTCACATTTGTAGGTGGATCATCAGTGTTAGAGCTAAAATTAGCATGTTTAAAGTTATTTTCATGCTTCCAGGGGCCCAAAACACAAGATTTATGGAATGGTTAAAAGTGCATGAAAATGGCCAATTTACTCACTCTGAGTTCTCAAAAAGGGTTTCTTCACCCCGGGAAGTTAATTAAATACCATTTGGAGGCATTTAATGTTCGAGCAAAAACGGCTGATTTTCGACAAAAGAGATAACACCCCCCCATTACGTCATGCTTCAGAAATGTGGAAAATGGTCCGTTTTCAAATGTTTTATTTTTGAACGTCAGTTCACATTTGTAGGTGGATCATCAGTGTTAGAGCTAAAATTAGCATGTTTAAAGTGATTTTCATGCTTCCAGGGGCTCGGGAAGTTAATTAAATACCATTTGGAGGCATTTAATGTTCGAGCAAAAACGGCTGATTTTCAACAAAAGAGATAACACCCCCCCATTACGTCATGCTTCAGAAATGTGGAAAATGGTCCGTTTTCAAATGTTTTATTTTTGAACGTCAGTTCACATTTGTAGGTGGATCATCAGTGTTAGAGCTAAAATTAGCATGTTTAAAGTGATTTTCATGCTTCCAGGGGCCCAAAACACAAGATTTATGGAATGGTTAAAAGTGCATGAAAATGGCCAATTTACTCACTCTGAGTTCCCAAAAAGGGTTTCTTCACCCCGGGAAGTTAATTAAATACCATTTGGAGGCATTTAATGTTCGAGCAAAAACGGCTGATTTTCGACAAAAGAGATAACACCCCCCCATTACGTCATGCTTCAGAAATGTGGAAAATGGTCCGTTTTCAAATGTTTTATTTTTGAACGTCAGTTCACATTTGTAGGTGGATCATCAGTGTTAGAGCTAAAATTAGCATGTTTAAAGTGATTTTCATGCTTCCAGGGGCTCGGGAAGTTAATTAAATACCATTTGGAGGCATTTAATGTTCGAGCAAAAACGGCTGATTTTCGACAAAAGAGATAACACCCCCCCATTACGTCATGCTTCAGAAATGTGGAAAATGGTCCTTTTTCAAATGTTTTATTTTTGAACGTCAGTTCACATTTGTAGGTGGATCATCAGTGTTAGAGCTAAAATTAGCATGTTTAAAGTGATTTTCATGCTTCCAGGGGCCCAAAACACAAGATTTATGGAATGGTTAAAAGTGCATGAAAATGGCCAATTTACTCACTCTGAGTTCTCATAAAGGGTTTCTTCCAGGGGCTCGGGAAGTTAATTAAATACCATTTGGAGGCATTTAATGTTCGAGCAAAAACGGCTGATTTTCGACAAAAGAGATAACACCCCCCCATTACGTCATGCTTCAGAAATGTGGAAAATGGTCTGTTTTCAAATGTTTTATTTTTGAACGTCAGTTCACATTTGTAGGTGGATCATCAGTGTTAGAGCTAAAATTAGCATGTTTAAAGTGATTTTCATGCTTCCAGGGGCCCAAAACACAAGATTAATGGAATGGTTAAAAGTGCATGAAAATGGCCAATTTACTCACTCTGAGTTCTCAAAAAGGGTTTCTTCACCCCGGGAAGTGAAATAAATACCATTTGGAGGCATTTAATGTTCGAGCAAAAACGGCTGATTTTCGACAAAAGAGATAACACCCCCCCATTACGTCATGCTTCAGAAATGTGGAAAATGGTCCGTTTTCAAATGTTTTATTTTTGAACGTCAGTTCACATTTGTAGGTGGATCATCAGTGTTAGAGCTAAAATTAGCATGTTTAAAGTGATTTTCATGCTTCCAGGGGCTCGGGAAGTTAATTAAATACCATTTGGAGGCATTTAATGTTCGAGCAAAAACGGCTGATTTTCGACAAAAGAGATAACACCCCCCCATTACGTCATGCTTCAGAAATGTGGAAAATGGTCCGTTTTCAAATGTTTTATTTTTGAACGTCAGTTCACATTTGTAGGTGGATCATCAGTGTTAGAGCTAAAATTAGCATGTTTAAAGTGATTTTCATGCTTCCAGGGGCCCAAAACACAAGATTAATGGAATGGTTAAAAGTGCATGAAAATGGCCAATTTACTCACTCTGAGTTCTCAAAAAGAGTTTCTTCACCCCGGGAAGTGAAATAAATACCATTTGGAGGCATTTAATGTTCGAGCAAAAACGGCTGATTTTCGACAAAAGAGATAACACCCCCCCATTACGTCATGCTTCAGAAATGTGGAAAATGGTCCGTTTTCAAATGTTTTATTTTTGAACGTCAGTTCACATTTGTAGGTGGATCATCAGTGTTAGAGCTAAAATTAGCATGTTTAAAGTGATTTTCATGCTTCCAGGGGCTCGGGAAGTTAATTAAATACCATTTGGAGGCATTTAATGTTCGAGCAAAAACGGCTGATTTTCAACAAAAGAGATAACACCCCCCCATTACGTCATGCTTCAGAAATGTGGAAAATGGTCCGTTTTCAAATGTTTTATTTTTGAACGTCAGTTCACATTTGTAGGTGGATCATCAGTGTTAGAGCTAAAATTAGCATGTTTAAAGTGATTTTCATGCTTCCAGGGGCCCAAAACACAAGATTTATGGAATGGTTAAAAGTGCATGAAAATGGCCAATTTACTCACTCTGAGTTCCCAAAAAGGGTTTCTTCACCCCGGGAAGTTAATTAAACACCATTTGGAGGCATTTAATGTTCGAGCAAAAACGGCTGATTTTCGACAAAAGAGATAACACCCCCCCATTACGTCATGCTTCAGAAATGTGGAAAATGGTCCGTTTTCAAATGTTTTATTTTTGAACGTCAGTTCACATTTGTAGGTGGATCATCAGTGTTAGAGCTAAAATTAGCATGTTTAAAGTGATTTTCATGCTTCCAGGGGCTCGGGAAGTTAATTAAATACCATTTGGAGGCATTTAATGTTCGAGCAAAAACGGCTGATTTTCGACAAAAGAGATAACACCCCCCCATTACGTCATGCTTCAGAAATGTGGAAAATGGTCCGTTTTCAAATGTTTTATTTTTGAACGTCAGTTCACATTTGTAGGTGGATCATCAGTGTTAGAGCTAAAATTAGCATGTTTAAAGTGATTTTCATGCTTCCAGGGGCCCAAAACACAAGATTTATGGAATGGTTAAAAGTGCATGAAAATGGCCAATTTACTCACTCTGAGTTCTCATAAAGGGTTTCTTCCAGGGGCTCGGGAAGTTAATTAAATACCATTTGGAGGCATTTAATGTTCGAGCAAAAACGGCTGATTTTCGACAAAAGAGATAACACCCCCCCATTACGTCATGCTTCAGAAATGTGGAAAATGGTCTGTTTTCAAATGTTTTATTTTTGAACGTCAGTTCACATTTGTAGGTGGATCATCAGTGTTAGAGCTAAAATTAGCATGTTTAAAGTGATTTTCATGCTTCCAGGGGCCCAAAACACAAGATTAATGGAATGGTTAAAAGTGCATGAAAATGGCCAATTTACTCACTCTGAGTTCTCAAAAAGGGTTTCTTCACCCCGGGAAGTGAAATAAATACCATTTGGAGGCATTTAATGTTCGAGCAAAAACGGCTGATTTTCGACAAAAGAGATAACACCCCCCCATTACGTCATGCTTCAGAAATGTGGAAAATGGTCCGTTTTCAAATGTTTTATTTTTGAACGTCAGTTCACATTTGTAGGTGGATCATCAGTGTTAGAGCTAAAATTAGCATGTTTAAAGTGATTTTCATGCTTCCAGGGGCTCGGGAAGTTAATTAAATACCATTTGGAGGCATTTAATGTTCGAGCAAAAACTGCTGATTTTCGACAAAAGAGATAACACCCCCCCATTACGTCATGCTTCAGAAATGTGGAAAATGGTCCGTTTTCAAATGTTTTATTTTTGAACGTCAGTTCACATTTGTAGGTGGATCATCAGTGTTAGAGCTAAAATTAGCATGTTTAAAGTTATTTTCATGCTTACAGGGGCCCAAAACACAAGATTTATGGAATGGTTAAAAGTGCATGAAAATGGCCAATTTACTCACTCTGAGTTCTCAAAAAGGGTTTCTTCACCCCGGGAAGTTAATTAAATACCATTTGGAGGCATTTAATGTTCGAGCAAAAACGGCTGATTTTCGACAAAAGAGATAACACCCCCCCATTACGTCATGCTTCAGAAATGTGGAAAATGGTCCGTTTTCAAATGTTTTATTTTTGAACGTCAGTTCACATTTGTAGGTGGATCATCAGTGTTAGAGCTAAAATTAGCATGTTTAAAGTGATTTTCATGCTTCCAGGGGCTCGGGAAGTTAATTAAATACCATTTGGAGGCATTTAATGTTCGAGCAAAAACGGCTGATTTTCGACAAAAGAGATAACACCCCCCCATTACGTCATGCTTCAGAAATGTGGAAAATGGTCCGTTTTCAAATGTTTTATTTTTGAACGTCAGTTCACATTTGTAGGTGGATCATCAGTGTTAGAGCTAAAATTAGCATGTTTAAAGTGATTTTCATGCTTCCAGGGGCCCAAAACACAAGATTAATGGAATGGTGAAAAGTGCATGAAAATGGCCAATTTACTCACTCTGAGTTCTCAAAAAGAGTTTCTTCACCCCGGGAAGTGAAATAAATACCATTTGGAGGCATTTAATGTTCGAGCAAAAACGGCTGATTTTCGACAAAAGAGATAACACCCCCCCATTACGTCATGCTTCAGAAATGTGGAAAATGGTCCGTTTTCAAATGTTTTATTTTTGAACGTCAGTTCACATTTGTAGGTGGATCATCAGTGTTAGAGCTAAAATTAGCATGTTTAAAGTGATTTTCATGCTTCCAGGGGCTCGGGAAGTTAATTAAATACCATTTGGAGGCATTTAATGTTCGAGCAAAAACGGCTGATTTTCAACAAAAGAGATAACACCCCCCCATTACGTCATGCTTCAGAAATATGGAAAATGGTCCGTTTTCAAATGTTTTATTTTTGAACGTCAGTTCACATTTGTAGGTGGATCATCAGTGTTAGAGCTAAAATTAGCATGTTTAAAGTGATTTTCATGCTTCCAGGGGCCCAAAACACAAGATTTATGGAATGGTTAAAAGTGCATGAAAATGGCCAATTTACTCACTCTGAGTTCCCAAAAAGGGTTTCTTCACCCCGGGAAGTTAATTAAATACCATTTGGAGGCATTTAATGTTCGAGCAAAAACGGCTGATTTTCGACAAAAGAGATAACACCCCCCCATTACGTCATGCTTCAGAAATGTGGAAAATGGTCAGTTTTCAAATGTTTTATTTTTGAACGTCAGTTCACATTTGTAGGTGGATCATCAGTGTTAGAGCTAAAATTAGCATGTTTAAAGTGATTTTCATGCTTCCAGGGGCTCGGGAAGTTAATTAAATACCATTTGGAGGCATTTAATGTTCGAGCAAAAACGGCTGATTTTCGACAAAAGAGATAACACCCCCCCATTACGTCATGCTTCAGAAATGTGGAAAATGGTCCGTTTTCAAATGTTTTATTTTTGAACGTCAGTTCACATTTGTAGGTGGATCATCAGTGTTAGAGCTAAAATTAGCATGTTTAAAGTGATTTTCATGCTTCCAGGGGCCCAAAACACAAGATTTATGGAATGGTTAAAAGTGCATGAAAATGGCCAATTTACTCACTCTGAGTTCTCATAAAGGGTTTCTTCCAGGGGCTCGGGAAGTTAATTAAATACCATTTGGAGGCATTTAATGTTTGAGCAAAAACGGCTGATTTTCGACAAAAGAGATAACACCCCCCCATTACGTCATGCTTCAGAAATGTGGAAAATGGTCTGTTTTCAAATGTTTTATTTTTGAACGTCAGTTCACATTTGTAGGTGGATCATCAGTGTTAGAGCTAAAATTAGCATGTTTAAAGTGATTTTCATGCTTCCAGGGGCCCAAAACACAAGATTAATGGAATGGTTAAAAGTGCATGAAAATGGCCAATTTACTCACTCTGAGTTCTCAAAAAGGGTTTCTTCACCCCGGGAAGTGAAATAAATACCATTTGGAGGCATTTAATGTTCGAGCAAAAACGGCTGATTTTCGACAAAAGAGATAACACCCCCCCATTACGTCATGCTTCAGAAATGTGGAAAATGGTCCGTTTCCAAATGTTTTATTTTTGAACGTCAGTTCACAATTGTAGGTGGATCATCAGTGTTAGAGCTAAAATTAGCATGTTTAAAGTGATTTTCATGCTTCCAGGGGCTCGGGAAGTTAATGAAATACCATTTGGAGGCATTTAATGTTCGAGCAAAAACTGCTGATTTTCGACAAAAGAGATAACACCCCCCCATTACGTCATGCTTCAGAAATGTGGAAAATGGTCCGTTTTCAAATGTTTTATTTTTGAACGTCAGTTCACATTTGTAGGTGGATCATCAGTGTTAGAGCTAAAATTAGCATGTTTAAAGTTATTTTCATGCTTCCAGGGGCCCAAAACACAAGATTTATGGAATGGTTAAAAGTGCATGAAAATGGCCAATTTACTCACTCTGAGTTCTCAAAAAGGGTTTCTTCACCCCGGGAAGTTAATTAAATACCATTTGGAGGCATTTAATGTTCGAGCAAAAACGGCTGATTTTCGACAAAAGAGATAACACCCCCCCATTACGTCATGCTTCAGAAATGTGGAAAATGGTCCGTTTTCAAATGTTTTATTTTTGAACGTCAGTTCACATTTGTAGGTGGATCATCAGTGTTAGAGCTAAAATTAGCATGTTTAAAGTGATTTTCATGCTTCCAGGGGCTCGGGAAGTTAATTAAATACCATTTGGAGGCATTTAATGTTCGAGCAAAAACGGCTGATTTTCGACAAAAGAGATAACACCCCCCCATTACGTCATGCTTCAGAAATGTGGAAAATGGTCCGTTTTCAAATGTTTTATTTTTGAACGTCAGTTCACATTTGTAGGTGGATCATCAGTGTTAGAGCTAAAATTAGCATGTTTAAAGTGATTTTCATGCTTCCAGGGGCTCGGGAAGTTAATTAAATACCATTTGGAGGCATTTAATGTTCGAGCAAAAACGGCTGATTTTCGACAAAAGAGATAACACCCCCCCATTACGTCATGCTTCAGAAATGTGGAAAATGGTCCGTTTTCAAATGTTTTATTTTTGAACGTCAGTTCACATTTGTAGGTGGATCATCAGTGTTAGAGCTAAAATTAGCATGTTTAAAGTGATTTTCATGCTTCCAGGGGCCCAAAACACAAGATTAATGGAATGGTTAAAAGTGCATGAAAATGGCCAATTTACTCACTCTGAGTTCTCAAAAAGAGTTTCTTCACCCCGGGAAGTGAAATAAATACCATTTGGAGGCATTTAATGTTCGAGCAAAAACGGCTGATTTTCGACAAAAGAGATAACACCCCCCCATTACGTCATGCTTCAGAAATGTGGAAAATGGTCCGTTTTCAAATGTTTTATTTTTGAACGTCAGTTCACATTTGTAGGTGGATCATCAGTGTTAGAGCTAAAATTAGCATGTTTAAAGTGATTTTCATGCTTCCAGGGGCTCGGGAAGTTAATTAAATACCATTTGGAGGCATTTAATGTTCGAGCAAAAACGGCTGATTTTCAACAAAAGAGATAACACCCCCCCATTACGTCATGCTTCAGAAATGTGGAAAATGGTCCGTTTTCAAATGTTTTATTTTTGAACGTCAGTTCACATTTGTAGGTGGATCATCAGTGTTAGAGCTAAAATTAGCATGTTTAAAGTGATTTTCATGCTTCCAGGGGCCCAAAACACAAGATTTATGGAATGGTTAAAAGTGCATGAAAATGGCCAATTTACTCACTCTGAGTTCCCAAAAAGGGTTTCTTCACCCCGGGAAGTTAATTAAATACCATTTGGAGGCATTTAATGTTCGAGCAAAAACGGCTGATTTTCGACAAAAGAGATAACACCCCCCCATTACGTCATGCTTCAGAAATGTGGAAAATGGTCCGTTTTCAAATGTTTTATTTTTGAACGTCAGTTCACATTTGTAGGTGGATCATCAGTGTTAGAGCTAAAATTAGCATGTTTAAAGTGATTTTCATGCTTCCAGGGGCTCGGGAAGTTAATTAAATACCATTTGGAGGCATTTAATGTTCGAGCAAAAACGGCTGATTTTCGACAAAAGAGATAACACCCCCCCATTACGTCATGCTTCAGAAATGTGGAAAATGGTCCGTTTTCAAATGTTTTATTTTTGAACGTCAGTTCACATTTGTAGGTGGATCATCAGTGTTAGAGCTAAAATTAGCATGTTTAAAGTGATTTTCATGCTTCCAGGGGCCCAAAACACAAGATTTATGGAATGGTTAAAAGTGCATGAAAATGGCCAATTTACTCACTCTGAGTTCTCATAAAGGGTTTCTTCCAGGGGCTCGGGAAGTTAATTAAATACCATTTGGAGGCATTTAATGTTCGAGCAAAAACGGCTGATTTTCGACAAAAGAGATAACACCCCCCCATTACGTCATGGTTCAGAAATGTGGAAAATGGTCTGTTTTCAAATGTTTTATTTTTGAACGTCAGTTCACATTTGTAGGTGGATCATCAGTGTTAGAGCTAAAATTAGCATGTTTAAAGTGATTTTCATGCTTCCAGGGGCCCAAAACACAAGATTAATGGAATGGTTAAAAGTGCATGACAATGGCCAATTTACTCACTCTGAGTTCTCAAAAAGGGTTTCTTCACCCCGGGAAGTGAAATAAATACCATTTGGAGGCATTTAATGTTCGAGCAAAAACGGCTGATTTTCGACAAAAGAGATAACACCCCCCCATTACGTCATGCTTCAGAAATGTGGAAAATGGTCCGTTTTCAAATGTTTTATTTTTGAACGTCAGTTCACATTTGTAGGTGGATCATCAGTGTTAGAGCTAAAATTAGCATGTTTAAAGTGATTTTCATGCTTCCAGGGGCTCGGGAAGTTAATTAAATACCATTTGGAGGCATTTAATGTTCGAGCAAAAACTGCTGATTTTCGACAAAAGAGATAACACCCCCCATTACGTCATGCTTCAGAAATGTGGAAAATGGTCCGTTTTCAAATGTTTTATTTTTGAACGTCAGTTCACATTTGTAGGTGGATCATCAGTGTTAGAGCTAAAATTAGCATGTTTAAAGTGATTTTCATGCTTCCAGGGGCCCAAAACACAAGATTAATGGAATGGTTAAAAGTGCATGAAAATGGCCAATTTACTCACTCTGAGTTCTCAAAAAGGGTTTCTTCACCCCGGGAAGTGAAATTAATACCATTTGGAGGCATTTAATGTTCGAGCAAAAACGGCTGATTTTCGACAAAAGAGATAACACCCCCCCATTACGTCATGCTTCAGAAATGTGGAAAATGGTCCGTTTTCAAATGTTTTATTTTTGAACGTCAGTTCACATTTGTAGGTGGATCATCAGTGTTAGAGCTAAAATTAGCATGTTTAAAGTGATTTTCATGCTTCCAGGGGCCCAAAACACAAGATTTATGGAATGGTTAAAAGTGCATGAAAATGGCCAATTTACTCACTCTGAGTTCTCAAAAAGGGTTTCTTCACCCCGGGAAGTTAATTAAATACCATTTGGAGGCATTTAATGTTCGAGCAAAAACGGCTGATTTTCGACAAAAGAGATAACACCCCCCCATTACGTCATGCTTCAGAAATGTGGAAAATGGTCCGTTTTCAAATGTTTTATTTTTGAACGTCAGTTCACATTTGTAGGTGGATCATCAGTGTTAGAGCTAAAATTAGCATGTTTAAAGTGATTTTCATGCTTCCAGGGGCTCGGGAAGTTAATTAAATACCATTTGGAGGCATTTAATGTTCGAGCAAAAACGGCTGATTTTCGACAAAAGAGATAACACCCCCCCATTACGTCATGCTTCAGAAATGTGGAAAATGGTCCGTTTTCAAATGTTTTATTTTTGAACGTCAGTTCACATTTGTAGGTGGATCATCAGTGTTAGAGCTAAAATTAGCATGTTTAAAGTGATTTTCATGCTTCCAGGGGCCCAAAACACAAGATTTATGGAATGGTTAAAAGTGCATGAAAATGGCCAATTTACTCACTCTGAGTTCTCAAAAAGGGTTTCTTCACCCCGGGAAGTTAATTAAATACCATTTGGAGGCATTTAATGTTCGAGCAAAAACGGCTGATTTTCGACAAAAGAGATAACACCCCACCATTACGTCATGCTTCAGAAATGTGGAAAATGGTCCGTTTTCAAATGTTTTATTTTTGAACGTCAGTTCACATTTGTAGGTGGATCATCAGTGTTAGAGCTAAAATTTGCATGTTTAAAGTGATTTTCATGCTTCCAGGGGCTCGGGAAGTTAATTAAATACCATTTGGAGGCATTTAATGTTCGAGCAAAAACGGCTGATTTTCGACAAAAGAGATAACACCCCCCCATTACGTCATGCTTCAGAAATGTGGAAAATGGTCCGTTTTCAAATGTTTTATTTTTGAACGTCAGTTCACATTTGTAGGTGGATCATCAGTGTTAGAGCTAAAATTAGCATGTTTAAAGTGATTTTCATGCTTCCAGGGGCTCGGGAAGTTAATTAAATACCATTTGGAGGCATTTAATGTTCGAGCAAAAACGGCTGATTTTCGACAAAAGAGATAACACCCCCCCATTACGTCATGCTTCAGAAATGTGGAAAATGGTCCGTTTTCAAATGTTTTATTTTTGAACGTCAGTTCACATTTGTAGGTGGATCATCAGTGTTAGAGCTAAAATTAGCATGTTTAAAGTGATTTTCATGCTTCCAGGGGCCCAAAACACAAGATTAATGGAATGGTTAAAAGTGCATGAAAATGGCCAATTTACTCACTCTGAGTTCTCAAAAAGGGTTTCTTCACCCCGGGAAGTGAAATAAATACCATTTGGAGGCATTTAATGTTCGAGCAAAAACGGCTGATTTTCGACAAAAGAGATAACACCCCCCCATTACGTCATGCTTCAGAAATGTGGAAAATGGTCCGTTTTCAAATGTTTTATTTTTGAACGTCAGTTCACATTTGTAGGTGAATCATCAGTGTCAGAGCTAAAATTAGCATGTTTAAAGTGATTTTCATGCTTCCAGGGGCTCGGGAAGTTAATTAAATACCATTTGGAGGCATTTAATGTTCGAGCAAAAACGGCTGATTTTCGACAAAGGAGATAACACCCCCCCATTACGTCATGCTTCAGAAATGTGGAAAATGGTCCGTTTTCAAATGTTTTATTTGTGAACGTCAGTTCACATTTGTAGGTGGATCATCAGTGTTAGAGCTAAAATTAGCATGTTTAAAGTGATTTTCATGCTTCCAGGGGCCCAAAACACAAGATTAATGGAATGGTTAAAAGTGCATGAAAATGGCCAATTTACTCACTCTGAGTTCTCAAAAAGGGTTTCTTCACCCCGGGAAGTGAAATAAATACCATTTGGAGGCATTTAATGTTCGAGCAAAAACGGCTGATTTTCGACAAAAGAGATAACACCCCCCCATTACGTCATGCTTCAGAAATGTGGAAAATGGTCCGTTTTCAAATGTTTTATTTTTGAACGTCAGTTCACATTTGTAGGTGGATCATCAGTGTTAGAGCTAAAATTAGCATGTTTAAAGTGATTTTCATGCTTCCAGGGGCTCGGGAAGTTAATTAAATACCATTTGGAGGCATTTAATGTTCGAGCAAAAACGGCTGATTTTCGACAAAAGAGATAACACCCCCCCATTACGTCATGCTTCAGAAATGTGGAAAATGGTCCGTTTTCAAATGTTTTATTTTTGAACGTCAGTTCACATTTGTAGGTGGATCATCAGTGTTAGAGCTAAAATTAGCATGTTTAAAGTGATTTTCATGCTTCCAGGGGCCCAAAACACAAGATTTATGGAATGGTTAAAAGTGCATGAAAATGGCCAATTTACTCACTCTGAGTTCTCAAAAAGGGTTTCTTCACCCCGGGAAGTTAATTAAATACCATTTGGAGGCATTTAATGTTCGAGCAAAAACGGCTGATTTTCGACAAAAGAGATAACACCCCCCCATTACGTCATGCTTCAGAAATGTGGAAAATGGTCCGTTTTCAAATGTTTTATTTTTGAACGTCAGTTCACATTTGTAGGTGGATCATCAGTGTTAGAGCTAAAATTAGCATGTTTAAAGTGATTTTCATGCTTCCAGGGGCCCAAAACACAAGATTTATGGAATGGTTAAAAGTGCATGAAAATGGCCAATTTACTCACTCTGAGTTCTCAAAAAGGGTTTCTTCACCCCGGGAAGTTAATTAAATACCATTTGGAGGCATTTAATGTTCGATCAAAAACGGCTGATTTTCGACAAAAGAGATAACACCCCCCCATTACGTCATGCTTCAGAAATGTGGAAAATGGTCCGTTTTCAAATGTTTTATTTTTGAACGTCAGTTCACATTTGTAGGTGGATCATCAGTGTTAGAGCTAAAATTAGCATGTTTAAAGTGATTTTCATGCTTCCAGGGGCTCGGGAAGTTAATTAAATACCATTTGGAGGCATTTAATGTTCGAGCAAAAACGGCTGATTTTCGACAAAAGAGATAACACCCCCCCATTACGTCATGCTTCAGAAATGTGGAAAATGGTCCGTTTTCAAATGTTTTATTTTTGAACGTCAGTTCACATTTGTAGGTGGATCATCAGTGTTAGAGCTAAAATTAGCATGTTTAAAGTGATTTTCATGCTTCCAGGGGCCCAAAACACAAGATTAATGGAATGGTTAAAAGTGCATGAAAATGGCCAATTTACTCACTCTGAGTTCTCAAAAAGGGTTTCTTCACCCCGGGAAGTGAAATAAATAGCATTTGGAGGCATTTAATGTTCGAGCAAAAACGGCTGATTTTCGACAAAAGAGATAACACCCCCCCATTACGTCATGCTTCAGAAATGTGGAAAATGGTCCGTTTTCAAATGTTTTATTTTTGAACGTCAGTTCACATTTGTAGGTGGATCATCAGTGTTAGAGCTAAAATTAGCATGTTTAAAGTGATTTTCATGCTTCCAGGGGCTCGGGAAGTTAATTAAATACCATTTGGAGGCATTTAATGTTCGAGCAAAAACGGCTGATTTTCAACAAAAGAGATAACACCCCCCCATTACGTCATGCTTCAGAAATGTGGAAAATGGTCCGTTTTCAAATGTTTTATTTTTGAACGTCAGTTCACATTTGTAGGTGGATCATCAGTGTTAGAGCTAAAATTAGCATGTTTAAAGTGATTTTCATGCTTCCAGGGGCCCAAAACACAAGATTTATGGAATGGTTAAAAGTGCATGAAAATGGCCAATTTACTCACTCTGAGTTCCCAAAAAGGGTTTCTTCACCCCGGGAAGTTAATTAAATACCATTTGGAGGCATTTAATGTTCGAGCAAAAACGGCTGATTTTCGACAAAAGAGATAACACCCCCCCATTACGTCATGCTTCAGAAATGTGGAAAATGGTCCGTTTTCAAATGTTTTATTTTTGAACCTCAGTTCACATTTGTAGGTGGATCATCAGTGTTAGAGCTAAAATTAGCATGTTTAAAGTGATTTTCATGCTTCCAGGGGCTCGGGAAGTTAATTAAATACCATTTGGAGGCATTTAATGTTCGAGCAAAAACGGCTGATTTTCGACAAAAGAGATAACACCCCCCCATTACGTCATGCTTCAGAAATGTGGAAAATGGTCCGTTTTCAAATGTTTTATTTTTGAACGTCAGTTCACATTTGTAGGTGGATCATCAGTGTTAGAGCTAAAATTAGCATGTTTAAAGTGATTTTCATGCTTCCAGGGGCCCAAAACACAAGATTTATGGAATGGTTAAAAGTGCATGAAAATGGCCAATTTACTCACTCTGAGTTCTCATAAAGGGTTTCTTCCAGGGGCTCGGGAAGTTAATTAAATACCATTTGGAGGCATTTAATGTTCGAGCAAAAATGGCTGATTTTCGACAAAAGACATAACACCCCCCCATTACGTCATGCTTCAGAAATGTGGAAAATGGTCTGTTTTCAAATGTTTTATTTTTGAACGTCAGTTCACATTTGTAGGTGGATCATCAGTGTTAGAGCTAAAATTAGCATGTTTAAAGTGATTTTCATGCTTCCAGGGGCCCAAAACACAAGATTAATGGAATGGTTAAAAGTGCATGAAAATGGCCAATTTACTCACTCTGAGTTCTCAAAAAGGGTTTCTTCACCCCGGGAAGTGAAATAAATACCATTTGGAGGCATTTAATGTTCGAGCAAAAACGGCTGATTTTCGACAAAAGAGATAACACCCCCCCATTACGTCATGCTTCAGAAATGTGGAAAATGGTCCGTTTTCAAATGTTTTATTTTTGAACGTCAGTTCACATTTGTAGGTGGATCATCAGTGTTAGAGCTAAAATTAGCATGTTTAAAGTGATTTTCATGCTTCCAGGGGCTCGGGAAGTTAATTAAATACCATTTGGAGGCATTTAATGTTCGAGCAAAAACTGCTGATTTTCGACAAAAGAGATAACACCCCCCCATTACGTCATGCTTCAGAAATGTGGAAAATGGTCAGTTTTCAAATGTTTTATTTTTGAACGTCAGTTCACATTTGTAGGTGGATCATCAGTGTTAGAGCTAAAATTAGCATGTTTAAAGTGATTTTCATGCTTCCAGGGGCCCAAAACACAAGATTAATGGAATGGTTAAAAGTGCATGAAAATGGCCAATTTACTCACTCTGAGTTCTCAAAAAGGGTTTCTTCACCCCTGGAAGTGAAATTAATACCATTTGGAGGCATTTAATGTTCGAGCAAAAACGGCTGATTTTCGACAAAAGAGATAACACCCCGCCCATTACGTCATGCTTCAGAAATGTGGAAAATGGTCCGTTTTCAAATGTTTTATTTTTGAACGTCAGTTCACATTTGTAGGTGGATCATCAGTGTTAGAGCTAAAATTAGCATGTTTAAAGTGATTTTCATGCTTCCAGGGGCTCGGGAAGTTAATTAAATACCATTTGGAGGCATTTAATGTTCAAGCAAAAACGGCTGATTTTCGACAAAAGAGATAACACCCCCCCATTACGTCATGCTTCAGAAATGTGGAAAATGGTCCGTTTTCAAATGTTTTATTTTTGAACGTCAGTTCACATTTGTAGGTGGATCATCAGTGTTAGAGCTAAAATTAGCATGTTTAAAGTGATTTTCATGCTTCCAGGGGCCCAAAACACATGATTTATGGAATGGTTAAAAGTGCATGAAAATGGCCAATTTACTCACTCTGAGTTCTCAAAAAGGGTTTCTTCACCCCGGGAAGTTAATTAAATACCATTTGGAGGCATTTAATGTTCGAGCAAAAACGGCTGATTTTCGACAAAAGAGATAACACCCCCCCATTACGTCATGCTTCAGAAATGTGGAAAATGGTCCGTTTTCAAATGTTTTATTTTTGAACGTCAGTTCACATTTGTAGGTGGATCATCAGTGTTAGAGCTAAAATTAGCATGTTTAAAGTGATTTTCATGCTTCCAGGGGCCCAAAACACAAGATTTATGGAATGGTTAAAAGTGCATGAAAATGGCCAATTTACTCACTCTGAGTTCTCAAAAAGGGTTTCTTCACCCCGGGAAGTTAATTAAATACCATTTGGAGGCATTTAATGTTCGAGCAAAAACGGCTGATTTTCGACAAAAGAGATAACACCCCCCCATTACGTCATGCTTCAGAAATGTGGAAAATGGTCCATTTTCAAATGTTTTATTTTTGAACGTCAGTTCACATTTGTAGGTGGATCATCAGTGTTAGAGCTAAAATTAGCATGTTTAAAGTGATTTTCATGCTTCCAGGGGCTCGGGAAGTTAATTAAATACCATTTGGAGGCATTTAATGTTCGAGCAAAAACGGCTGATTTTCGACAAAAGAGATAACACCCCCCCATTACGTCATGCTTCAGAAATGTGGAAAATGGTCCGTTTTCAAATGTTTTATTTTTGAACGTCAGTTCACATTTGTAGGTGGATCATCAGTGTTAGAGCTAAAATTAGCATGTTTAAAGTGATTTTCATGCTTCCAGGGGCCCAAAACACAAGATTTATGGAATGGTTAAAAGTGCATGAAAATGGCCAATTTACTCACTCTGAGTTCTCAAAAAGGGTTTCTTCACCCCGGGAAGTTAATTAAATACCATTTGGAGGCATTTAATGTTCGAGCAAAAACGGCTGATTTTCGACAAAAGAGATAACACCCCCCCATTACGTCATGCTTCAGAAATGTGGAAAATGGTCCGTTTTCAAATGTTTTATTTTTGAACGTCAGTTCACATTTGTAGGTGGATCATCAGTGTTAGAGCTAAAATTAGCATGTTTAAAGTGATTTTCATGCTTCCAGGGGCTCGGGAAGTTAATTAAATACCATTTGGAGGCATTTAATGTTCGAGCAAAAACGGCTGATTTTCGACAAAAGAGATAACACCCCCCCATTACGTCATGCTTCAGAAATGTGGAAAATGGTCCGTTTTCAAATGTTTTATTTTTGAACGTCAGTTCACATTTGTAGGTGGATCATCAGTGTTAGAGCTAAAATTAGCATGTTTAAAGTGATTTTCATGCTTCCAGGGGCTCGGGAAGTTAATTAAATACCATTTGGAGGCATTTAATGTTCGAGCAAAAACGGCTGATTTTCGACAAAAGAGATAACACCCCCCCATTACGTCATGCTTCAGAAATGTGGAAAATGGTCCGTTTTCAAATGTTTTATTTTTGAACGTCAGTTCACATTTGTAGGTGGATCATCAGTGTTAGAGCTAAAATTAGCATGTTTAAAGTGATTTTCATGCTTCCAGGGGCCCAAAACACAAGATTAATGGAATGGTTAAAAGTGCATGAAAATGGCCAATTTACTCACTCTGAGTTCTCAAAAAGGGTTTCTTCACCCCGGGAAGTGAAATAAATACCATTTGGAGGCATTTAATGTTCGAGCAAAAACGGCTGATTTTCGACAAAAGAGATAACACCCCCCCATTACGTCATGCTTCAGAAATGTGGAAAATGGTCCGTTTTCAAATGTTTTATTTTTGAACGTCAGTTCACATTTGTAGGTGGATCATCAGTGTTAGAGCTAAAATTAGCATGTTTAAAGTGATTTTCATGCTTCCAGGGGCTCGGGAAGTTAATTAAATACCATTTGGAGGCATTTAATGTTCGAGCAAAAACGGCTGATTTTCGACAAAAGAGATAACACCCCCCCATTACGTCATGCTTCAGAAATGTGGAAAATGGTCCGTTTTCAAATGTTTTATTTTTGAACGTCAGTTCACATTTGTAGGTGGATCATCAGTGTTAGAGCTAAAATTAGCATGTTTAAAGTTATTTTCATGCTTCCAGGGGCCCAAAACACAAGATTTATGGAATGGTTAAAAGTGCATGAAAATGGCCAATTTACTCACTCTGAGTTCTCAAAAAGGGTTTCTTCACCCCGGGAAGTTAATTAAATACCATTTGGAGGCATTTAATGTTCGAGCAAAAACGGCTGATTTTCGACAAAAGAGATAACACCCCCCCATTACGTCATGCTTCAGAAATGTGGAAAATGGTCCGTTTTCAAATGTTTTATTTTTGAACGTCAGTTCACATTTGTAGGTGGATCATCAGTGTTAGAGCTAAAATTAGCATGTTTAAAGTGATTTTCATGCTTCCAGGGGCTCGGGAAGTTAATTAAATACCATTTGGAGGCATTTAATGTTCGAGCAAAAACGGCTGATTTTCGACAAAAGAGATAACACCCCCCCATTACGTCATGCTTCAGAAATGTGGAAAATGGTCCGTTTTCAAATGTTTTATTTTTGAACGTCAGTTCACATTTGTAGGTGGATCATCAGTGTTAGAGCTAAAATTAGCATGTTTAAAGTGATTTTCATGCTTCCAGGGGCTCGGGAAGTTAATTAAATACCATTTGGAGGCATTTAATGTTCGAGCAAAAACGGCTGATTTTCGACAAAAGAGATAACACCCCCCCATTACGTCATGCTTCAGAAATGTGGAAAATGGTCCGTTTTCAAATGTTTTATTTTTGAACGTCAGTTCACATTTGTAGGTGGATCATCAGTGTTAGAGCTAAAATTAGCATGTTTAAAGTGATTTTCATGCTTCCAGTGGCCCAAAACACAAGATTAATGGAATGGTGAAAAGTGCATGAAAATGGCCAATTTACTCACTCTGAGTTCTCAAAAAGAGTTTCTTCACCCCGGGAAGTGAAATAAATACCATTTGGAGGCATTTAATGTTCGAGCAAAAACGGCTGATTTTCGACAAAAGAGATAACACCCCCCCATTACGTCATGCTTCAGAAATGTGGAAAATGGTCCGTTTTCAAATGTTTTATTTTTGAACGTCAGTTCACATTTGTAGGTGGATCATCAGTGTTAGAGCTAAAATTAGCATGTTTAAAGTGATTTTCATGCTTCCAGGGGCCCAAAACACAAGATTTATGGAATGGTTAAAAGTGCATGAAAATGGCCAATTTACTCACTCTGAGTTCTCATAAAGGGTTTCTTCCAGGGGCTCGGGAAGTTAATTAAATACCATTTGGAGGCATTTAATGTTCGAGCAAAAACGGCTGATTTTCGACAAAAGAGATAACACCCCCCCATTACGTCATGCTTCAGAAATGTGGAAAATGGTCCGTTTTCAAATGTTTTATTTTTGAACGTCAGTTCACATTTGTAGGTGGATCATCAGTGTTAGAGCTAAAATTAGCATGTTTAAAGTGATTTTCATGCTTTCAGGGGCTCGGGAAGTTAATTAAATACCATTTGGAGGCATTTAATGTTCGAGCAAAAACGGCTGATTTTCGACAAAAGAGATAACACCCCCCCATTACGTCATGCTTCAGAAATGTGGAAAATGGTCCGTTTTCAAATGTTTTATTTTTGAACGTCAGTTCACATTTGTAGGTGGATCATCAGTGTTAGAGCTAAAATTAGCATGTTTAAAGTGATTTTCATGCTTCCAGGGGCCCAAAACACAAGATTTATGGAATGGTTAAAAGTGCATGAAAATGGCCAATTTACTCACTCTGAGTTCTCATAAAGGGTTTCTTCCAGGGGCTCGGGAAGTTAATTAAATACCATTTGGAGGCATTTAATGTTCGAGCAAAAACGGCTGATTTTCGACAAAAGAGATAACACCCCCCCATTACGTCATGCTTCAGAAATGTGGAAAATGGTCCGTTTTCAAATGTTTTATTTTTGAACGTCAGTTCACATTTGTAGGTGGATCATCAGTGTTAGAGCTAAAATTAGCATGTTTAAAGTGATTTTCATGCTTCCAGGGGCTCGGGAAGTTAATTAAATACCATTTGGAGGCATTTAATGTTCGAGCAAAAACTGCTGATTTTCGACAAAAGAGATAACACCCCCCCATTACGTCATGCTTCAGAAATGTGGAAAATGGTCCGTTTTCAAATGTTTTATTTTTGAACGTCAGTTCACATTTGTAGGTGGATCATCAGTGTTAGAGCTAAAATTAGCATGTTTAAAGTGATTTTCATGCTTCCAGGGGCTCGGGAAGTTAATTAAATACCATTTGGAGGCATTTAATGTTCGAGCAAAAACGGCTGATTTTCGACAAAAGAGATAACACCCCCCCATTACGTCATGCTTCAGAAATGTGGAAAATGGTCCGTTTTCAAATGTTTTATTTTTGAACGTCAGTTCACATTTGTAGGTGGATCATCAGTGTTAGAGCTAAAATTAGCATGTTTAAAGTGATTTTCATGCTTCCAGGGGCTCGGGAAGTTAATTAAATACCATTTGGAGGCATTTAATGTTCGAGCAAAAACGGCTGATTTTCGACAAAAGAGATAACACCCCCCCATTACGTCATGCTTCAGAAATGTGGAAAATGGTCCGTTTTCAAATGTTTTATTTTTGAACGTCAGTTCACATTTGTAGGTGGATCATCAGTGTTAGAGCTAAAATTAGCATGTTTAAAGTGATTTTCATGCTTCCAGGGGCCCAAAACACAAGATTAATGGAATGGTTAAAAGTGCATGAAAATGGCCAATTTACTCACTCTGAGTTCTCAAAAAGAGTTTCTTCACCCCGGGAAGTGAAATAAATACCATTTGGAGGCATTTAATGTTCGAGCAAAAACGGCTGATTTTCGACAAAAGAGATAACACCCCCCCATTACGTCATGCTTCAGAAATGTGGAAAATGGTCCGTTTTCAAATGTTTTATTTTTGAACGTCAGTTCACATTTGTAGGTGGATCATCAGTGTTAGAGCTAAAATTAGCATGTTTAAAGTGATTTTCATGCTTCCAGGGGCTCGGGAAGTTAATTAAATACCATTTGGAGGCATTTAATGTTCGAGCAAAAACGGCTGATTTTCAACAAAAGAGATAACACCCCCCCATTACGTCATGCTTCAGAAATGTGGAAAATGGTCCGTTTTCAAATGTTTTATTTTTGAACGTCAGTTCACATTTGTAGGTGGATCATCAGTGTTAGAGCTAAAATTAGCATGTTTAAAGTGATTTTCATGCTTCCAGGGGCCCAAAACACAAGATTTATGGAATGGTTAAAAGTGCATGAAAATGGCCAATTTACTCACTCTGAGTTCCCAAAAAGGGTTTCTTCACCCCGGGAAGTTAATTAAATACCATTTGGAGGCATTTAATGTTCGAGCAAAAACGGCTGATTTTCGACAAAAGAGATAACACCCCCCCATTACGTCATGCTTCAGAAATGTGGAAAATGGTCCGTTTTCAAATGTTTTATTTTTGAACGTCAGTTCACATTTGTAGGTGGATCATCAGTGTTAGAGCTAAAATTAGCATGTTTAAAGTGATTTTCATGCTTCCAGGGGCTCGGGAAGTTAATTAAATACCATTTGGAGGCATTTAATGTTCGAGCAAAAACGGCTGATTTTCGACAAAAGAGATAACACCCCCCCATTACGTCATGCTTCAGAAATGTGGAAAATGGTCCGTTTTCAAATGTTTTATTTTTGAACGTCAGTTCACATTTGTAGGTGGATCATCAGTGTTAGAGCTAAAATTAGCATGTTTAAAGTGATTTTCATGCTTCCAGGGGCCCAAAACACAAGATTTATGGAATGGTTAAAAGTGCATGAAAATGGCCAATTTACTCACTCTGAGTTCTCATAAAGGGTTTCTTCCAGGGGCTCGGGAAGTTAATTAAATACCATTTGGAGGCATTTAATGTTCGAGCAAAAACGGCTGATTTTCGACAAAAGAGATAACACCCCCCCATTACGTCATGCTTCAGAAATGTGGAAAATGGTCTGTTTTCAAATGTTTTATTTTTGAACGTCAGTTCACATTTGTAGGTGGATCATCAGTGTTAGAGCTAAAATTAGCATGTTTAAAGTGATTTTCATGCTTCCAGGGGCCCAAAACACAAGATTAATGGAATGGTTAAAAGTGCATGACAATGGCCAATTTACTCACTCTGAGTTCTCAAAAAGGGTTTCTTCACCCCGGGAAGTGAAATAAATACCATTTGGAGGCATTTAATGTTCGAGCAAAAACGGCTGATTTTCGACAAAAGAGATAACACCCCCCCATTACGTCATGCTTCAGAAATGTGGAAAATGGTCCGTTTTCAAATGTTTTATTTTTGAACGTCAGTTCACATTTGTAGGTGGATCATCAGTGTTAGAGCTAAAATTAGCATGTTTAAAGTGATTTTCATGCTTCCAGGGGCTCGGGAAGTTAATTAAATACCATTTGGAGGCATTTAATGTTCGAGCAAAAACTGCTGATTTTCGACAAAAGAGATAACACCCCCCCATTACGTCATGCTTCAGAAATGTGGAAAATGGTCCGTTTTCAAATGTTTTATTTTTGAACGTCAGTTCACATTTGTAGGTGGATCATCAGTGTTAGAGCTAAAATTAGCATGTTTAAAGTGATTTTCATGCTTCCAGGGGCCCAAAACACAAGATTAATGGAATGGTTAAAAGTGCATGAAAATGGCCAATTTACTCACTCTGAGTTCTCAAAAAGGGTTTCTTCACCCCGGGAAGTGAAATAAATACCATTTGGAGGCATTTAATGTTCGAGCAAAAACGGCTGATTTTCGACAAAAGAGATAACACCCCCCCATTACGTCATGCTTCAGAAATGTGGAAAATGGTCCGTTTTCAAATGTTTTATTTTTGAACGTCAGTTCACATTTGTAGGTGGATCATCAGTGTTAGAGCTAAAATTAGCATGTTTAAAGTGATTTTCATGCCTCCAGGGGCTCGGGAAGTTAATTAAATACCATTTGGAGGCATTTAATGTTCGAGCAAAAACGGCTGATTTTCGACAAAAGAGATAACACCCCCCCATTACGTCATGCTTCAGAAATGTGGAAAATGGTCCGTTTTCAAATGTTTTATTTTTGAACGTCAGTTCACATTTGTAGGTGGATCATCAGTGTTAGAGCTAAAATTAGCATGTTTAAAGTTATTTTCATGCTTCCAGGGGCCCAAAACACAAGATTTATGGAATGGTTAAAAGTGCATGAAAATGGCCAATTTACTCACTCTGAGTTCTCAAAAAGGGTTTCTTCACCCCGGGAAGTTAATTAAATACCATTTGGAGGCATTTAATGTTCGAGCAAAAACGGCTGATTTTCGACAAAAGAGATAACACCCCCCCATTACGTCATGCTTCAGAAATGTGGAAAATGGTCCGTTTTCAAATGTTTTATTTTTGAACGTCAGTTCACATTTGTAGGTGGATCATCAGTGTTAGAGCTAAAATTAGCATGTTTAAAGTGATTTTCATGCTTCCAGGGGCTCGGGAAGTTAATTAAATACCATTTGGAGGCATTTAATGTTCGAGCAAAAACGGCTTATTTTCGACAAAAGAGATAACACCCCCCCATTACGTCATGCTTCAGAAATGTGGAAAATGGTCCGTTTTCAAATGTTTTATTTTTGAACGTCAGTTCACATTTGTAGGTGGATCATCAGTGTTAGAGCTAAAATTAGCATGTTTAAAGTGATTTTCATGCTTCCAGGGGCTCGGGAAGTTAATTAAATACCATTTGGAGGCATTTAATGTTCGAGCAAAAACGGCTGATTTTCGACAAAAGAGATAACACCCCCCCATTACGTCATGCTTCAGAAATGTGGAAAATGGTCCGTTTTCAAATGTTTTATTTTTGAACGTCAGTTCACATTTGTAGGTGGATCATCAGTGTTAGAGCTAAAATTAGCATGTTTAAAGTGATTTTCATGCTTCCAGGGGCCCAAAACACAAGATTAATGGAATGGTGAAAAGTGCATGAAAATGGCCAATTTACTCACTCTGAGTTCTCAAAAAGAGTTTCTTCACCCCGGGAAGTGAAATAAATACCATTTGGAGGCATTTAATGTTCGAGCAAAAACGGCTGATTTTCGACAAAAGAGATAACACCCCCCCATTACGTCATGCTTCAGAAATGTGGAAAATGGTCCGTTTTCAAATGTTTTATTTTTGAACGTCAGTTCACATTTGTAGGTGGATCATCAGTGTTAGAGCTAAAATTAGCATGTTTAAAGTGATTTTCATGCTTCCAGGGGCCCAAAACACAAGATTTATGGAATGGTTAAAAGTGCATGAAAATGGCCAATTTACTCACTCTGAGTTCCCAAAAAGGGTTTCTTCACCCCGGGAAGTTAATTAAATACCATTTGGAGGCATTTAATGTTCGAGCAAAAACGGCTGATTTTCGACAAAAGAGATAACACCCCCCCATTACGTCATGCTTCAGAAATGTGGAAAATGGTCCGTTTTCAAATGTTTTATTTTTGAACGTCAGTTCACATTTGTAGGTGGATCATCAGTGTTAGAGCTAAAATTAGCATGTTTAAAGTGATTTTCATGCTTCCAGGGGCTCGGGAAGTTAATTAAATACCATTTGGAGGCATTTAATGTTCGAGCAAAAACGGCTGATTTTCGACAAAAGAGATAACACCCCCCCATTACGTCATGCTTCAGAAATGTGGAAAATGGTCCGTTTTCAAATGTTTTATTTTTGAACGTCAGTTCACATTTGTAGGTGGATCATCAGTGTTAGAGCTAAAATTAGCATGTTTAAAGTGATTTTCATGCTTCCAGGGGCCCAAAACACAAGATTTATGGAATGGTTAAAAGTGCATGAAAATGGCCAATTTACTCACTCTGAGTTCTCATAAAGGGTTTCTTCCAGGGGCTCGGGAAGTTAATTAAATACCATTTGGAGGCATTTAATGTTCGAGCAAAAACGGCTGATTTTCGACAAAAGAGATAACACCCCCCCATTACGTCATGCTTCAGAAATGTGGAAAATGGTCTGTTTTCAAATGTTTTATTTTTGAACGTCAGTTCACATTTGTAGGTGGATCATCAGTGTTAGAGCTAAAATTAGCATGTTTAAAGTGATTTTCATGCTTCCAGGGGCCCAAAACACAAGATTAATGGAATGGTTAAAAGTGCATGACAATGGCCAATTTACTCACTCTGAGTTCTCAAAAAGGGTTTCTTCACCCTGGGAAGTGAAATAAATACCATTTGGAGGCATTTAATGTTCGAGCAAAAACGGCTGATTTTCGACAAAAGAGATAACACCCCCCCATTACGTCATGCTTCAGAAATGTGGAAAATGGTCCGTTTTCAAATGTTTTATTTTTGAACGTCAGTTCACATTTGTAGGTGGATCATCAGTGTTAGAGCTAAAATTAGCATGTTTAAAGTGATTTTCATGCTTCCAGGGGCTCGGGAAGTTAATTAAATACCATTTGGAGGCATTTAATGTTCGAGCAAAAACTGCTGATTTTCGACAAAAGAGATAACACCCCCCCATTACGTCATGCTTCAGAAATGTGGAAAATGGTCCGTTTTCAAATGTTTTATTTTTGAACGTCAGTTCACATTTGTAGGTGGATCATCAGTGTTAGAGCTAAAATTAGCATGTTTAAAGTGATTTTCATGCTTCCAGGGGCCCAAAACACAAGATTAATGGAATGGTTAAAAGTGCATGAAAATGGCCAATTTACTCACTCTGAGTTCTCAAAAAGGGTTTCTTCACCCCGGGAAGTGAAATAAATACCATTTGGAGGCATTTAATGTTCGAGCAAAAACGGCTGATTTTCGACAAAAGAGATAACACCCCCCCATTACGTCATGCTTCAGAAATGTGGAAAATGGTCCGTTTTCAAATGTTTTATTTTTGAACGTCAGTTCACATTTGTAGGTGGATCATCAGTGTTAGAGCTAAAATTAGCATGTTTAAAGTGATTTTCATGCTTCCAGGGGCTCGGGAAGTTAATTAAATACCATTTGGAGGCATTTAATGTTCGAGCAAAAACGGCTGATTTTCGACAAAAGAGATAACACCCCCCCATTACGTCATGCTTCAGAAATGTGGAAAATGGTCCGTTTTCAAATGTTTTATTTTTGAACGTCAGTTCACATTTGTAGGTGGATCATCAGTGTTAGAGCTAAAATTAGCATGTTTAAAGTTATTTTCATGCTTCCAGGGGCCCAAAACACAAGATTTATGGAATGGTTAAAAGTGCATGAAAATGGCCAATTTACTCACTCTGAGTTCTCAAAAAGGGTTTCTTCACCCCGGGAAGTTAATTAAATACCATTTGGAGGCATTTAATGTTCGAGCAAAAACGGCTGATTTTCGACAAAAGAGATAACACCCCCCCATTACGTCATGCTTCAGAAATGTGGAAAATGGTCCGTTTTCAAATGTTTTATTTTTGAACGTCAGTTCACATTTGTAGGTGGATCATCAGTGTTAGAGCTAAAATTAGCATGTTTAAAGTGATTTTCATGCTTCCAGGGGCTCGGGAAGTTAATTAAATACCATTTGGAGGCATTTAATGTTCGAGCAAAAACGGCTGATTTTCGACAAAAGAGATAACACCCCCCCATTACGTCATGCTTCAGAAATGTGGAAAATGGTCCGTTTTCAAATGTTTTATTTTTGAACGTCAGTTCACATTTGTAGGTGGATCATCAGTGTTAGAGCTAAAATTAGCATGTTTAAAGTGATTTTCATGCTTCCAGGGGCTCGGGAAGTTAATTAAATACCATTTGGAGGCATTTAATGTTCGAGCAAAAACGGCTGATTTTCGACAAAAGAGATAACACCCCCCCATTACGTCATGCTTCAGAAATGTGGAAAATGGTCCGTTTTCAAATGTTTTATTTTTGAACGTCAGTTCACATTTGTAGGTGGATCATCAGTGTTAGAGCTAAAATTAGCATGTTTAAAGTGATTTTCATGCTTCCAGGGGCCCAAAACACAAGATTAATGGAATGGTGAAAAGTGCATGAAAATGGCCAATTTACTCACTCTGAGTTCTCAAAAAGAGTTTCTTCACCCCGGGAAGTGAAATAAATACCATTTGGAGGCATTTAATGTTCGAGCAAAAACGGCTGATTTTCGACAAAAGAGATAACACCCCCCCATTACGTCATGCTTCAGAAATGTGGAAAATGGTCCGTTTTCAAATGTTTTATTTTTGAACGTCAGTTCACATTTGTAGGTGGATCATCAGTGTTAGAGCTAAAATTAGCATGTTTAAAGTGATTTTCATGCTTCCAGGGGCCCAAAACACAAGATTTATGGAATGGTTAAAAGTGCATGAAAATGGCCAATTTACTCACTCTGAGTTCCCAAAAAGGGTTTCTTCACCCCGGGAAGTTAATTAAATACCATTTGGAGGCATTTAATGTTCGAGCAAAAACGGCTGATTTTCGACAAAAGAGATAACACCCCCCCATTACGTCATGCTTCAGAAATGTGGAAAATGGTCCGTTTTCAAATGTTTTATTTTTGAACGTCAGTTCACATTTGTAGGTGGATCATCAGTGTTAGAGCTAAAATTAGCATGTTTAAAGTGATTTTCATGCTTCCAGGGGCTCGGGAAGTTAATTAAATACCATTTGGAGGCATTTAATGTTCGAGCAAAAACGGCTGATTTTCGACAAAAGAGATAACACCCCCCCATTACGTCATGCTTCAGAAATGTGGAAAATGGTCCGTTTTCAAATGTTTTATTTTTGAACGTCAGTTCACATTTGTAGGTGGATCATCAGTGTTAGAGCTAAAATTAGCATGTTTAAAGTGATTTTCATGCTTCCAGGGGCCCAAAACACAAGATTTATGGAATGGTTAAAAGTGCATGAAAATGGCCAATTTACTCACTCTGAGTTCTCATAAAGGGTTTCTTCCAGGGGCTCGGGAAGTTAATTAAATACCATTTGGAGGCATTTAATGTTCGAGCAAAAACGGCTGATTTTCGACAAAAGAGATAACACCCCCCCATTACGTCATGCTTCAGAAATGTGGAAAATGGTCCATTTTCAAATGTTTTATTTTTGAACGTCAGTTCACATTTGTAGGTGGATCATCAGTGTTAGAGCTAAAATTAGCATGTTTAAAGTGATTTTCATGCTTCCAGGGGCTCGGGAAGTTAATTAAATACCATTTGGAGGCATTTAATGTTCGAGCAAAAACTGCTGATTTTCGACAAAAGAGATAACACCCCCCCATTACGTCATGCTTCAGAAATGTGGAAAATGGTCCGTTTTCAAATGTTTTATTTTTGAACGTCAGTTCACACTTGTAGGTGGATCATCAGTGTTAGAGCTAAAATTAGCATGTTTAAAGTGATTTTCATGCTTCCAGGGGCTCGGGAAGTTAATTAAATACCATTTGGAGGCATTTAATGTTCGAGCAAAAACGGCTGATTTTCGACAAAAGAGATAACACCCCCCCATTACGTCATGCTTCAGAAATGTGGAAAATGGTCCGTTTTCAAATGTTTTATTTTTGAACGTCAGTTCACATTTGTAGGTGGATCATCAGTGTTAGAGCTAAAATTAGCATGTTTAAAGTGATTTTCATGCTTCCAGGGGCTCGGGAAGTTAATTAAATACCATTTGGAGGCATTTAATGTTCGAGCAAAAACGGCTGATTTTCGACAAAAGAGATAACACCCCCCCCATTACGTCATGCTTCAGAAATGTGGAAAATGGTCCGTTTTCAAATGTTTTATTTTTGAACGTCAGTTCACATTTGTAGGTGGATCATCAGTGTTAGAGCTAAAATTAGCATGTTTAAAGTGATTTTCATGCTTCCAGGGGCCCAAAACACAAGATTAATGGAATGGTTAAAAGTGCATGAAAATGGCCAATTTACTCACTCTGAGTTCTCAAAAAGAGTTTCTTCACCCCGGGAAGTGAAATAAATACCATTTGGAGGGATTTAATGTTCGGGCAAAAACGGCTGATTTTCGACAAAAGAGATAACACCCCCCCATTACGTCATGCTTCAGAAATGTGGAAAATGGTCCGTTTTCAAATGTTTTATTTTTGAACGTCAGTTCACATTTGTAGGTGGATCATCAGTGTTAGAGCTAAAATTAGCATGTTTAAAGTGATTTTCATGCTTCCAGGGGCCCAAAACACAAGATTTATGGAATGGTTAAAAGTGCATGAAAATGGCCAATTTACTCACTCTGAGTTCCCAAAAAGGGTTTCTTCACCCCGGGAAGTTAATTAAATACCATTTGGAGGCATTTAATGTTCGAGCAAAAACGGCTGATTTTCGACAAAAGAGATAACACCCCCCCATTACGTCATGCTTCAGAAATGTGGAAAATGGTCCGTTTTCAAATGTTTTATTTTTGAACGTCAGTTCACATTTGTAGGTGGATCATCAGTGTTAGAGCTAAAATTAGCATGTTTAAAGTGATTTTCATGCTTCCAGGGGCTCGGGAAGTTAATTAAATACCATTTGGAGGCATTTAATGTTCGAGCAAAAACGGCTGATTTTCGACAAAAGAGATAACACCCCCCCATTACGTCATGCTTCAGAAATGTGGAAAATGGTCCGTTTTCAAATGTTTTATTTTTGAACGTCAGTTCACATTTGTAGGTGGATCATCAGTGTTAGAGCTAAAATTAGCATGTTTAAAGTGATTTTCATGCTTCCAGGGGCCCAAAACACAAGATTTATGGAATGGTTAAAAGTGCATGAAAATGGCCAATTTACTCACTCTGAGTTCTCATAAAGGGTTTCTTCCAGGGGCTCGGGAAGTTAATTAAATACCATTTGGAGGCATTTAATGTTCGAGCAAAAACGGCTGATTTTCGACAAAAGAGATAACACCCCCCCATTACGTCATGCTTCAGAAATGTGGAAAATGGTCTGTTTTTAAATGTTTTATTTTTGAACGTCAGTTCACATTTGTAGGTGGATCATCAGTGTTAGAGCTAAAATTAGCATGTTTAAAGTGATTTTCATGCTTCCAGGGGCCCAAAACACAAGATTAATGGAATGGTTAAAAGTGCATGACAATGGCCAATTTACTCACTCTGAGTTCTCAAAAAGGGTTTTTTCACCCCGGGAAGTGAAATAAATACCATTTGGAGGCATTTAATGTTCGAGCAAAAACGGCTGATTTTCGACAAAAGAGATAACACCCCCCCATTACGTCATGCTTCAGAAATGTGGAAAATGGTCCGTTTTCAAATGTTTTATTTTTGAACGTCAGTTCACATTTGTAGGTGGATCATCAGTGTTAGAGCTAAAATTAGCATGTTTAAAGTGATTTTCATGCTTCCAGGGGCTCGGGAAGTTAATTAAATACCATTTGGAGGCATTTAATGTTCGAGCAAAAACTGCTGATTTTCGACAAAAGAGATAACACCCCCCCATTACGTCATGCTTCAGAAATGTGGAAAATGGTCCGTTTTCAAATGTTTTATTTTTGAACGTCAGTTCACATTTGTAGGTGGATCATCAGTGTTAGAGCTAAAATTAGCATGTTTAAAGTGATTTTCATGCTTCCAGGGGCCCAAAACACAAGATTTATGGAATGGTTAAAAGTGCATGAAAATGGCCAATTTACTCACTCTGAGTTCCCAAAAAGGGTTTCTTCACCCCGGGAAGTTAATTAAATACCATTTGGAGGCATTTAATGTTCGAGCAAAAACGGCTGATTTTCGGCAAAAGAGATAACACCCCCCCATTACGTCATGCTTCAGAAATGTGGAAAATGGTCCGTTTTCAAATGTTTTATTTTTGAACGTCAGTTCACATTTGTAGGTGGATCATCAGTGTTAGAGCTAAAATTAGCATGTTTAAAGTGATTTTCATGCTTCCAGGGGCTCGGGAAGTTAATTAAATACCATTTGGAGGCATTTAATGTTCGAGCAAAAACGGCTGATTTTCGACAAAAGAGATAACACCCCCCCATTACGTCATGCTTCAGAAATGTGGAAAATGGTCCGTTTTCAAATGTTTTATTTTTGAACGTCAGTTCACATTTGTAGGTGGATCAACAGTGTTAGAGCTAAAATTAGCATGTTTAAAGTGATTTTCATGCTTCCAGGGGCCCAAAACACAAGATTTATGGAATGGTTAAAAGTGCATGAAAATGGCCAATTTACTCACTCTGAGTTCTCATAAAGGGTTTCCTCCAGGGGCTCGGGAAGTTAATTAAATACCATTTGGAGGCATTTAATGTTCGAGCAAAAACGGCTGATTTTCGACAAAAGAGATAACACCCCCCCATTACGTCATGCTTCAGAAATGTGGAAAATGGACTGTTTTCAAATGTTTTATTTTTGAACGTCAGTTCACATTTGTAGGTGGATCATCAGTGTTAGAGCTAAAATTAGCATGTTTAAAGTGATTTTCATGCTTCCAGGGGCCCAAAACACAAGATTAATGGAATGGTTAAAAGTGCATGACAATGGCCAATTTACTCACTCTGAGTTCTCAAAAAGGGTTTCTTCACCCCGGGAAGTGAAATAAATACCATTTGGAGGCATTTAATGTTCGAGCAAAAACGGCTGATTTTCGACAAAAGAGATAACACCCCCCCATTACGTCATGCTTCAGAAATGTGGAAAATGGTCCGTTTTCAAATGTTTTATTTTTGAACGTCAGTTCACATTTGTAGGTGGATCATCAGTGTTAGAGCTAAAATTAGCATGTTTAAAGTGATTTTCATGCTTCCAGGGGCCCAAAACACAAGATTTATGGAATGGTTAAAAGTGCATGAAAATGGCCAATTTACTCACTCTGAGTTCCCAAAAAGGGTTTCTTCACCCCGGGAAGTTAATTAAATACCATTTGGAGGCATTTAATGTTCGAGCAAAAACGGCTGATTTTCGACAAAAGAGATAACACCCCCCCATTACGTCATGCTTCAGAAATGTGGAAAATGGTCCGTTTTCAAATGTTTTATTTTTGAACGTCAGTTCACATTTGTAGGTGGATCATCAGTGTTAGAGCTAAAATTAGCATGTTTAAAGTGATTTTCATGCTTCCAGGGGCTCGGGAAGTTAATTAAATACCATTTGGAGGCATTTAATGTTCGAGCAAAAACGGCTGATTTTCGACAAAAGAGATAACACCCCCCCATTACGTCATGCTTCAGAAATGTGGAAAATGGTCCGTTTTCAAATGTTTTATTTTTGAACGTCAGTTCACATTTGTAGGTGGATCATCAGTGTTAGAGCTAAAATTAGCATGTTTAAAGTGATTTTCATGCTTCCAGGGGCCCAAAACACAAGATTTATGGAATGGTTAAAAGTGCATGAAAATGGCCAATTTACTCACTCTGAGTTCTCATAAAGGGTTTCTTCCAGGGGCTCGGGAAGTTAATTAAATACCATTTGGAGGCATTTAATGTTCGAGCAAAAACGGCTGATTTTCGACAAAAGAGATAACACCCCCCCATTACGTCATGCTTCAGAAATGTGGAAAATGGTCTGTTTTCAAATGTTTTATTTTTGAACGTCAGTTCACATTTGTAGGTGGATCATCAGTGTTAGAGCTAAAATTAGCATGTTTAAAGTGATTTTCATGCTTCCAGGGTCCCAAAACACAAGATTAATGGAATGGTTAAAAGTGCATGACAATGGCCAATTTACTCACTCTGAGTTCTCAAAAAGGGTTTCTTCACCCCGGGAAGTGAAATAAATACCATTTGGAGGCATTTAATGTTCGAGCAAAAACGGCTGATTTTCGACAAAAGAGATAACACCCCCCCATTACGTCATGCTTCAGAAATGTGGAAAATGGTCCGTTTTCAAATGTTTTATTTTTGAACGTCAGTTCACATTTGTAGGTGGATCATCAGTGTTAGAGCTAAAATTAGCATGTTTAAAGTGATTTTCATGCTTCCAGGGGCTCGGGAAGTTAATTAAATACCATTTGGAGGCATTTAATGTTCGAGCAAAAACTGCTGATTTTCGACAAAAGAGATAACACCCCCCCATTACGTCATGCTTCAGAAATGTGGAAAATGGTCCGTTTTCAAATGTTTTATTTTTGAACGTCAGTTCACATTTGTAGGTGGATCATCAGTGTTAGAGCTAAAATTAGCATGTTTAAAGTGATTTTCATGCTTCCAGGGGCCCAAAACACAAGATTAATGGAATGGTTAAAAGTGCATGAAAATGGCCAATTTACTCACTCTGAGTTCTCAAAAAGGGTTTCTTCACCCCGGGAAGTGAAATTAATACCATTTGGAGGCATTTAATGTTCGAGCAAAAACGGCTGATTTTCGACAAAAGAGATAACACCCCCCCATTACGTCATGCTTCAGAAATGTGGAAAATGGTCCGTTTTCAAATGTTTTATTTTTGAACGTCAGTTCACATTTGTAGGTGGATCATCAGTGTTAGAGCTAAAATTAGAATGTTTAAAGTGATTTTCATGCTTCCAGGGGCTCGGGAAGTTAATTAAATACCATTTGGAGGCATTTAATGTTCGAGCAAAAACGGCTGATTTTCGACAAAAGAGATAACACCCCCCCATTACGTCATGCTTCAGAAATGTGGAAAATGGTCCGTTTTCAAATGTTTTATTTTTGAACGTCAGTTCACATTTGTAGGTGGATCATCAGTGTTAGAGCTAAAATTAGCATGTTTAAAGTGATTTTCATGCTTCCAGGGGCCCAAAACACAAGATTTATGGAATGGTTAAAAGTGCATGAAAATGGCCAATTTACTCACTCTGAGTTCTCAAAAAGGGTTTCTTCACCCCGGGAAGTTAATTAAATACCATTTGGAGGCATTTAATGTTCGAGCAAAAACGGCTGATTTTCGACAAAAGAGATAACACCCCCCCATTACGTCATGCTTCAGAAATGTGGAAAATGGTCCGTTTTCAAATGTTTTATTTTTGAACGTCAGTTCACATTTGTAGGTGGATCATCAGTGTTAGAGCTAAAATTAGCATGTTTAAAGTGATTTTCATGCTTCCAGGGGCCCAAAACACAAGATTTATGGAATGGTTAAAAGTGCATGAAAATGGCCAATTTACTCACTCTGAGTTCTCAAAAAGGGTTTTTTCACCCTGGGAAGTTAATTAAATACCATTTGGAGGCATTTAATGTTCGAGCAAAAACGGCTGATTTTCGACAAAAGAGATAACACCCCCCTATTACGTCATGCTTCAGAAATGTGGAAAATGGTCCGTTTTCAAATGTTTTATTTTTGAACGTCAGTTCACATTTGTAGGTGGATCATCAGTGTTAGAGCTAAAATTAGCATGTTTAAAGTGATTTTCATGCTTCCAGGGGCTCGGGAAGTTAATTAAATACCATTTGGAGGCATTTAATGTTCGAGCAAAAACGGCTGATTTTCGACAAAAGAGATAACACCCCCCCATTACGTCATGCTTCAGAAATGTGGAAAATGGTCCGTTTTCAAATGTTTTATTTTTGAACGTCAGTTCACATTTGTAGGTGGATCATCAGTGTTAGAGCTAAAATTAGCATGTTTAAAGTGATTTTCATGCTTCCAGGGGCCCAAAACACAAGATTTATGGAATGGTTAAAAGTGCATGAAAATGGCCAATTTACTCACTCTGAGTTCTCAAAAAGGGTTTCTTCACCCCGGGAAGTTAATTAAATACAATTTGGAGGCATTTAATGTTCGAGCAAAAACGGCTGATTTTCGACAAAAGAGATAACACCCCCCCATTACGTCATGCTTCAGAAATGTGGAAAATGGTCCGTTTTCAAATGTTTTATTTTTGAACGTCAGTTCACATTTGTAGGTGGATCATCAGTGTTAGAGCTAAAATTAGCATGTTTAAAGTGATTTTCATGCTTCCAGGGGCTCGGGAAGTTAATTAAATACCATTTGGAGGCATTTAATGTTCGAGCAAAAACGGCTGATTTTCGACAAAAGAGATAACACCCCCCCATTACGTCATGCTTCAGAAATGTGGAAAATGGTCCGTTTTCAAATGTTTTATTTTTGAACGTCAGTTCACATTTGTAGGTGGATCATCAGTGTTAGAGCTAAAATTAGCATGTTTAAAGTGATTTTCATGCTTCCAGGGGCTCGGGAAGTTAATTAAATACCATTTGGAGGCATTTAATGTTCGAGCAAAAACGGCTGATTTTCGACAAAAGAGATAACACCCCCCCATTACGTCATGCTTCAGAAATGTGGAAAATGGTCCGTTTTCAAATGTTTTATTTTTGAACGTCAGTTCACATTTGTAGGTGGATCATCAGTGTTAGAGCTAAAATTAGCATGTTTAAAGTGATTTTCATGCTTCCAGGGGCCCAAAACACAAGATTAATGGAATGGTTAAAAGTGCATCAAAATGGCCAATTTACTCACTCTGAGTTCTCAAAAAGGGTTTCTTCACCCCGGGAAGTGAAATAAATACCATTTGGAGGCATTTAATGTTCGAGCAAAAACGGCTGATTTTCGACAAAAGAGATAACACCCCCCCATTACGTCATGCCTCAGAAATGTGGAAAATGGTCCGTTTTCAAATGTTTTATTTTTGAACGTCAGTTCACATTTGTAGGTGGATCATCAGTGTTAGAGCTAAAATTAGCATGTTTAAAGTGATTTTCATGCTTCCAGGGGCTCGGGAAGTTAATTGAATACCATTTGGAGGCATTTAATGTTCGAGCAAAAACGGCTGATTTTCGACAAAAGAGATAACACCCCCCCATTACGTCATGCTTCAGAAATGTGGAAAATGGTCCGTTTTCAAATGTTTTATTTTTGAACGTCAGTTCACATTTGTAAGTGGATCATCAGTGTTAGAGCTAAAATTAGCATGTTTAAAGTGATTTTCATGCTTCCAGGGGCCCAAAACACAAGATTTATGGAATGGTTAAAAGTGCATGAAAATGGCCAATTTACTCACTCTGAGTTCTCAAAAAGGGTTTCTTCACCCCGGGAAGTTAATTAAATACCATTTGGAGGCATTTAATGTTCGAGCAAAAACGGCTGATTTTCGACAAAAGAGATAACACCCCCCCATTACGTCATGCTTCAGAAATGTGGAAAATGGTCCGTTTTCAAATGTTTTATTTTTGAACGTCAGTTCACATTTGTAGGTGGATCATCAGTGTTAGAGCTAAAATTAGCATGTTTAAAGTGATTTTCATGCTTCCAGGGGCTCGGGAAGTTAATTAAATACCATTTGGAGGCATTTAATGTTCGAGCAAAAACGGCTGATTTTCGACAAAAGAGATAACACCCCCCCATTACGTCATGCTTCAGAAATGTGGAAAATGGTCCGTTTTCAAATGTTTTATTTTTGAACGTCAGTTCACATTTGTAGGTGGATCATCAGTGTTAGAGCTAAAATTAGCATGTTTAAAGTGATTTTCATGCTTCCAGGGGCCCAAAACACAAGATTTATGGAATGGTTAAAAGTGCATGAAAATGGCCAATTTACTCACTCTGAGTTCTCAAAAAGGGTTTCTTCACCCCGGGAAGTTAATTAAATACCATTTGGAGGCATTTAATGTTCGAGCAAAAACGGCTGATTTTCGACAAAAGAGATAACACCCCCCCATTTCGTCATGCTTCAGAAATGTGGAAAATGGTCCGTTTTCAAATGTTTTATTTTTGAACGTCAGTTCACATTTGTAGGTGGATCATCAGTGTTAGAGCTAAAATTAGCATGTTTAAAGTGATTTTCATGCTTCCAGGGGCTCGGGAAGTTAATTAAATACCATTTGGAGGCATTTAATGTTCGAGCAAAAACGGCTGATTTTCGACAAAAGAGATAACACCCCCCCATTACGTCATGCTTCAGAAATGTGGAAAATGGTCCGTTTTCAAATGTTTTATTTTTGAACGTCAGTTCACATTTGTAGGTGGATCATCAGTGTTAGAGCTAAAATTAGCATGTTTAAAGTGATTTTCATGCTTCCAGGGGCCGAAAAACACAAGATTAATGGAATGGTTAAAAGTGCATGAAAATGGCCAATTTACTCACTCTGAGTTCTCAAAAAGGGTTTCTTCACCCCGGGAAGTGAAATAAATACCATTTGGAGGCATTTAATGTTCGAGCAAAACGGCTGATTTTCGACAAAAGAGATAACACCCCCCATTACGTCATGCTTCAGAAATGTGGAAAATGGTCCGTTTTCAAATGTTTTATTTTTGAACGTCAGTTCACATTCGTAGGTGGATCATCAGTGTTAGAGCTAAAATTAGCATGTTTAAAGTGATTTTCATGCTTCCAGGGGCTCGGGAAGTTAATTAAATACCATTTGGAGGCATTTAATGTTCGAGCAAAAACGGCTGATTTTCGACAAAAGAGATAACACCCCCCCATTACGTCATGCTTCAGAAATGTGGAAAATGGTCCGTTTTCAAATGTTTTATTTTTGAACGTCAGTTCACATTTGTAGGTGGATCATCAGTGTTAGAGCTAAAATTAGCATGTTTAAAGTGATTTTCATGCTTCCAGGGGCCCAAAACACAAGATTAATGGAATGGTTAAAAGTGCATGAAAATGGCCAATTTACTCACTCTGAGTTCTCAAAAAGGGTTTCTTCACCCCGGGAAGTTAATTAAATACCATTTGGAGGCATTTAATGTTCGAGCAAAAACGGTTGATTTTCGACAAAAGAGATAACACCCCCCCATTTCGTCATGCTTCAGAAATGTGGAAAATGGTCCGTTTTCAAATGTTTTATTTTTGAACGTCAGTTCACATTTGTAGGTGGATCATCAGTGTTAGAGCTAAAATTAGCATGTTTAAAGTGATTTTCATGCTTCCAGGGGCTCGGGAAGTTAATTAAATACCATTTGGAGGCATTTAATGTTCGAGCAAAAACGGCTGATTTTCGACAAAAGAGATAACACCCCCCCATTACGTCATGCTTCAGAAATGTGGAAAATGGTCCGTTTTCAAATGTTTTATTTTTGAACGTCAGTTCACATTTGTAGGTGGATCATCAGTGTTAGAGCTAAAATTAGCATGTTTAAAGTGATTTTCATGCTTCCAGGGGCCCAAAACACAAGATTTATGGAATGGTTAAAAGTGCATGAAAATGGCCAATTTACTCACTCTGAGTTCTCAAAAAGGGTTTCTTCACCCCGGGAAGTTAATTAAATACCATTTGGAGGCATTTAATGTTCGAGCAAAAACGGCTGATTTTCGACAAAAGAGATAACACCCCCCCATTACGTCATGCTTCAGAAATGTGGAAAATGGTCCGTTTTCAAATGTTTTATTTTTGAACGTCAGTTCACATTTGTAGGTGGATCATCAGTGTTAGAGCTAAAATTAGCATGTTTAAAGTGATTTTCATGCTTCCAGGGGCTCGGGAAGTTAATTAAATACCATTTGGAGGCATTTAATGTTCGAGCAAAAACGGCTGATTTTCGACAAAAGAGATAACACCCCCCCATTACGTCATGCTTCAGAAATGTGGAAAATGGTCCGTTTTCAAATGTTTTATTTTTGAACGTCAGTTCACATTTGTAGGTGGATCATCAGTGTTAGAGCTAAAATTAGCATGTTTAAAGTGATTTTCATGCTTCCAGGGGCCCAAAACACAAGATTTATGGAATGGTTAAAAGTGCATGAAAATGGCCAATTTACTCACTCTGAGTTCTCAAAAAGGGTTTCTTCACCCCGGGAAGTTAATTAAATACCATTTGGAGGCATTTAATGTTCGAGCAAAAACGGCTGATTTTCGACAAAAGAGATAACACCCCCCCATTTCGTCATGCTTCAGAAATGTGGAAAATGGTCCGTTTTCAAATGTTTTATTTTTGAACGTCAGTTCACATTTGTAGGTGGATCATCAGTGTTAGAGCTAAAATTAGCATGTTTAAAGTGATTTTCATGCTTCCAGGGGCTCGGGAAGTTAATTAAATACCATTTGGAGGCATTTAATGTTCGAGCAAAAACGGCTGATTTTCGACAAAAGAGATAACACCCCCCCATTACGTCATGCTTCAGAAATGTGGAAAATGGTCCGTTTTCAAATGTTTTATTTTTGAACGTCAGTTCACATTTGTAGGTGGATCATCAGTGTTAGAGCTAAAATTAGCATGTTTAAAGTGATTTTCATGCTTCCAGGGGCCGAAAAACACAAGATTAATGGAATGGTTAAAAGTGCATGAAAATGGCCAATTTACTCACTCTGAGTTCTCAAAAAGGGTTTCTTCACCCCGGGAAGTGAAATAAATACCATTTGGAGGCATTTAATGTTCGAGCAAAACGGCTGATTTTCGACAAAAGAGATAACACCCCCCATTACGTCATGCTTCAGAAATGTGGAAAATGGTCCGTTTTCAAATGTTTTATTTTTGAACGTCAGTTCACATTCGTAGGTGGATCATCAGTGTTAGAGCTAAAATTAGCATGTTTAAAGTGATTTTCATGCTTCCAGGGGCTCGGGAAGTTAATTAAATACCATTTGGAGGCATTTAATGTTCGAGCAAAAACGGCTGATTTTCGACAAAAGAGATAACACCCCCCCATTACGTCATGCTTCAGAAATGTGGAAAATGGTCCGTTTTCAAATGTTTTATTTTTGAACGTCAGTTCACATTTGTAGGTGGATCATCAGTGTTAGAGCTAAAATTAGCATGTTTAAAGTGATTTTCATGCTTCCAGGGGCCCAAAACACAAGATTAATGGAATGGTTAAAAGTGCATGAAAATGGCCAATTTACTCACTCTGAGTTCTCAAAAAGGGTTTCTTCACCCCGGGAAGTTAATTAAATACCATTTGGAGGCATTTAATGTTCGAGCAAAAACGGTTGATTTTCGACAAAAGAGATAACACCCCCCCATTTCGTCATGCTTCAGAAATGTGGAAAATGGTCCGTTTTCAAATGTTTTATTTTTGAACGTCAGTTCACATTTGTAGGTGGATCATCAGTGTTAGAGCTAAAATTAGCATGTTTAAAGTGATTTTCATGCTTCCAGGGGCTCGGGAAGTTAATTAAATACCATTTGGAGGCATTTAATGTTCGAGCAAAAACGGCTGATTTTCGACAAAAGAGATAACACCCCCCCATTACGTCATGCTTCAGAAATGTGGAAAATGGTCCGTTTTCAAATGTTTTATTTTTGAACGTCAGTTCACATTTGTAGGTGGATCATCAGTGTTAGAGCTAAAATTAGCATGTTTAAAGTGATTTTCATGCTTCCAGGGGCCCAAAACACAAGATTTATGGAATGGTTAAAAGTGCATGAAAATGGCCAATTTACTCACTCTGAGTTCTCAAAAAGGGTTTCTTCACCCCGGGAAGTTAATTAAATACCATTTGGAGGCATTTAATGTTCGAGCAAAAACGGCTGATTTTCGACAAAAGAGATAACACCCCCCCATTACGTCATGCTTCAGAAATGTGGAAAATGGTCCGTTTTCAAATGTTTTATTTTTGAACGTCAGTTCACATTTGTAGGTGGATCATCAGTGTTAGAGCTAAAATTAGCATGTTTAAAGTGATTTTCATGCTTCCAGGGGCTCGGGAAGTTAATTAAATACCATTTGGAGGCATTTAATGTTCGAGCAAAAACGGCTGATTTTCGACAAAAGAGATAACACCCCCCCATTACGTCATGCTTCAGAAATGTGGAAAATGGTCCGTTTTCAAATGTTTTATTTTTGAACGTCAGTTCACATTTGTAGGTGGATCATCAGTGTTAGAGCTAAAATTAGCATGTTTAAAGTGATTTTCATGCTTCCAGGGGCCCAAAACACAAGATTTATGGAATGGTTAAAAGTGCATGAAAATGGCCAATTTACTCACTCTGAGTTCTCAAAAAGGGTTTCTTCACCCCGGGAAGTTAATTAAATACCATTTGGAGGCATTTAATGTTCGAGCAAAAACGGCTGATTTTCGACAAAAGAGATAACACCCCCCCATTTCGTCATGCTTCAGAAATGTGGAAAATGGTCCGTTTTCAAATGTTTTATTTTTGAACGTCAGTTCACATTTGTAGGTGGATCATCAGTGTTAGAGCTAAAATTAGCATGTTTAAAGTGATTTTCATGCTTCCAGGGGCCGAAAAACACAAGATTAATGGAATGGTTAAAAGTGCATGAAAATGGCCAATTTACTCACTCTGAGTTCTCAAAAAGGGTTTCTTCACCCCGGGAAGTGAAATAAATACCATTTGGAGGCATTTAATGTTCGAGCAAAACGGCTGATTTTCGACAAAAGAGATAACACCCCCCATTACGTCATGCTTCAGAAATGTGGAAAATGGTCCGTTTTCAAATGTTTTATTTTTGAACGTCAGTTCACATTCGTAGGTGGATCATCAGTGTTAGAGCTAAAATTAGCATGTTTAAAGTGATTTTCATGCTTCCAGGGGCTCGGGAAGTTAATTAAATACCATTTGGAGGCATTTAATGTTCAAGCAAAAACGGCTGATTTTCGACAAAAGAGATAACACCCCCCCATTACGTCATGCTTCAGAAATGTGGAAAATGGTCCGTTTTCAAATGTTTTATTTTTGAACGTCAGTTCACATTTGTAGGTGGATCATCAGTGTTAGAGCTAAAATTAGCATGTTTAAAGTGATTTTCATGCTTCCAGGGGCTCGGGAAGTTAATTAAATACCATTTGGAGGCATTTAATGTTCGAGCAAAAACGGCTGATTTTCGACAAAAGAGATAACACCCCCCATTACGTCATGCTTCAGAAATGTGGAAAATGGTCCGTTTTCAAATGTTTTATTTTTGAACGTCAGTTCACATTTGTAGGTGGATCATCAGTGTTAGAGCTAAAATTAGCATGTTTAAAGTGATTTTCATGCTTCCAGGGGCTCGGGAAGTTAATTAAATACCATTTGGAGGCATTTAATGTTCGAGCAAAAACGGCTGATTTTCGACAAAAGAGATAACACCCCCCCATTACGTCATGCTTCAGAAATGTGGAAAATGGTCCGTTTTCAAATGTTTTATTTTTGAACGTCAGTTCACATTTGTAGGTGGATCATCAGTGTTAGAGCTAAAATTAGCATGTTTAAAGTGATTTTCATGCTTCCAGGGGCTCGGGAAGTTAATTAAATACCATTTGGAGGCATTTAATGTTCGAGCAAAAACGGCTGATTTTCGACAAAAGAGATAACACCCCCCCATTACGTCATGCTTCAGAAATGTGGAAAATGGTCCGTTTTCAAATGTTTTATTTTTGAACGTCAGTTCACATTTGTAGGTGGATCATCAGTGTTAGAGCTAAAATTAGCATGTTTAAAGTGATTTTCATGCTTCCAGGGGCCCAAAACACAAGATTTATGGAATGGTTAAAAGTGCATGAAAATGGCCAATTTACTCACTCTGAGTTCTCAAAAAGGGTTTCTTCACCCCGGGAAGTTAATTAAATACAATTTGGAGGCATTTAATGTTCGAGCAAAAACGGCTGATTTTCGACAAAAGAGATAACACCCCCCCATTACGTCATGCTTCAGAAATGTGGAAAATGGTCCGTTTTCAAATGTTTTATTTTTGAACGTCAGTTCACATTTGTAGGTGGATCATCAGTGTTAGAGCTAAAATTAGCATGTTTAAAGTGATTTTCATGCTTCCAGGGGCTCGGGAAGTTAATTAAATACCATTTGGAGGCATTTAATGTTCGAGCAAAAACGGCTGATTTTCGACAAAAGAGATAACACCCCCCCATTACGTCATGCTTCAGAAATGTGGAAAATGGTCCGTTTTCAAATGTTTTATTTTTGAACGTCAGTTCACATTTGTAGGTGGATCATCAGTGTTAGAGCTAAAATTAGCATGTTTAAAGTGATTTTCATGCTTCCAGGGGCTCGGGAAGTTAATTAAATACCATTTGGAGGCATTTAATGTTCGAGCAAAAACGGCTGATTTTCGACAAAAGAGATAACACCCCCCCATTACGTCATGCTTCAGAAATGTGGAAAATGGTCCGTTTTCAAATGTTTTATTTTTGAACGTCAGTTCACATTTGTAGGTGGATCATCAGTGTTAGAGCTAAAATTAGCATGTTTAAAGTGATTTTCATGCTTCCAGGGGCCCAAAACACAAGATTAATGGAATGGTTAAAAGTGCATCAAAATGGCCAATTTACTCACTCTGAGTTCTCAAAAAGGGTTTCTTCACCCCGGGAAGTGAAATAAATACCATTTGGAGGCATTTAATGTTCGAGCAAAAACGGCTGATTTTCGACAAAAGAGATAACACCCCCCCATTACGTCATGCCTCAGAAATGTGGAAAATGGTCCGTTTTCAAATGTTTTATTTTTGAACGTCAGTTCACATTTGTAGGTGGATCATCAGTGTTAGAGCTAAAATTAGCATGTTTAAAGTGATTTTCATGCTTCCAGGGGCTCGGGAAGTTAATTGAATACCATTTGGAGGCATTTAATGTTCGAGCAAAAACGGCTGATTTTCGACAAAAGAGATAACACCCCCCCATTACGTCATGCTTCAGAAATGTGGAAAATGGTCCGTTTTCAAATGTTTTATTTTTGAACGTCAGTTCACATTTGTAAGTGGATCATCAGTGTTAGAGCTAAAATTAGCATGTTTAAAGTGATTTTCATGCTTCCAGGGGCCCAAAACACAAGATTTATGGAATGGTTAAAAGTGCATGAAAATGGCCAATTTACTCACTCTGAGTTCTCAAAAAGGGTTTCTTCACCCCGGGAAGTTAATTAAATACCATTTGGAGGCATTTAATGTTCGAGCAAAAACGGCTGATTTTCGACAAAAGAGATAACACCCCCCCATTACGTCATGCTTCAGAAATGTGGAAAATGGTCCGTTTTCAAATGTTTTATTTTTGAACGTCAGTTCACATTTGTAGGTGGATCATCAGTGTTAGAGCTAAAATTAGCATGTTTAAAGTGATTTTCATGCTTCCAGGGGCTCGGGAAGTTAATTAAATACCATTTGGAGGCATTTAATGTTCGAGCAAAAACGGCTGATTTTCGACAAAAGAGATAACACCCCCCCATTACGTCATGCTTCAGAAATGTGGAAAATGGTCCGTTTTCAAATGTTTTATTTTTGAACGTCAGTTCACATTTGTAGGTGGATCATCAGTGTTAGAGCTAAAATTAGCATGTTTAAAGTGATTTTCATGCTTCCAGGGGCCCAAAACACAAGATTTATGGAATGGTTAAAAGTGCATGAAAATGGCCAATTTACTCACTCTGAGTTCTCAAAAAGGGTTTCTTCACCCCGGGAAGTTAATTAAATACCATTTGGAGGCATTTAATGTTCGAGCAAAAACGGCTGATTTTCGACAAAAGAGATAACACCCCCCCATTTCGTCATGCTTCAGAAATGTGGAAAATGGTCCGTTTTCAAATGTTTTATTTTTGAACGTCAGTTCACATTTGTAGGTGGATCATCAGTGTTAGAGCTAAAATTAGCATGTTTAAAGTGATTTTCATGCTTCCAGGGGCTCGGGAAGTTAATTAAATACCATTTGGAGGCATTTAATGTTCGAGCAAAAACGGCTGATTTTCGACAAAAGAGATAACACCCCCCCATTACGTCATGCTTCAGAAATGTGGAAAATGGTCCGTTTTCAAATGTTTTATTTTTGAACGTCAGTTCACATTTGTAGGTGGATCATCAGTGTTAGAGCTAAAATTAGCATGTTTAAAGTGATTTTCATGCTTCCAGGGGCCGAAAAACACAAGATTAATGGAATGGTTAAAAGTGCATGAAAATGGCCAATTTACTCACTCTGAGTTCTCAAAAAGGGTTTCTTCACCCCGGGAAGTGAAATAAATACCATTTGGAGGCATTTAATGTTCGAGCAAAACGGCTGATTTTCGACAAAAGAGATAACACCCCCCATTACGTCATGCTTCAGAAATGTGGAAAATGGTCCGTTTTCAAATGTTTTATTTTTGAACGTCAGTTCACATTCGTAGGTGGATCATCAGTGTTAGAGCTAAAATTAGCATGTTTAAAGTGATTTTCATGCTTCCAGGGGCTCGGGAAGTTAATTAAATACCATTTGGAGGCATTTAATGTTCGAGCAAAAACGGCTGATTTTCGACAAAAGAGATAACACCCCCCCATTACGTCATGCTTCAGAAATGTGGAAAATGGTCCGTTTTCAAATGTTTTATTTTTGAACGTCAGTTCACATTTGTAGGTGGATCATCAGTGTTAGAGCTAAAATTAGCATGTTTAAAGTGATTTTCATGCTTCCAGGGGCCCAAAACACAAGATTAATGGAATGGTTAAAAGTGCATGAAAATGGCCAATTTACTCACTCTGAGTTCTCAAAAAGGGTTTCTTCACCCCGGGAAGTTAATTAAATACCATTTGGAGGCATTTAATGTTCGAGCAAAAACGGTTGATTTTCGACAAAAGAGATAACACCCCCCCATTTCGTCATGCTTCAGAAATGTGGAAAATGGTCCGTTTTCAAATGTTTTATTTTTGAACGTCAGTTCACATTTGTAGGTGGATCATCAGTGTTAGAGCTAAAATTAGCATGTTTAAAGTGATTTTCATGCTTCCAGGGGCTCGGGAAGTTAATTAAATACCATTTGGAGGCATTTAATGTTCGAGCAAAAACGGCTGATTTTCGACAAAAGAGATAACACCCCCCCATTACGTCATGCTTCAGAAATGTGGAAAATGGTCCGTTTTCAAATGTTTTATTTTTGAACGTCAGTTCACATTTGTAGGTGGATCATCAGTGTTAGAGCTAAAATTAGCATGTTTAAAGTGATTTTCATGCTTCCAGGGGCCCAAAACACAAGATTTATGGAATGGTTAAAAGTGCATGAAAATGGCCAATTTACTCACTCTGAGTTCTCAAAAAGGGTTTCTTCACCCCGGGAAGTTAATTAAATACCATTTGGAGGCATTTAATGTTCGAGCAAAAACGGCTGATTTTCGACAAAAGAGATAACACCCCCCCATTACGTCATGCTTCAGAAATGTGGAAAATGGTCCGTTTTCAAATGTTTTATTTTTGAACGTCAGTTCACATTTGTAGGTGGATCATCAGTGTTAGAGCTAAAATTAGCATGTTTAAAGTGGTTTTCATGCTTCCAGGGGCTCGGGAAGTTAATTAAATACCATTTGGAGGCATTTAATGTTCGAGCAAAAACGGCTGATTTTCGACAAAAGAGATAACACCCCCCCATTACGTCATGCTTCAGAAATGTGGAAAATGGTCCGTTTTCAAATGTTTTATTTTTGAACGTCAGTTCACATTTGTAGGTGGATCATCAGTGTTAGAGCTAAAATTAGCATGTTTAAAGTGATTTTCATGCTTCCAGGGGCCCAAAACACAAGATTTATGGAATGGTTAAAAGTGCATGAAAATGGCCAATTTACTCACTCTGAGTTCTCAAAAAGGGTTTCTTCACCCCGGGAAGTTAATTAAATACCATTTGGAGGCATTTAATGTTCGAGCAAAAACGGCTGATTTTCGACAAAAGAGATAACACCCCCCCATTTCGTCATGCTTCAGAAATGTGGAAAATGGTCCGTTTTCAAATGTTTTATTTTTGAACGTCAGTTCACATTTGTAGGTGGATCATCAGTGTTAGAGCTAAAATTAGCATGTTTAAAGTGATTTTCATGCTTCCAGGGGCTCGGGAAGTTAATTAAATACCATTTGGAGGCATTTAATGTTCGAGCAAAAACGGCTGATTTTCGACAAAAGAGATAACACCCCCCCATTACGTCATGCTTCAGAAATGTGGAAAATGGTCCGTTTTCAAATGTTTTATTTTTGAACGTCAGTTCACATTTGTAGGTGGATCATCAGTGTTAGAGCTAAAATTAGCATGTTTAAAGTGATTTTCATGCTTCCAGGGGCCGAAAAACACAAGATTAATGGAATGGTTAAAAGTGCATGAAAATGGCCAATTTACTCACTCTGAGTTCTCAAAAAGGGTTTCTTCACCCCGGGAAGTGAAATAAATACCATTTGGAGGCATTTAATGTTCGAGCAAAACGGCTGATTTTCGACAAAAGAGATAACACCCCCCATTACGTCATGCTTCAGAAATGTGGAAAATGGTCCGTTTTCAAATGTTTTATTTTTGAACGTCAGTTCACATTCGTAGGTGGATCATCAGTGTTAGAGCTAAAATTAGCATGTTTAAAGTGATTTTCATGCTTCCAGGGGCTCGGGAAGTTAATTAAATACCATTTGGAGGCATTTAATGTTCGAGCAAAAACGGCTGATTTTCGACAAAAGAGATAACACCCCCCCATTACGTCATGCTTCAGAAATGTGGAAAATGGTCCGTTTTCAAATGTTTTATTTTTGAACGTCAGTTCACATTTGTAGGTGGATCATCAGTGTTAGAGCTAAAATTAGCATGTTTAAAGTGATTTTCATGCTTCCAGGGGCCCAAAACACAAGATTAATGGAATGGTTAAAAGTGCATGAAAATGGCCAATTTACTCACTCTGAGTTCTCAAAAAGGGTTTCTTCACCCCGGGAAGTTAATTAAATACCATTTGGAGGCATTTAATGTTCGAGCAAAAACGGTTGATTTTCGACAAAAGAGATAACACCCCCCCATTTCGTCATGCTTCAGAAATGTGGAAAATGGTCCGTTTTCAAATGTTTTATTTTTGAACGTCAGTTCACATTTGTAGGTGGATCATCAGTGTTAGAGCTAAAATTAGCATGTTTAAAGTGATTTTCATGCTTCCAGGGGCTCGGGAAGTTAATTAAATACCATTTGGAGGCATTTAATGTTCGAGCAAAAACGGCTGATTTTCGACAAAAGAGATAACACCCCCCCATTACGTCATGCTTCAGAAATGTGGAAAATGGTCCGTTTTCAAATGTTTTATTTTTGAACGTCAGTTCACATTTGTAGGTGGATCATCAGTGTTAGAGCTAAAATTAGCATGTTTAAAGTGATTTTCATGCTTCCAGGGGCCCAAAACACAAGATTTATGGAATGGTTAAAAGTGCATGAAAATGGCCAATTTACTCACTCTGAGTTCTCAAAAAGGGTTTCTTCACCCCGGGAAGTTAATTAAATACCATTTGGAGGCATTTAATGTTCGAGCAAAAACGGCTGATTTTCGACAAAAGAGATAACACCCCCCCATTACGTCATGCTTCAGAAATGTGGAAAATGGTCCGTTTTCAAATGTTTTATTTTTGAACGTCAGTTCACATTTGTAGGTGGATCATCAGTGTTAGAGCTAAAATTAGCATGTTTAAAGTGATTTTCATGCTTCCAGGGGCTCGGGAAGTTAATTAAATACCATTTGGAGGCATTTAATGTTCGAGCAAAAACGGCTGATTTTCGACAAAAGAGATAACACCCCCCCATTACGTCATGCTTCAGAAATGTGGAAAATGGTCCGTTTTCAAATGTTTTATTTTTGAACGTCAGTTCACATTTGTAGGTGGATCATCAGTGTTAGAGCTAAAATTAGCATGTTTAAAGTGATTTTCATGCTTCCAGGGGCCCAAAACACAAGATTTATGGAATGGTTAAAAGTGCATGAAAATGGCCAATTTACTCACTCTGAGTTCTCAAAAAGGGTTTCTTCACCCCGGGAAGTTAATTAAATACCATTTGGAGGCATTTAATGTTCGAGCAAAAACGGCTGATTTTCGACAAAAGAGATAACACCCCCCCATTTCGTCATGCTTCAGAAATGTGGAAAATGGTCCGTTTTCAAATGTTTTATTTTTGAACGTCAGTTCACATTTGTAGGTGGATCATCAGTGTTAGAGCTAAAATTAGCATGTTTAAAGTGATTTTCATGCTTCCAGGGGCCGAAAAACACAAGATTAATGGAATGGTTAAAAGTGCATGAAAATGGCCAATTTACTCACTCTGAGTTCTCAAAAAGGGTTTCTTCACCCCGGGAAGTGAAATAAATACCATTTGGAGGCATTTAATGTTCGAGCAAAACGGCTGATTTTCGACAAAAGAGATAACACCCCCCATTACGTCATGCTTCAGAAATGTGGAAAATGGTCCGTTTTCAAATGTTTTATTTTTGAACGTCAGTTCACATTCGTAGGTGGATCATCAGTGTTAGAGCTAAAATTAGCATGTTTAAAGTGATTTTCATGCTTCCAGGGGCTCGGGAAGTTAATTAAATACCATTTGGAGGCATTTAATGTTCGAGCAAAAACGGCTGATTTTCGACAAAAGAGATAACACCCCCCCATTACGTCATGCTTCAGAAATGTGGAAAATGGTCCGTTTTCAAATGTTTTATTTTTGAACGTCAGTTCACATTTGTAGGTGGATCATCAGTGTTAGAGCTAAAATTAGCATGTTTAAAGTGATTTTCATGCTTCCAGGGGCTCGGGAAGTTAATTAAATACCATTTGGAGGCATTTAATGTTCGAGCAAAAACGGCTGATTTTCGACAAAAGAGATAACACCCCCCATTACGTCATGCTTCAGAAATGTGGAAAATGGTCCGTTTTCAAATGTTTTATTTTTGAACGTCAGTTCACATTTGTAGGTGGATCATCAGTGTTAGAGCTAAAATTAGCATGTTTAAAGTGATTTTCATGCTTCCAGGGGCTCGGGAAGTTAATTAAATACCATTTGGAGGCATTTAATGTTCGAGCAAAAACGGCTGATTTTCGACAAAAGAGATAACACCCCCCCATTACGTCATGCTTCAGAAATGTGGAAAATGGTCCGTTTTCAAATGTTTTATTTTTGAACGTCAGTTCACATTTGTAGGTGGATCATCAGTGTTAGAGCTAAAATTAGCATGTTTAAAGTGATTTTCATGCTTCCAGGGGCTCGGGAAGTTAATTAAATACCATTTGGAGGCATTTAATGTTCGAGCAAAAACGGCTGATTTTCGACAAAAGAGATAACACCCCCCCATTACGTCATGCTTCAGAAATGTGGAAAATGGTCCGTTTTCAAATGTTTTATTTTTGAACGTCAGTTCACATTTGTAGGTGGATCATCAGTGTTAGAGCTAAAATTAGCATGTTTAAAGTGATTTTCATGCTTCCAGGGGCCCAAAACACAAGATTTATGGAATGGTTAAAAGTGCATGAAAATGGCCAATTTACTCACTCTGAGTTCTCAAAAAGGGTTTCTTCACCCCGGGAAGTTAATTAAATACCATTTGGAGGCATTTAATGTTCGAGCAAAAACGGCTGATTTTCGACAAAAGAGATAACACCCCCCCATTTCGTCATGCTTCAGAAATGTGGAAAATGGTCCGTTTTCAAATGTTTTATTTTTGAACGTCAGTTCACATTTGTAGGTGGATCATCAGTGTTAGAGCTAAAATTAGCATGTTTAAAGTGATTTTCATGCTTCCAGGGGCCCAAAACACAAGATTTATGGAATGGTTAAAAGTGCATGAAAATGGCCAATTTACTCACTCTGAGTTCTCAAAAAGGGTTTCTTCACCCCGGGAAGTTAATTAAATACCATTTGGAGGCATTTAATGTTCGAGCAAAAACGTCTGATTTTCGACAAAAGAGATAACACCCCCCCATTACGTCATGCTTCAGAAATGTGGAAAATGGTCCGTTTTCAAATGTTTTATTTTTGAACGTCAGTTCACATTTGTAGGTGGATCATCAGTGTTAGAGCTAAAATTAGCATGTTTAAAGTGATTTTCATGCTTCCAGGGGCTCGGGAAGTTAATTAAATACCATTTGGAGGCATTTAATGTTCGAGCAAAAACGGCTGATTTTCGACAAAAGAGATAACACCCCCCCATTACGTCATGCTTCAGAAATGTGGAAAATGGTCCGTTTTCAAATGTTTTATTTTTGAACGTCAGTTCACATTTGTAGGTGGATCATCAGTGTTAGAGCTAAAATTAGCATGTTTAAAGTGATTTTCATGCTTCCAGGGGCTCGGGAAGTTAATTAAATACCATTTGGAGGCATTTAATGTTCGAGCAAAAACGGCTGATTTTCGACAAAAGAGATAACACCCCCCCATTACGTCATGCTTCAGAAATGTGGAAAATGGTCCGTTTTCAAATGTTTTATTTTGAACGTCAGTTCACATTTGTAGGTGGATCATCAGTGTTAGAGCTAAAATTAGCATGTTTAAAGTGATTTTCATGCTTCCAGGGGCCCAAAACACAAGATTTATGGAATGGTTAAAAGTGCATGAAAATGGCCAATTTACTCACTCTGAGTTCTCAAAAAGGGTTTCTTCACCCCGGGAAGCTAATTAAATACCATTTGGAGGCATTTAATGTTCGAGCAAAAACGGCTGATTTTCGACAAAAGAGATAACACCCCCCCATTTCGTCATGCTTCAGAAATGTGGAAAATGGTCCGTTTTCAAATGTTTTATTTTTGAACGTCAGTTCACATTTGTAGGTGGATCATCAGTGTTAGAGCTAAAATTAGCATGTTTAAAGTGATTTTCATGCTTCCAGGGGCTCGGGAAGTTAATTAAATACCATTTGGAGGCATTTAATGTTCGAGCAAAAACGGCTGATTTTCGACAAAAGAGATAACACCCCCCCATTACGTCATGCTTCAGAAATGTGGAAAATGGTCCGTTTTCAAATGTTTTATTTTTGAACGTCAGTTCACATTTGTAGGTGGATCATCAGTGTTAGAGCTAAAATTAGCATGTTTAAAGTGATTTTCATGCTTCCAGGGGCCGAAAAACACAAGATTAATGGAATGGTTAAAAGTGCATGAAAATGGCCAATTTACTCACTCTGAGTTCTCAAAAAGGGTTTCTTCACCCCGGGAAGTGAAATAAATACCATTTGGAGGCATTTAATGTTCGAGCAAAACGGCTGATTTTCGACAAAAGAGATAACACCCCCCATTACGTCATGCTTCAGAAATGTGGAAAATGGTCCGTTTTCAAATGTTTTATTTTTGAACGTCAGTTCACATTCGTAGGTGGATCATCAGTGTTAGAGCTAAAATTAGCATGTTTAAAGTGATTTTCATGCTTCCAGGGGCTCGGGAAGTTAATTAAATACCATTTGGAGGCATTTAATGTTCGAGCAAAAACGGCTGATTTTCGACAAAAGAGATAACACCCCCCCATTACGTCATGCTTCAGAAATGTGGAAAATGGTCCGTTTTCAAATGTTTTATTTTTGAACGTCAGTTCACATTTGTAGGTGGATCATCAGTGTTAGAGCTAAAATTAGCATGTTTAAAGTGATTTTCATGCTTCCAGGGGCCCAAAACACAAGATTAATGGAATGGTTAAAAGTGCATGAAAATGGCCAATTTACTCACTCTGAGTTCTCAAAAAGGGTTTCTTCACCCCGGGAAGTTAATTAAATACCATTTGGAGGCATTTAATGTTCGAGCAAAAACGGTTGATTTTCGACAAAAGAGATAACACCCCCCCATTTCGTCATGCTTCAGAAATGTGGAAAATGGTCCGTTTTCAAATGTTTTATTTTTGAACGTCAGTTCACATTTGTAGGTGGATCATCAGTGTTAGAGCTAAAATTAGCATGTTTAAAGTGATTTTCATGCTTCCAGGGGCTCGGGAAGTTAATTAAATACCATTTGGAGGCATTTAATGTTCGAGCAAAAACGGCTGATTTTCGACAAAAGAGATAACACCCCCCCATTACGTCATGCTTCAGAAATGTGGAAAATGGTCCGTTTTCAAATGTTTTATTTTTGAACGTCAGTTCACATTTGTAGGTGGATCATCAGTGTTAGAGCTAAAATTAGCATGTTTAAAGTGATTTTCATGCTTCCAGGGGCCCAAAACACAAGATTTATGGAATGGTTAAAAGTGCATGAAAATGGCCAATTTACTCACTCTGAGTTCTCAAAAAGGGTTTCTTCACCCCGGGAAGTTAATTAAATACCATTTGGAGGCATTTAATGTTCGAGCAAAAACGGCTGATTTTCGACAAAAGAGATAACACCCCCCCATTACGTCATGCTTCAGAAATGTGGAAAATGGTCCGTTTTCAAATGTTTTATTTTTGAACGTCAGTTCACATTTGTAGGTGGATCATCAGTGTTAGAGCTAAAATTAGCATGTTTAAAGTGGTTTTCATGCTTCCAGGGGCTCGGGAAGTTAATTAAATACCATTTGGAGGCATTTAATGTTCGAGCAAAAACGGCTGATTTTCGACAAAAGAGATAACACCCCCCCATTACGTCATGCTTCAGAAATGTGGAAAATGGTCCGTTTTCAAATGTTTTATTTTTGAACGTCAGTTCACATTTGTAGGTGGATCATCAGTGTTAGAGCTAAAATTAGCATGTTTAAAGTGATTTTCATGCTTCCAGGGGCCCAAAACACAAGATTTATGGAATGGTTAAAAGTGCATGAAAATGGCCAATTTACTCACTCTGAGTTCTCAAAAAGGGTTTCTTCACCCCGGGAAGTTAATTAAATACCATTTGGAGGCATTTAATGTTCGAGCAAAAACGGCTGATTTTCGACAAAAGAGATAACACCCCCCCATTTCGTCATGCTTCAGAAATGTGGAAAATGGTCCGTTTTCAAATGTTTTATTTTTGAACGTCAGTTCACATTTGTAGGTGGATCATCAGTGTTAGAGCTAAAATTAGCATGTTTAAAGTGATTTTCATGCTTCCAGGGGCTCGGGAAGTTAATTAAATACCATTTGGAGGCATTTAATGTTCGAGCAAAAACGGCTGATTTTCGACAAAAGAGATAACACCCCCCCATTACGTCATGCTTCAGAAATGTGGAAAATGGTCCGTTTTCAAATGTTTTATTTTTGAACGTCAGTTCACATTTGTAGGTGGATCATCAGTGTTAGAGCTAAAATTAGCATGTTTAAAGTGATTTTCATGCTTCCAGGGGCCGAAAAACACAAGATTAATGGAATGGTTAAAAGTGCATGAAAATGGCCAATTTACTCACTCTGAGTTCTCAAAAAGGGTTTCTTCACCCCGGGAAGTGAAATAAATACCATTTGGAGGCATTTAATGTTCGAGCAAAACGGCTGATTTTCGACAAAAGAGATAACACCCCCCATTACGTCATGCTTCAGAAATGTGGAAAATGGTCCGTTTTCAAATGTTTTATTTTTGAACGTCAGTTCACATTCGTAGGTGGATCATCAGTGTTAGAGCTAAAATTAGCATGTTTAAAGTGATTTTCATGCTTCCAGGGGCTCGGGAAGTTAATTAAATACCATTTGGAGGCATTTAATGTTCGAGCAAAAACGGCTGATTTTCGACAAAAGAGATAACACCCCCCCATTACGTCATGCTTCAGAAATGTGGAAAATGGTCCGTTTTCAAATGTTTTATTTTTGAACGTCAGTTCACATTTGTAGGTGGATCATCAGTGTTAGAGCTAAAATTAGCATGTTTAAAGTGATTTTCATGCTTCCAGGGGCCCAAAACACAAGATTAATGGAATGGTTAAAAGTGCATGAAAATGGCCAATTTACTCACTCTGAGTTCTCAAAAAGGGTTTCTTCACCCCGGGAAGTTAATTAAATACCATTTGGAGGCATTTAATGTTCGAGCAAAAACGGTTGATTTTCGACAAAAGAGATAACACCCCCCCATTTCGTCATGCTTCAGAAATGTGGAAAATGGTCCGTTTTCAAATGTTTTATTTTTGAACGTCAGTTCACATTTGTAGGTGGATCATCAGTGTTAGAGCTAAAATTAGCATGTTTAAAGTGATTTTCATGCTTCCAGGGGCTCGGGAAGTTAATTAAATACCATTTGGAGGCATTTAATGTTCGAGCAAAAACGGCTGATTTTCGACAAAAGAGATAACACCCCCCCATTACGTCATGCTTCAGAAATGTGGAAAATGGTCCGTTTTCAAATGTTTTATTTTTGAACGTCAGTTCACATTTGTAGGTGGATCATCAGTGTTAGAGCTAAAATTAGCATGTTTAAAGTGATTTTCATGCTTCCAGGGGCCCAAAACACAAGATTTATGGAATGGTTAAAAGTGCATGAAAATGGCCAATTTACTCACTCTGAGTTCTCAAAAAGGGTTTCTTCACCCCGGGAAGTTAATTAAATACCATTTGGAGGCATTTAATGTTCGAGCAAAAACGGCTGATTTTCGACAAAAGAGATAACACCCCCCCATTACGTCATGCTTCAGAAATGTGGAAAATGGTCCGTTTTCAAATGTTTTATTTTTGAACGTCAGTTCACATTTGTAGGTGGATCATCAGTGTTAGAGCTAAAATTAGCATGTTTAAAGTGATTTTCATGCTTCCAGGGGCTCGGGAAGTTAATTAAATACCATTTGGAGGCATTTAATGTTCGAGCAAAAACGGCTGATTTTCGACAAAAGAGATAACACCCCCCCATTACGTCATGCTTCAGAAATGTGGAAAATGGTCCGTTTTCAAATGTTTTATTTTTGAACGTCAGTTCACATTTGTAGGTGGATCATCAGTGTTAGAGCTAAAATTAGCATGTTTAAAGTGATTTTCATGCTTCCAGGGGCCCAAAACACAAGATTTATGGAATGGTTAAAAGTGCATGAAAATGGCCAATTTACTCACTCTGAGTTCTCAAAAAGGGTTTCTTCACCCCGGGAAGTTAATTAAATACCATTTGGAGGCATTTAATGTTCGAGCAAAAACGGCTGATTTTCGACAAAAGAGATAACACCCCCCCATTTCGTCATGCTTCAGAAATGTGGAAAATGGTCCGTTTTCAAATGTTTTATTTTTGAACGTCAGTTCACATTTGTAGGTGGATCATCAGTGTTAGAGCTAAAATTAGCATGTTTAAAGTGATTTTCATGCTTCCAGGGGCCGAAAAACACAAGATTAATGGAATGGTTAAAAGTGCATGAAAATGGCCAATTTACTCACTCTGAGTTCTCAAAAAGGGTTTCTTCACCCCGGGAAGTGAAATAAATACCATTTGGAGGCATTTAATGTTCGAGCAAAACGGCTGATTTTCGACAAAAGAGATAACACCCCCCATTACGTCATGCTTCAGAAATGTGGAAAATGGTCCGTTTTCAAATGTTTTATTTTTGAACGTCAGTTCACATTCGTAGGTGGATCATCAGTGTTAGAGCTAAAATTAGCATGTTTAAAGTGATTTTCATGCTTCCAGGGGCTCGGGAAGTTAATTAAATACCATTTGGAGGCATTTAATGTTCGAGCAAAAACGGCTGATTTTCGACAAAAGAGATAACACCCCCCCATTACGTCATGCTTCAGAAATGTGGAAAATGGTCCGTTTTCAAATGTTTTATTTTTGAACGTCAGTTCACATTTGTAGGTGGATCATCAGTGTTAGAGCTAAAATTAGCATGTTTAAAGTGATTTTCATGCTTCCAGGGGCTCGGGAAGTTAATTAAATACCATTTGGAGGCATTTAATGTTCGAGCAAAAACGGCTGATTTTCGACAAAAGAGATAACACCCCCCATTACGTCATGCTTCAGAAATGTGGAAAATGGTCCGTTTTCAAATGTTTTATTTTTGAACGTCAGTTCACATTTGTAGGTGGATCATCAGTGTTAGAGCTAAAATTAGCATGTTTAAAGTGATTTTCATGCTTCCAGGGGCTCGGGAAGTTAATTAAATACCATTTGGAGGCATTTAATGTTCGAGCAAAAACGGCTGATTTTCGACAAAAGAGATAACACCCCCCCATTACGTCATGCTTCAGAAATGTGGAAAATGGTCCGTTTTCAAATGTTTTATTTTTGAACGTCAGTTCACATTTGTAGGTGGATCATCAGTGTTAGAGCTAAAATTAGCATGTTTAAAGTGATTTTCATGCTTCCAGGGGCTCGGGAAGTTAATTAAATACCATTTGGAGGCATTTAATGTTCGAGCAAAAACGGCTGATTTTCGACAAAAGAGATAACACCCCCCCATTACGTCATGCTTCAGAAATGTGGAAAATGGTCCGTTTTCAAATGTTTTATTTTTGAACGTCAGTTCACATTTGTAGGTGGATCATCAGTGTTAGAGCTAAAATTAGCATGTTTAAAGTGATTTTCATGCTTCCAGGGGCCCAAAACACAAGATTTATGGAATGGTTAAAAGTGCATGAAAATGGCCAATTTACTCACTCTGAGTTCTCAAAAAGGGTTTCTTCACCCCGGGAAGTTAATTAAATACCATTTGGAGGCATTTAATGTTCGAGCAAAAACGGCTGATTTTCGACAAAAGAGATAACACCCCCCCATTTCGTCATGCTTCAGAAATGTGGAAAATGGTCCGTTTTCAAATGTTTTATTTTTGAACGTCAGTTCACATTTGTAGGTGGATCATCAGTGTTAGAGCTAAAATTAGCATGTTTAAAGTGATTTTCATGCTTCCAGGGGCCCAAAACACAAGATTTATGGAATGGTTAAAAGTGCATGAAAATGGCCAATTTACTCACTCTGAGTTCTCAAAAAGGGTTTCTTCACCCCGGGAAGTTAATTAAATACCATTTGGAGGCATTTAATGTTCGAGCAAAAACGTCTGATTTTCGACAAAAGAGATAACACCCCCCCATTACGTCATGCTTCAGAAATGTGGAAAATGGTCCGTTTTCAAATGTTTTATTTTTGAACGTCAGTTCACATTTGTAGGTGGATCATCAGTGTTAGAGCTAAAATTAGCATGTTTAAAGTGATTTTCATGCTTCCAGGGGCTCGGGAAGTTAATTAAATACCATTTGGAGGCATTTAATGTTCGAGCAAAAACGGCTGATTTTCGACAAAAGAGATAACACCCCCCCATTACGTCATGCTTCAGAAATGTGGAAAATGGTCCGTTTTCAAATGTTTTATTTTTGAACGTCAGTTCACATTTGTAGGTGGATCATCAGTGTTAGAGCTAAAATTAGCATGTTTAAAGTGATTTTCATGCTTCCAGGGGCTCGGGAAGTTAATTAAATACCATTTGGAGGCATTTAATGTTCGAGCAAAAACGGCTGATTTTCGACAAAAGAGATAACACCCCCCCATTACGTCATGCTTCAGAAATGTGGAAAATGGTCCGTTTTCAAATGTTTTATTTTGAACGTCAGTTCACATTTGTAGGTGGATCATCAGTGTTAGAGCTAAAATTAGCATGTTTAAAGTGATTTTCATGCTTCCAGGGGCCCAAAACACAAGATTTATGGAATGGTTAAAAGTGCATGAAAATGGCCAATTTACTCACTCTGAGTTCTCAAAAAGGGTTTCTTCACCCCGGGAAGCTAATTAAATACCATTTGGAGGCATTTAATGTTCGAGCAAAAACGGCTGATTTTCGACAAAAGAGATAACACCCCCCCATTTCGTCATGCTTCAGAAATGTGGAAAATGGTCCGTTTTCAAATGTTTTATTTTTGAACGTCAGTTCACATTTGTAGGTGGATCATCAGTGTTAGAGCTAAAATTAGCATGTTTAAAGTGATTTTCATGCTTCCAGGGGCTCGGGAAGTTAATTAAATACCATTTGGAGGCATTTAATGTTCGAGCAAAAACGGCTGATTTTCGACAAAAGAGATAACACCCCCCCATTACGTCATGCTTCAGAAATGTGGAAAATGGTCCGTTTTCAAATGTTTTATTTTTGAACGTCAGTTCACATTTGTAGGTGGATCATCAGTGTTAGAGCTAAAATTAGCATGTTTAAAGTGATTTTCATGCTTCCAGGGGCCGAAAAACACAAGATTAATGGAATGGTTAAAAGTGCATGAAAATGGCCAATTTACTCACTCTGAGTTCTCAAAAAGGGTTTCTTCACCCCGGGAAGTGAAATAAATACCATTTGGAGGCATTTAATGTTCGAGCAAAACGGCTGATTTTCGACAAAAGAGATAACACCCCCCATTACGTCATGCTTCAGAAATGTGGAAAATGGTCCGTTTTCAAATGTTTTATTTTTGAACGTCAGTTCACATTCGTAGGTGGATCATCAGTGTTAGAGCTAAAATTAGCATGTTTAAAGTGATTTTCATGCTTCCAGGGGCTCGGGAAGTTAATTAAATACCATTTGGAGGCATTTAATGTTCGAGCAAAAACGGCTGATTTTCGACAAAAGAGATAACACCCCCCCATTACGTCATGCTTCAGAAATGTGGAAAATGGTCCGTTTTCAAATGTTTTATTTTTGAACGTCAGTTCACATTTGTAGGTGGATCATCAGTGTTAGAGCTAAAATTAGCATGTTTAAAGTGATTTTCATGCTTCCAGGGGCCCAAAACACAAGATTAATGGAATGGTTAAAAGTGCATGAAAATGGCCAATTTACTCACTCTGAGTTCTCAAAAAGGGTTTCTTCACCCCGGGAAGTTAATTAAATACCATTTGGAGGCATTTAATGTTCGAGCAAAAACGGTTGATTTTCGACAAAAGAGATAACACCCCCCCATTTCGTCATGCTTCAGAAATGTGGAAAATGGTCCGTTTTCAAATGTTTTATTTTTGAACGTCAGTTCACATTTGTAGGTGGATCATCAGTGTTAGAGCTAAAATTAGCATGTTTAAAGTGATTTTCATGCTTCCAGGGGCTCGGGAAGTTAATTAAATACCATTTGGAGGCATTTAATGTTCGAGCAAAAACGGCTGATTTTCGACAAAAGAGATAACACCCCCCCATTACGTCATGCTTCAGAAATGTGGAAAATGGTCCGTTTTCAAATGTTTTATTTTTGAACGTCAGTTCACATTTGTAGGTGGATCATCAGTGTTAGAGCTAAAATTAGCATGTTTAAAGTGATTTTCATGCTTCCAGGGGCCCAAAACACAAGATTTATGGAATGGTTAAAAGTGCATGAAAATGGCCAATTTACTCACTCTGAGTTCTCAAAAAGGGTTTCTTCACCCCGGGAAGTTAATTAAATACCATTTGGAGGCATTTAATGTTCGAGCAAAAACGGCTGATTTTCGACAAAAGAGATAACACCCCCCCATTACGTCATGCTTCAGAAATGTGGAAAATGGTCCGTTTTCAAATGTTTTATTTTTGAACGTCAGTTCACATTTGTAGGTGGATCATCAGTGTTAGAGCTAAAATTAGCATGTTTAAAGTGATTTTCATGCTTCCAGGGGCTCGGGAAGTTAATTAAATACCATTTGGAGGCATTTAATGTTCGAGCAAAAACGGCTGATTTTCGACAAAAGAGATAACACCCCCCCATTACGTCATGCTTCAGAAATGTGGAAAATGGTCCGTTTTCAAATGTTTTATTTTTGAACGTCAGTTCACATTTGTAGGTGGATCATCAGTGTTAGAGCTAAAATTAGCATGTTTAAAGTGATTTTCATGCTTCCAGGGGCCCAAAACACAAGATTTATGGAATGGTTAAAAGTGCATGAAAATGGCCAATTTACTCACTCTGAGTTCTCAAAAAGGGTTTCTTCACCCCGGGAAGTTAATTAAATACCATTTGGAGGCATTTAATGTTCGAGCAAAAACGGCTGATTTTCGACAAAAGAGATAACACCCCCCCATTTCGTCATGCTTCAGAAATGTGGAAAATGGTCCGTTTTCAAATGTTTTATTTTTGAACGTCAGTTCACATTTGTAGGTGGATCATCAGTGTTAGAGCTAAAATTAGCATGTTTAAAGTGATTTTCATGCTTCCAGGGGCCGAAAAACACAAGATTAATGGAATGGTTAAAAGTGCATGAAAATGGCCAATTTACTCACTCTGAGTTCTCAAAAAGGGTTTCTTCACCCCGGGAAGTGAAATAAATACCATTTGGAGGCATTTAATGTTCGAGCAAAACGGCTGATTTTCGACAAAAGAGATAACACCCCCCATTACGTCATGCTTCAGAAATGTGGAAAATGGTCCGTTTTCAAATGTTTTATTTTTGAACGTCAGTTCACATTCGTAGGTGGATCATCAGTGTTAGAGCTAAAATTAGCATGTTTAAAGTGATTTTCATGCTTCCAGGGGCTCGGGAAGTTAATTAAATACCATTTGGAGGCATTTAATGTTCGAGCAAAAACGGCTGATTTTCGACAAAAGAGATAACACCCCCCCATTACGTCATGCTTCAGAAATGTGGAAAATGGTCCGTTTTCAAATGTTTTATTTTTGAACGTCAGTTCACATTTGTAGGTGGATCATCAGTGTTAGAGCTAAAATTAGCATGTTTAAAGTGATTTTCATGCTTCCAGGGGCTCGGGAAGTTAATTAAATACCATTTGGAGGCATTTAATGTTCGAGCAAAAACGGCTGATTTTCGACAAAAGAGATAACACCCCCCATTACGTCATGCTTCAGAAATGTGGAAAATGGTCCGTTTTCAAATGTTTTATTTTTGAACGTCAGTTCACATTTGTAGGTGGATCATCAGTGTTAGAGCTAAAATTAGCATGTTTAAAGTGATTTTCATGCTTCCAGGGGCTCGGGAAGTTAATTAAATACCATTTGGAGGCATTTAATGTTCGAGCAAAAACGGCTGATTTTCGACAAAAGAGATAACACCCCCCCATTACGTCATGCTTCAGAAATGTGGAAAATGGTCCGTTTTCAAATGTTTTATTTTTGAACGTCAGTTCACATTTGTAGGTGGATCATCAGTGTTAGAGCTAAAATTAGCATGTTTAAAGTGATTTTCATGCTTCCAGGGGCTCGGGAAGTTAATTAAATACCATTTGGAGGCATTTAATGTTCGAGCAAAAACGGCTGATTTTCGACAAAAGAGATAACACCCCCCCATTACGTCATGCTTCAGAAATGTGGAAAATGGTCCGTTTTCAAATGTTTTATTTTTGAACGTCAGTTCACATTTGTAGGTGGATCATCAGTGTTAGAGCTAAAATTAGCATGTTTAAAGTAATTTTCATGCTTCCAGGGGCCCAAAACACAAGATTAATGGAATGGTTAAAAGTGCATGAAAATGGCCAATTTACTCACTCTGAGTTCTCAAAAAGGGTTTCTTCACCCCGGGAAGTTAATTAAATACCATTTGGAGGCATTTAATGTTCGAGCAAAAACGGCTGATTTTCGACAAAAGAGATAACACCCCCCCATTACGTCATGCTTCAGAAATGTGGAAAATGGTCCGTTTTCAAATGTTTTATTTTTGAACGTCAGTTCACATTTGTAGGTGGATCATCAGTGTTAGAGCTAAAATTAGCATGTTTAAAGTGATTTTCATGCTTCCAGGGGCTCGGGAAGTTAATTAAATACCATTTGGAGGCATTTAATGTTCGAGCAAAAACGGCTGATTTTCGACAAAAGAGATAACACCCCCCCATTACGTCATGCTTCAGAAATGTGGAAAATGGTCCGTTTTCAAATGTTTTATTTTTGAACGTCAGTTCACATTTGTAGGTGGATCATCAGTGTTAGAGCTAAAATTAGCATGTTTAAAGTGATTTTCATGCTTCCAGGGGCCCAAAACACAAGATTTATGGAATGGTTAAAAGTGCATGAAAATGGCCAATTTACTCACTCTGAGTTCTCAAAAAGGGTTTCTTCACCCCGGGAAGTTAATTAAATACCATTTGGAGGCATTTAATGTTCGAGCAAAAACGGCTGATTTTCGACAAAAGAGATAACACCCCCCCATTTCGTCATGCTTCAGAAATGTGGAAAATGGTCCGTTTTCAAATGTTTTATTTTTGAACGTCAGTTCACATTTGTAGGTGGATCATCAGTGTTAGAGCTAAAATTAGCATGTTTAAAGTGATTTTCATGCTTCCAGGGGCTCGGGAAGTTAATTAAATACCATTTGGAGGCATTTAATGTTCGAGCAAAAACGGCTGATTTTCGACAAAAGAGATAACACCCCCCCATTACGTCATGCTTCAGAAATGTGGAAAATGGTCCGTTTTCAAATGTTTTATTTTTGAACGTCAGTTCACATTTGTAGGTGGATCATCAGTGTTAGAGCTAAAATTAGCATGTTTAAAGTGATTTTCATGCTTCCAGGGGCCGAAAAACACAAGATTAATGGAATGGTTAAAAGTGCATGAAAATGGCCAATTTACTCACTCTGAGTTCTCAAAAAGGGTTTCTTCACCCCGGGAAGTGAAATAAATACCATTTGGAGGCATTTAATGTTCGAGCAAAACGGCTGATTTTCGACAAAAGAGATAACACCCCCCATTACGTCATGCTTCAGAAATGTGGAAAATGGTCCGTTTTCAAATGTTTTATTTTTGAACGTCAGTTCACATTCGTAGGTGGATCATCAGTGTTAGAGCTAAAATTAGCATGTTTAAAGTGATTTTCATGCTTCCAGGGGCTCGGGAAGTTAATTAAATACCATTTGGAGGCATTTAATGTTCGAGCAAAAACGGCTGATTTTCGACAAAAGAGATAACACCCCCCCATTACGTCATGCTTCAGAAATGTGGAAAATGGTCCGTTTTCAAATGTTTTATTTTTGAACGTCAGTTCACATTTGTAGGTGGATCATCAGTGTTAGAGCTAAAATTAGCATGTTTAAAGTGATTTTCATGCTTCCAGGGGCTCGGGAAGTTAATTAAATACCATTTGGAGGCATTTAATGTTCGAGCAAAAACGGCTGATTTTCGACAAAAGAGATAACACCCCCCCATTACGTCATGCTTCAGAAATGTGGAAAATGGTCCGTTTTCAAATGTTTTATTTTTGAACGTCAGTTCACATTTGTAGGTGGATCATCAGTGTTAGAGCTAAAATTAGCATGTTTAAAGTGATTTTCATGCTTCCAGGGGCTCGGGAAGTTAATTAAATACCATTTGGAGGCATTTAATGTTCGAGCAAAAACGGCTGATTTTCGACAAAAGAGATAACACCCCCCCATTACGTCATGCTTCAGAAATGTGGAAAATGGTCCGTTTTCAAATGTTTTATTTTTGAACGTCAGTTCACATTTGTAGGTGGATCATCAGTGTTAGAGCTAAAATTAGCATGTTTAAAGTGATTTTCATGCTTCCAGGGGCCCAAAACACAAGATTAATGGAATGGTTAAAAGTGCATGAAAATGGCCAATTTACTCTTTCTGAGTTCTCAAAAAGGGTTTCTTCACCCCGGGAAGTGAAATAAATACCATTTGGAGGCATTTAATGTTCGAGCAAAAACGGCTGATTTTCGACAAAAGAGATAACACCCCCCCATTACGTCATGCTTCAGAAATGTGGAAAATGGTCTGTTTTCAAATGTTTTATTTTTGAACGTCAGTTCACATTTGTAGGTGGATCATCAGTGTTAGAGCTAAAATTAGCATGTTTAAAGTGATTTTCATGCTTCCAGGGGCTCGGGAAGTTAATTAAATACCATTTGGAGGCATTTAATGTTCGAGCAAAAACGGCTGATTTTCGACAAAAGAGATAACACCCCCCCCATTACGTCATGCTTCAGAAATGTGGAAAATGGTCCGTTTTCAAATGTTTTATTTTTGAACGTCAGTTCACATTTGTAGGTGGATCATCAGTGTTAGAGCTAAAATTAGCATGTTTAAAGTGATTTTCATGCTTCCAGGGGCTCGGGAAGTTAATTAAATACCATTTGGAGGCATTTAATGTTCGAGCAAAAACGGCTGATTTTCGACAAAAGAGATAACACCCCCCCATTACGTCATGCTTCAGAAATGTGGAAAATGGTCCGTTTTCAAATGTTTTATTTTTGAACGTCAGTTCACATTTGTAGGTGGATCATCAGTGTTAGAGCTAAAATTAGCATGTTTAAAGTGATTTTCATGCTTCCAGGGGCTCGGGAAGTTAATTAAATACCATTTGGAGGCATTTAATGTTCGAGCAAAAACGGCTGATTTTCGACAAAAGAGATAACACCCCCCCATTACGTCATGCTTCAGAAATGTGGAAAATGGTCCGTTTTCAAATGTTTTATTTTTGAACGTCAGTTCACATTTGTAGGTGGATCATCAGTGTTAGAGCTAAAATTAGCATGTTTAAAGTGATTTTCATGCTTCCAGGGGCTCGGGAAGTTAATTAAATACCATTTGGAGGCATTTAATGTTCGAGCAAAAACGGCTGATTTTCGACAAAAGAGATAACACCCCCCCATTACGTCATGCTTCAGAAATGTGGAAAATGGTCCGTTTTCAAATGTTTTATTTTTGAACGTCAGTTCACATTTGTAGGTGGATCATCAGTGTTAGAGCTAAAATTAGCATGTTTAAAGTGATTTTCATGCTTCCAGGGGCCCAAAACACAAGATTAATGGAATGGTTAAAAGTGCATGAAAATGGCCAATTTACTCACTCTGAGTTCTCAAAAAGGGTTTCTTCACCCCGGGAAGTGAAATAAATACCATTTGGAGGCATTTAATGTTCGAGCAAAAACGGCTGATTTTCGACAAAAGAGATAACACCCCCCCATTACGTCATGCTTCAGAAATGTGGAAAATGGTCCGTTTTCAAATGTTTTATTTTTGAACGTCAGTTCACATTTGTAGGTGGATCATCAGTGTTAGAGCTAAAATTAGCATGTTTAAAGTGATTTTCATGCTTCCAGGGGCTCGGGAAGTTAATTAAATACCATTTGGAGGCATTTAATGTTCGAGCAAAAACGGCTGATTTTCGACAAAAGAGATAACACCCCCCCATTACGTCATGCTTCAGAAATGTGGAAAATGGTCCGTTTTCAAATGTTTTATTTTTGAACGTCAGTTCACATTTGTAGGTGGATCATCAGTGTTAGAGCTAAAATTAGCATGTTTAAAGTGATTTTCATGCTTCCAGGGGCCCAAAACACAAGATTTATGGAATGGTTAAAAGTGCATGAAAATGGCCAATTTACTCACTCTGAGTTCTCAAAAAGGGTTTCTTCACCCCGGGAAGTTAATTAAATACCATTTGGAGGCATTTAATGTTCGAGCAAAAACGGCTGATTTTCGACAAAAGAGATAACACCCCCCCATTACGTCATGCTTCAGAAATGTGGAAAATGGTCCGTTTTCAAATGTTTTATTTTTGAACGTCAGTTCACATTTGTAGGTGGATCATCAGTGTTAGAGCTAAAATTAGCATGTTTAAAGTGATTTTCATGCTTCCAGGGGCTCGGGAAGTTAATTAAATACCATTTGGAGGCATTTAATGTTCGAGCAAAAACGGCTGATTTTCGACAAAAGAGATAACACCCCCCCATTACGTCATGCTTCAGAAATGTGGAAAATGGTCCGTTTTCAAATGTTTTATTTTTGAACGTCAGTTCACATTTGTAGGTGGATCATCAGTGTTAGAGCTAAAATTAGCATGTTTAAAGTGATTTTCATGCTTCCAGGGGCCCAAAACACAAGATTTATGGAATGGTTAAAAGTGCATGAAAATGGCCAATTTACTCACTCTGAGTTCTCAAAAAGGGTTTCTTCACCCCGGGAAGTTAATTAAATACCATTTGGAGGCATTTAATGTTCGAGCAAAAACGGCTGATTTTCGACAAAAGAGATAACACCCCCCCATTTCGTCATGCTTCAGAAATGTGGAAAATGGTCCGTTTTCAAATGTTTTATTTTTGAACGTCAGTTCACATTTGTAGGTGGATCATCAGTGTTAGAGCTAAAATTAGCATGTTTAAAGTGATTTTCATGCTTCCAGGGGCTCGGGAAGTTAATTAAATACCATTTGGAGGCATTTAATGTTCGAGCAAAAACGGCTGATTTTCGACAAAAGAGATAACACCCCCCCATTACGTCATGCTTCAGAAATGTGGAAAATGGTCCGTTTTCAAATGTTTTATTTTTGAACGTCAGTTCACATTTGTAGGTGGATCATCAGTGTTAGAGGTAAAATTAGCATGTTTAAAGTGATTTTCATGCTTCCAGGGGCCGAAAAACACAAGATTAATGGAATGGTTAAAAGTGCATGAAAATGGCCAATTTACTCACTCTGAGTTCTCAAAAAGGGTTTCTTCACCCCGGGAAGTGAAATAAATACCATTTGGAGGCATTTAATGTTCGAGCAAAACGGCTGATTTTCGACAAAAGAGATAACACCCCCCATTACGTCATGCTTCAGAAATGTGGAAAATGGTCCGTTTTCAAATGTTTTATTTTTGAACGTCAGTTCACATTCGTAGGTGGATCATCAGTGTTAGAGCTAAAATTAGCATGTTTAAAGTGATTTTCATGCTTCCAGGGGCTCGGGAAGTTAATTAAATACCATTTGGAGGCATTTAATGTTCGAGCAAAAACGGCTGATTTTCGACAAAAGAGATAACACCCCCCCATTACGTCATGCTTCAGAAATGTGGAAAATGGTCCGTTTTCAAATGTTTTATTTTTGAACGTCAGTTCACATTTGTAGGTGGATCATCAGTGTTAGAGCTAAAATTAGCATGTTTAAAGTGATTTTCATGCTTCCAGGGGCTCGGGAAGTTAATTAAATACCATTTGGAGGCATTTAATGTTCGAGCAAAAACGGCTGATTTTCGACAAAAGAGATAACACCCCCCATTACGTCATGCTTCAGAAATGTGGAAAATGGTCCGTTTTCAAATGTTTTATTTTTGAACGTCAGTTCACATTTGTAGGTGGATCATCAGTGTTAGAGCTAAAATTAGCATGTTTAAAGTGATTTTCATGCTTCCAGGGGCTCGGGAAGTTAATTAAATACCATTTGGAGGCATTTAATGTTCGAGCAAAAACGGCTGATTTTCGACAAAAGAGATAACACCCCCCCATTACGTCATGCTTCAGAAATGTGGAAAATGGTCCGTTTTCAAATGTTTTATTTTTGAACGTCCGTTCACATTTGTAGGTGGATCATCAGTGTTAGAGCTAAAATTAGCATGTTTAAAGTGATTTTCATGCTTCCAGGGGCCCAAAACACAAGATTAATGGAATGGTTAAAAGTGCATGAAAATGGCCAATTTACTCTTTCTGAGTTCTCAAAAAGGGTTTCTTCACCCCGGGAAGTGAAATAAATACCATTTGGAGGCATTTAATGTTCGAGCAAAAACGGCTGATTTTCGACAAAAGAGATAACACCCCCCCATTACGTCATGCTTCAGAAATGTGGAAAATGGTCTGTTTTCAAATGTTTTATTTTTGAACGTCAGTTCACATTTGTAGGTGGATCATCAGTGTTAGAGCTAAAATTAGCATGTTTAAAGTGATTTTCATGCTTCCAGGGGCTCGGGAAGTTAATTAAATACCATTTGGAGGCATTTAATGTTCGAGCAAAAACGGCTGATTTTCGACAAAAGAGATAACACCCCCCCATTACGTCATGCTTCAGAAATGTGGAAAATGGTCCGTTTTCAAATGTTTTATTTTTGAACGTCAGTTCACATTTGTAGGTGGATCATCAGTGTTAGAGCTAAAATTAGCATGTTTAAAGTGATTTTCATGCTTCCAGGGGCTCGGGAAGTTAATTAAATACCATTTGGAGGCATTTAATGTTCGAGCAAAAACGGCTGATTTTCGACAAAAGAGATAACACCCCCCCATTACGTCATGCTTCAGAAATGTGGAAAATGGTCCGTTTTCAAATGTTTTATTTTTGAACGTCAGTTCACATTTGTAGGTGGATCATCAGTGTTAGAGCTAAACTTAGCATGTTTAAAGTGATTTTCATGCTTCCAGGGGCTCGGGAAGTTAATTAAATACCATTTGGAGGCATTTAATGTTCGAGCAAAAACGGCTGATTTTCGACAAAAGAGATAACACCCCCCCATTACGTCATGCTTCAGAAATGTGGAAAATGGTCCGTTTTCAAATGTTTTATTTTTGAACGTCAGTTCACATTTGTAGGTGGATCATCAGTGTTAGAGCTAAAATTAGCATGTTTAAAGTGATTTTCATGCTTCCAGGGGCTCGGGAAGTTAATTAAATACCATTTGGAGGCATTTAATGTTCGAGCAAAAACGGCTGATTTTCGACAAAAGAGATAACACCCCCCCATTACGTCATGCTTCAGAAATGTGGAAAATGGTCCGTTTTCAAATGTTTTATTTTTGAACGTCAGTTCACATTTGTAGGTGGATCATCAGTGTTAGAGCTAAAATTAGCATGTTTAAAGTGATTTTCATGCTTCCAGGGGCCCAAAACACAAGATTAATGGAATGGTTAAAAGTGCATGAAAATGGCCAATTTACTCACTCTGAGTTCTCAAAAAGGGTTTCTTCACCCCGGGAAGTGAAATAAATACCATTTGGAGGCATTTAATGTTCGAGCAAAAACGGCTGATTTTCGACAAAAGAGATAACACCCCCCCATTACGTCATGCTTCAGAAATGTGGAAAATGGTCCGTTTTCAAATGTTTTATTTTTGAACGTCAGTTCACATTTGTAGGTGGATCATCAGTGTTAGAGCTAAAATTAGCATGTTTAAAGTGATTTTCATGCTTCCAGGGGCTCGGGAAGTTAATTAAATACCATTTGGAGGCATTTAATGTTCGAGCAAAAACGGCTGATTTTCGACAAAAGAGATAACACCCCCCCATTACGTCATGCTTCAGAAATGTGGAAAATGGTCCGTTTTCAAATGTTTTATTTTTGAACGTCAGTTCACATTTGTAAGTGGATCATCAGTGTTAGAGCTAAAATTAGCATGTTTAAAGTGATTTTCATGCTTCCAGGGGCCCAAAACACAAGATTTATGGAATGGTTAAAAGTGCATGAAAATGGCCAATTTACTCACTCTGAGTTCTCAAAAAGGGTTTCTTCACCCCGGGAAGTTAATTAAATACCATTTGGAGGCATTTAATGTTCGAGCAAAAACGGCTGATTTTCGACAAAAGAGATAACACCCCCCCATTACGTCATGCTTCAGAAATGTGGAAAATGGTCCGTTTTCAAATGTTTTATTTTTGAACGTCAGTTCACATTTGTAGGTGGATCATCAGTGTTAGAGCTAAAATTAGCATGTTTAAAGTGATTTTCATGCTTCCAGGGGCTCGGGAAGTTAATTAAATACCATTTGGAGGCATTTAATGTTCGAGCAAAAACGGCTGATTTTCGACAAAAGAGATAACACCCCCCCATTACGTCATGCTTCAGAAATGTGGAAAATGGTCCGTTTTCAAATGTTTTATTTTTGAACGTCAGTTCACATTTGTAGGTGGATCATCAGTGTTAGAGCTAAAATTAGCATGTTTAAAGTGATTTTCATGCTTCCAGGGGCCCAAAACACAAGATTTATGGAATGGTTAAAAGTGCATGAAAATGGCCAATTTACTCACTCTGAGTTCTCAAAAAGGGTTTCTTCACCCCGGGAAGTTAATTAAATACCATTTGGAGGCATTTAATGTTCGAGCAAAAACGGCTGATTTTCGACAAAAGAGATAGCACCCCCCCATTTCGTCATGCTTCAGAAATGTGGAAAATGGTCCGTTTTCAAATGTTTTATTTTTGAACGTCAGTTCACATTTGTAGGTGGATCATCAGTGTTAGAGCTAAAATTAGCATGTTTAAAGTGATTTTCATGCTTCCAGGGGCTCGGGAAGTTAATTAAATACCATTTGGAGGCATTTAATGTTCGAGCAAAAACGGCTGATTTTCTACAAAAGAGATAACACCCCCCCATTACGTCATGCTTCAGAAATGTGGAAAATGGTCCGTTTTCAAATGTTTTATTTTTGAACGTCAGTTCACATTTGTAGGTGGATCATCAGTGTTAGAGCTAAAATTAGCATGTTTAAAGTGATTTTCATGCTTCCAGGGGCCCAAAACACAAGATTTATGGAATGGTTAAAAGTGCATGAAAATGGCCAATTTACTCACTCTGAGTTCTCAAAAAGGGTTTCTTCACCCCGGGAAGTTAATTAAATACCATTTGGAGGCATTTAATGTTCGAGCAAAAACGGCTGATTTTCGACAAAAGAGATAACACCCCCCCATTACGTCATGCTTCAGAAATGTGGAAAATGGTCCGTTTTCAAATGTTTTATTTTTGAACGTCAGTTCACATTTGTAGGTGGATCATCAGTGTTAGAGCTAAAATTAGCATGTTTAAAGTGATTTTCATGCTTCCAGGGGCTCGGGAAGTTAATTAAATACCATTTGGAGGCATTTAATGTTCGAGCAAAAACGGCTGATTTTCGACAAAAGAGATAACACCCCCCCATTACGTCATGCTTCAGAAATGTGGAAAATGGTCCGTTTTCAAATGTTTTATTTTTGAACGTCAGTTCACATTTGTAGGTGGATCATCAGTGTTAGAGCTAAAATTAGCATGTTTAAAGTGATTTTCATGCTTCCAGGGGCCCAAAACACAAGATTTATGGAATGGTTAAAAGTGCATGAAAATGGCCAATTTACTCACTCTGAGTTCTCAAAAAGGGTTTCTTCACCCCGGGAAGTTAATTAAATACCATTTGGAGGCATTTAATGTTCGAGCAAAAACGGCTGATTTTCGACAAAAGAGATAACACCCCCCCATTTCGTCATGCTTCAGAAATGTGGAAAATGGTCCGTTTTCAAATGTTTTATTTTTGAACGTCAGTTCACATTTGTAGGTGGATCATCAGTGTTAGAGCTAAAATTAGCATGTTTAAAGTGATTTTCATGCTTCCAGGGGCTCGGGAAGTTAATTAAATACCATTTGGAGGCATTTAATGTTCGAGCAAAAACGGCTGATTTTCGACAAAAGAGATAACACCCCCCCATTACGTCATGCTTCAGAAATGTGGAAAATGGTCCGTTTTCAAATGTTTTATTTTTGAACGTCAGTTCACATTTGTAGGTGGATCATCAGTGTTAGAGCTAAAATTAGCATGTTTAAAGTGATTTTCATGCTTCCAGGGGCCGAAAAACACAAGATTAATGGAATGGTTAAAAGTGCATGAAAATGGCCAATTTACTCACTCTGAGTTCTCAAAAAGGGTTTCTTCACCCCGGGAAGTGAAATAAATACCATTTGGAGGCATTTAATGTTCGAGCAAAACGGCTGATTTTCGACAAAAGAGATAACACCCCCCATTACGTCATGCTTCAGAAATGTGGAAAATGGTCCGTTTTCAAATGTTTTATTTTTGAACGTCAGTTCACATTCGTAGGTGGATCATCAGTGTTAGAGCTAAAATTAGCATGTTTAAAGTGATTTTCATGCTTCCAGGGGCTCGGGAAGTTAATTAAATACCATTTGGAGGCATTTAATGTTCGAGCAAAAACGGCTGATTTTCGACAAAAGAGATAACACCCCCCCATTACGTCATGCTTCAGAAATGTGGAAAATGGTCCGTTTTCAAATGTTTTATTTTTGAACGTCAGTTCACATTTGTAGGTGGATCATCAGTGTTAGAGCTAAAATTAGCATGTTTAAAGTGATTTTCATGCTTCCAGGGGCTCGGGAAGTTAATTAAATACCATTTGGAGGCATTTAATGTTCGAGCAAAAACGGCAGATTTTCGACAAAAGAGATAACACCCCCCCATTACGTCATGCTTCAGAAATGTGGAAAATGGTCCGTTTTCAAATGTTTTATTTTTGAACGTCAGTTCACATTTGTAGGTGGATCATCAGTGTTAGAGCTAAAATTAGCATGTTTAAAGTGATTTTCATGCTTCCAGGGGCTCGGGAAGTTAATTAAATACCATTTGGAGGCATTTAATGTTCGAGCAAAAACGGCTGATTTTCGACAAAAGAGATAACACCCCCCCATTACGTCATGCTTCAGAAATGTGGAAAATGGTCCGTTTTCAAATGTTTTATTTTTGAACGTCAGTTCACATTTGTAGGTGGATCATCAGTGTTAGAGCTAAAATTAGCATGTTTAAAGTGATTTTCATGCTTCCAGGGGCCCAAAACACAAGATTAATGGAATGGTTAAAAGTGCATGAAAATGGCCAATTTACTCTTTCTGAGTTCTCAAAAAGGGGTTCTTCACCCCGGGAAGTGAAATAAATACCATTTGGAGGCATTTAATGTTCGAGCAAAAACGGCTGATTTTCGACAAAAGAGATAACACCCCCCCATTACGTCATGCTTCAGAAATGTGGAAAATGGTCTGTTTTCAAATGTTTTATTTTTGAACGTCAGTTCACATTTGTAGGTGGATCATCAGTGTTAGAGCTAAAATTAGCATGTTTAAAGTGATTTTCATGCTTCCAGGGGCTCGGGAAGTTAATTAAATACCATTTGGAGGCATTTAATGTTCGAGCAAAAACGGCTGATTTTCGACAAAAGAGATAACACCCCCCCATTACGTCATGCTTCAGAAATGTGGAAAATGGTCCGTTTTCAAATGTTTTATTTTTGAACGTCAGTTCACATTTGTAGGTGGATCATCAGTGTTAGAGCTAAAATTAGCATGTTTAAAGTGATTTTCATGCTTCCAGGGGCTCGGGAAGTTAATTAAATACCATTTGGAGGCATTTAATGTTCGAGCAAAAACGGCTGATTTTCGACAAAAGAGATAACACCCCCCCATTACGTCATGCTTCAGAAATGTGGAAAATGGTCCGTTTTCAAATGTTTTATTTTTGAACGTCAGTTCACATTTGTAGGTGGATCATCAGTGTTAGAGCTAAAATTAGCATGTTTAAAGTGATTTTCATGCTTCCAGGGGCTCGGGAAGTTAATTAAATACCATTTGGAGGCATTTAATGTTCGAGCAAAAACGGCTGATTTTCGACAAAAGAGATAACACCCCCCCATTACGTCATGCTTCAGAAATGTGGAAAATGGTCCGTTTTCAAATGTTTTATTTTTGAACGTCAGTTCACATTTGTAGGTGGATCATCAGTGTTAGAGCTAAAATTAGCATGTTTAAAGTGATTTTCATGCTTCCAGGGGCTCGGGAAGTTAATTAAATACCATTTGGAGGCATTTAATGTTCGAGCAAAAACGGCTGATTTTCGACAAAAGAGATAACACCCCCCCATTACGTCATGCTTCAGAAATGTGGAAAATGGTCCGTTTTCAAATGTTTTATTTTTGAACGTCAGTTCACATTTGTAGGTGGATCATCAGTGTTAGAGCTAAAATTAGCATGTTTAAAGTGATTTTCATGCTTCCAGGGGCCCAAAACACAAGATTAATGGAATGGTTAAAAGTGCATGAAAATGGCCAATTTACTCACTCTGAGTTCTCAAAAAGGGTTTCTTCACCCCGGGAAGTGAAATAAATACCATTTGGAGGCATTTAATGTTCGAGCAAAAACGGCTGATTTTCGACAAAAGAGATAACACCCCCCCATTACGTCATGCTTCAGAAATGTGGAAAATGGTCCGTTTTCAAATGTTTTATTTTTGAACGTCAGTTCACATTTGTAGGTGGATCATCAGTGTTAGAGCTAAAATTAGCATGTTTAAAGTGATTTTCATGCTTCCAGGGGCTCGGGAAGTTAATTAAATACCATTTGGAGGCATTTAATGTTCGAGCAAAAACGGCTGATTTTCGACAAAAGAGATAACACCCCCCCATTACGTCATGCTTCAGAAATGTGGAAAATGGTCCGTTTTCAAATGTTTTATTTTTGAACGTCAGTTCACATTTGTAGGTGGATCATCAGTGTTAGAGCTAAAATTAGCATGTTTAAAGTGATTTTCATGCTTCCAGGGGCCCAAAACACAAGATTTATGGAATGGTTAAAAGTGCATGAAAATGGCCAATTTACTCACTCTGAGTTCTCAAAAAGGGTTTCTTAACCCCGGGAAGTTAATTAAATACCATTTGGAGGCATTTAATGTTCGAGCAAAAACGGCTGATTTTCGACAAAAGAGATAACACCCCCCCATTACGTCATGCTTCAGAAATGTGGAAAATGGTCCGTTTTCAAATGTTTTATTTTTGAACGTCAGTTCACATTTGTAGGTGGATCATCAGTGTTAGAGCTAAAATTAGCATGTTTAAAGTGATTTTCATGCTTCCAGGGGCTCGGGAAGTTAATTAAATACCATTTGGAGGCATTTAATGTTCGAGCAAAAACGGCTGATTTTCGACAAAAGAGATAACACCCCCCCATTACGTCATGCTTCAGAAATGTGGAAAATGGTCCGTTTTCAAATGTTTTATTTTTGAACGTCAGTTCACATTTGTAGGTGGATCATCAGTGTTAGAGCTAAAATTAGCATGTTTAAAGTGATTTTCATGCTTCCAGGGGCCCAAAACACAAGATTTATGGAATGGTTAAAAGTGCATGAAAATGGCCAATTTACTCACTCTGAGTTCTCAAAAAGGGTTTCTTCACCCCGGGAAGTTAATTAAATACCATTTGGAGGCATTTAATGTTCGAGCAAAAACGGCTGATTTTCGACAAAAGAGATAACACCCCCCCATTACGTCATGCTTCAGAAATGTGGAAAATGGTCCGTTTTCAAATGTTTTATTTTTGAACGTCAGTTCACATTTGTAGGTGGATCATCAGTGTTAGAGCTAAAATTAGCATGTTTAAAGTGATTTTCATGCTTCCAGGGGCTCGGGAAGTTAATTAAATACCATTTGGAGGCATTTAATGTTCGAGCAAAAACGGCTGATTTTCGACAAAAGAGATAACACCCCCCCATTACGTCATGCTTCAGAAATGTGGAAAATGGTCCGTTTTCAAATGTTTTATTTTTGAACGTCAGTTCACATTTGTAGGTGGATCATCAGTGTTAGAGCTAAAATTAGCATGTTTAAAGTGATTTTCATGCTTCCAGGGGCCCAAAACACAAGATTTATGGAATGGTTAAAAGTGCATGAAAATGGCCAATTTACTCACTCTGAGTTCTCAAAAAGGGTTTCTTCACCCCGGGAAGTTAATTAAATACCATTTGGAGGCATTTAATGTTCGAGCAAAAACGGCTGATTTTCGACAAAAGAGATAACACCCCCCCATTTCGTCATGCTTCAGAAATGTGGACAATGGTCCGTTTTCAAATGTTTTATTTTTGAACGTCAGTTCACATTTGTAGGTGGATCATCAGTGTTAGAGCTAAAATTAGCATGTTTAAAGTGATTTTCATGCTTCCAGGGGCTCGGGAAGTTAATTAAATACCATTTGGAGGCATTTAATGTTCCAGCAAAAACGGCTGATTTTCGACAAAAGAGATAACACCCCCCCATTACGTCATGCTTCAGAAATGTGGAAAATGGTCCGTTTTCAAATGTTTTATTTTTGAACGTCAGTTCACATTTGTAGGTGGATCATCAGTGTTAGAGCTAAAATTAGCATGTTTAAAGTGATTTTCATGCTTCCAGGGGCCCAAAACACAAGATTTATGGAATGGTTAAAAGTGCATGAAAATGGCCAATTTACTCACTCTGAGTTCTCAAAAAGGGTTTCTTCACCCCGGGAAGTTAATTAAATACCATTTGGAGGCATTTAATGTTCGAGCAAAAACGGCTGATTTTCGACAAAAGAGATAACACCCCCCCATTACGTCATGCTTCAGAAATGTGGAAAATGGCCCGTTTTCAAATGTTTTATTTTTGAACGTCAGTTCACATTTGTAGGTGGATCATCAGTGTTAGAGCTAAAATTAGCATGTTTAAAGTGATTTTCATGCTTCCAGGGGCTCGGGAAGTTAATTAAATACCATTTGGAGGCATTTAATGTTCGAGCAAAAACGGCTGATTTTCGACAAAAGAGATAACACCCCCCCATTACGTCATGCTTCAGAAATGTGGAAAATGGTCCGTTTTCAAATGTTTTATTTTTGAACGTCAGTTCACATTTGTAGGTGGATCATCAGTGTTAGAGCTAAAATTAGCATGTTTAAAGTGATTTTCATGCTTCCAGGGGCTCGGGAAGTTAATTAAATACCATTTGGAGGCATTTAATGTTCGAGCAAAAACGGCTGATTTTCGACAAAAGAGATAACACCCCCCCATTACGTCATGCTTCAGAAATGTGGAAAATGGTCCGTTTTCAAATGTTTTATTTTTGAACGTCAGTTCACATTTGTAGGTGGATCATCAGTGTTAGAGCTAAAATTAGCATGTTTAAAGTGATTTTCATGCTTCCAGGGGCTCGGGAAGTTAATTAAATACCATTTGGAGGCATTTAATGTTCGAGCAAAAACGGCTGATTTTCGACAAAAGAGATAACACCCCCCCATTACGTCATGCTTCAGAAATGTGGAAAATGGTCCGTTTTCAAATGTTTTATTTTTGAACGTCAGTTCACATTTGTAGGTGGATCATCAGTGTTAGAGCTAAAATTAGCATGTTTAAAGTGATTTTCATGCTTCCAGGGGCTCGGGAAATTAATTAAATACCATTTGGAGGCATTTAATGTTCGAGCAAAAACGGCTGATTTTCGACAAAAGAGATAACACCCCCCCATTACGTCATGCTTCAGAAATGTGGAAAATGGTCCGTTTTCAAATGTTTTATTTTTGAACGTCAGTTCACATTTGTTGGTGGATCATCAGTGTTAGAGCTAAAATTAGCATGTTTAAAGTGATTTTCATGCTTCCAGGGGCCCAAAACACAAGATTTATGGAATGGTTAAAAGTGCATGAAAATGGCCAATTTACTCACTCTGAGTTCTCAAAAAGGGTTTCTTCACCCCGGGAAGTTAATTAAATACCATTTGGAGGCATTTAATGTTCGAGCAAAAACGGCTGATTTTCGACAAAAGAGATAACACCCCCCCATTACGTCATGCTTCAGAAATGTGGAAAATGGTCCGTTTTCAAATGTTTTATTTTTGAACGTCAGTTCACATTTGTAGGTGGATCATCAGTGTTAGAGCTAAAATTAGCATGTTTAAAGTGATTTTCATGCTTCCAGGGGCCCAAAACACAAGATTTATGGAATGGTTAAAAGTGCATGAAAATGGCCAATTTACTCACTCTGAGTTCTCAAAAAGGGTTTCTTCACCCCGGGAAGTTAATTAAATACCATTTGGAGGCATTTAATGTTCGAGCAAAAACGGCTGATTTTCGACAAAAGAGATAACACCCCCCCATTACGTCATGCTTCAGAAATGTGGAAAATGGTCCGTTTTCAAATGTTTTATTTTTGAACGTCAGTTCACATTTGTAGGTGGATCATCAGTGTTAGAGCTAAAATTAGCATGTTTAAAGTGATTTTCATGCTTTCAGGGGCTCGGGAAGTTAATTAAATACCATTTGGAGGCATTTAATGTTCGAGCAAAAACGGCTGATTTTCGACAAAAGAGATAACACCCCCCCATTACGTCATGCTTCAGAAATGTGGAAAATGGTCCGTTTTCAAATGTTTTATTTTTGAACGTCAGTTCACATTTGTAGGTGGATCATCAGTGTTAGAGCTAAAATTAGCATGTTTAAAGTGATTTTCATGCTTCCAGGGGCCCAAAACACAAGATTTATGGAATGGTTAAAAGTGCATGAAAATGGCCAATTTACTCACTCTGAGTTCTCAAAAAGGGTTTCTTCACCCCGGGAAGTTAATTAAATACCATTTGGAGGCATTTAATGTTCGAGCAAAAACGGCTGATTTTCGACAAAAGAGATAACACCCCCCCATTACGTCATGCTTCAGAAATGTGGAAAATGGTCCGTTTTCAAATGTTTTATTTTTGAACGTCAGTTCACATTTGTAGGTGGATCATCAGTGTTAGAGCTAAAATTAGCATGTTTAAAGTGATTTTCATGCTTCCAGGGGCTCGGGAAGTTAATTAAATACCATTTGGAGGCATTTAATGTTCGAGCAAAAACGGCTGATTTTCGACAAAAGAGATAACACCCCCCCATTACGTCATGCTTCAGAAATGTGGAAAATGGTCCGTTTTCAAATGTTTTATTTTTGAACGTCAGTTCACATTTGTAGGTGGATCATCAGTGTTAGAGCTAAAATTAGCATGTTTAAAGTGATTTTCATGCTTCCAGGGGCTCGGGAAGTTAATTAAATACCATTTGGAGGCATTTAATGTTCGAGCAAAAACGGCTGATTTTCGACAAAAGAGATAACACCCCCCCATTACGTCATGCTTCAGAAATGTGGAAAATGGTCCGTTTTCAAATGTTTTATTTTTGAACGTCAGTTCACATTTGTAGGTGGATCATCAGTGTTAGAGCTAAAATTAGCATGTTTAAAGTGATTTTCATGCTTCCAGGGGCCCAAAACACAAGATTAATGGAATGGTTAAAAGTGCATGAAAATGGCCAATTTACTCACTCTGAGTTCTCAAAAAGGGTTTCTTCACCCCGGGAAGTGAAATAAATACCATTTGGAGGCATTTAATGTTCGAGCAAAAACGGCTGATTTTCGACAAAAGAGATAACACCCCCCCATTACGTCATGCTTCAGAAATGTGGAAAATGGTCCGTTTTCAAATGTTTTATTTTTGAACGTCAGTTCACATTTGTAGGTGGATCATCAGTGTTAGAGCTAAAATTAGCATGTTTAAAGTGATTTTCATGCTTCCAGGGGCTCGGGAAGTTAATTAAATACCATTTGGAGGGATTTAATGTTCGAGCAAAAACGGCTGATTTTCGACAAAAGAGATAACACCCCCCCATTACGTCATGCTTCAGAAATGTGGAAAATGGTCCGTTTTCAAATGTTTTATTTTTGAACGTCAGTTCACATTTGTAGGTGGATCATCAGTGTTAGAGCTAAAATTAGCATGTTTAAAGTGATTTTCATGCTTCCAGGGGCCCAAAACACAAGATTTATGGAATGGTTAAAAGTGCATGAAAATGGCCAATTTACTCACTCTGAGTTCTCAAAAAGGGTTTCTTCACCCCGGGAAGTTAATTAAATACCATTTGGAGGCATTTAATGTTCGAGCAAAAACGGCTGATTTTCGACAAAAGAGATAACACCCCCCCATTACGTCATGCTTCAGAAATGTGGAAAATGGTCCGTTTTCAAATGTTTTATTTTTGAACGTCAGTTCACATTTGTAGGTGGATCATCAGTGTTAGAGCTAAAATTAGCATGTTTAAAGTGATTTTCATGCTTCCAGGGGCTCGGGAAGTTAATTAAATACCATTTGGAGGCATTTAATGTTCGAGCAAAAACGGCTGATTTTCGACAAAAGAGATAACACCCCCCCATTACGTCATGCTTCAGAAATGTGGAAAATGGTCCGTTTTCAAATGTTTTATTTTTGAACGTCAGTTCACATTTGTAGGTGGATCATCAGTGTTAGAGCTAAAATTAGCATGTTTAAAGTGATTTTCATGCTTCCAGGGGCCCAAAACACAAGATTTATGGAATGGTTAAAAGTGCATGAAAATGGCCAATTTACTCACTCTGAGTTCTCAAAAAGGGTTTCTTCACCCCGGGAAGTTAATTAAATACCATTTGGAGGCATTTAATGTTCGAGCAAAAACGGCTGATTTTCGACAAAAGAGATAACACCCCCCCCATTACGTCATGCTTCAGAAATGTGGAAAATGGTCCGTTTTCAAATGTTTTATTTTTGAACGTCAGTTCACATTTGTAGGCGGATCATCAGTGTTAGAGCTAAAATTAGCATGTTTAAAGTGATTTTCATGCTTGCAGGGGCTCGGGAAGTGAAATAAATACCATTTGGAGGCATTTAATGTTCGAGCAAAAACGGCTGATTTTCGACAAAAGAGATAACACCCCCCCATTACGTCATGCTTCAGAAATGTGGAAAATGGTCCGTTTTCAAATGTTTTATTTTTGAACGTCAGTTCACATTTGTAGGTGGATCATCAGTGTTAGAGCTAAAATTAGCATGTTTAAAGTGATTTTCATGCTTCCAGGGGCCCAAAACACAAGATTTATGGAATGGTTAAAAGTGCATGAAAATGGCCAATTTACTCACTCTGAGTTCTCAAAAAGGGTTTCTTCACCCCGGGAAGTTAATTAAATACCATTTGGAGGCATTTAATGTTCGAGCAAAAACGGCTGATTTTCGACAAAAGAGATAACACCCCCCCATTACGTCATGCTTCAGAAATGTGGAAAATGGTCCGTTTTCAAATGTTTTATTTTTGAACGTCAGTTCACATTTGTAGGTGGATCATCAGTGTTAGAGCTAAAATTAGCATGTTTAAAGTGATTTTCATGCTTCCAGGGGCTCGGGAAGTTAATTAAATACCATTTGGAGGCATTTAATGTTTGAGCAAAAACGGCTGATTTTCGACAAAAGAGATAACACCCCCCCATTACGTCATGCTTCAGAAATGTGGAAAATGGTCCGTTTTCAAATGTTTTATTTTTGAACGTCAGTTCACATTTGTAGGTGGATCATCAGTGTTAGAGCTAAAATTAGCATGTTTAAAGTGATTTTCATGCTTCCAGGGGCCCAAAACACAAGATTAATGGAATGGTTAAAAGTGCATGAAAATGGCCAATTTACTCACTCTGAGTTCTCAAAAAGGGTTTCTTCACCCCGGGAAGTGAAATAAATACCATTTGGAGGCATTTAATGTTCGAGCAAAAACGGCTGATTTTCGACAAAAGAGATAACACCCCCCCATTACGTCATGCTTCAGAAATGTGGAAAATGGTCCGTTTTCAAATGTTTTATTTTTGAACGTCAGTTCACATTTGTAGGTGGATCATCAGTGTTAGAGCTAAAATTAGCATGTTTAAAGTGATTTTCATGCTTCCAGGGGCTCGGGAAGTTAATTAAATACCATTTGGAGGCATTTAATATTCGAGCAAAAACGGCTGATTTTCGACAAAAGAGATAACACCCCCCCATTACGTCATGCTTCAGAAATGTGGAAAATGGTCCGTTTTCAAATGTTTTATTTTTGAACGTCAGTTCACATTTGTAGGTGGATCATCAGTGTTAGAGCTAAAATTAGCATGTTTAAAGTGATTTTCATGCTTCCAGGGGCCCAAAACACAAGATTTATGGAATGGTTAAAAGTGCATGAAAATGGCCAATTTACTCACTCTGAGTTCTCAAAAAGGGTTTCTTCACCCCGGGAAGTTAATTAAATACCATTTGGAGGCATTTAATGTTCGAGCAAAAACGGCTGATTTTCGACAAAAGAGATAACACCCCCCCATTACGTCATGCTTCAGAAATGTGGAAAATGGTCCGTTTTCAAATGTTTTATTTTTGAACGTCAGTTCACATTTGTAGGCGGATCATCAGTGTTAGAGCTAAAATTAGCATGTTTAAAGTGATTTTCATGCTTGCAGGGGCTCGGGAAGTGAAATAAATACCATTTGGAGGCATTTAATGTTCGAGCAAAAACGGCTGATTTTCGACAAAAGAGATAACACCCCCCCATTACGTCATGCTTCAGAAATGTGGAAAATGGTCCGTTTTCAAATGTTTTATTTTTGAACGTCAGTTCACATTTGTAGGTGGATCATCAGTGTTAGAGCTAAAATTAGCATGTTTAAAGTGATTTTCATGCTTCCAGGGGCCCAAAACACAAGATTTATGGAATGGTTAAAAGTGCATGAAAATGGCCAATTTACTCACTCTGAGTTCTCAAAAAGGGTTTCTTCACCCCGGGAAGTTAATTAAATACCATTTGGAGGCATTTAATGTTCGAGCAAAAACGGCTGATTTTCGACAAAAGAGATAACACCCCCCCATTACGTCATGCTTCAGAAATGTGGAAAATGGTCCGTTTTCAAATGTTTTATTTTTGAACGTCAGTTCACATTTGTAGGTGGATCATCAGTGTTAGAGCTAAAATTAGCATGTTTAAAGTGATTTTCATGCTTCCAGGGGCTCGGGAAGTTAATTAAATACCATTTGGAGGCATTTAATGTTCGAGCAAAAACGGCTGATTTTCGACAAAAGAGATAACACCCCCCCATTGCGTCATGCTTCAGAAATGTGGAAAATGGTCCGTTTTCAAATGTTTTATTTTTGAACGTCAGTTCACATTTGTAGGTGGATCATCAGTGTTAGAGCTAAAATTAGCATGTTTAAAGTGATTTTCATGCTTCCAGGGGCTCGGGAAGTGAAATAAATACCATTTGGAGGCATTTAATGTTCGAGCAAAAACGGCTGATTTTCGACAAAAGAGATAACACCCCCCCATTACGTCATGCTTCAGAAATGTGGAAAATGGTCCGTTTTCAAATGTTTTATTTTTGAACGTCAGTTCACATTTGTAGGTGGATCATCAGTGTTAGAGCTAAAATTAGCATGTTTAAAGTGATTTTCATGCTTCCAGGGGCTGGGGAAGTGAAATAAATACCATTTGGAGGCATTTAATGTTCGAGCAAAAACGGCTGATTTTCGACAAAAGAGATAACACCCCCCCATTACGTCATGCTTCAGAAATGTGGAAAATGGTCCGTTTTCAAATGTTTTATTTTTGAACGTCAGTTCACATTTGTAGGTGGATCATCAGTGTTAGAGCTAAAATTAGCATGTTTAAAGTGATTTTCATGCTTCCAGGGGCTCGGGAAGTTAATTAAATACCATTTGGAGGGATTTAATGTTCGAGCAAAAACGGCTGATTTTCGACAAAAGAGATAACACCCCCCCATTACGTCATGCTTCAGAAATGTGGAAAATGGTCCGTTTTCAAATGTTTTAATTTTGAACGTTAGTTCACATTTGTAGGTGGATCATCAGTGTTAGAGCTAAAATTAGCATGTTTAAAGTGATTTTCATGCTTCCAGGGGCCCAAAACACAAGATTTATGGAATGGTTAAAAGTGCATGAAAATGGCCAATTTACTCACTCTGAGTTCTCAAAAAGGGTTTCTTCACCCCGGGAAGTTAATTAAATACCATTTGGAGGCATTTAATGTTCGAGCAAAAACGGCTGATTTTCGACAAAAGAGATAACACCCCCCCATTACGTCATGCTTCAGAAATGTGGAAAATGGTCCGTTTTCAAATGTTTTATTTTTGAACGTCAGTTCACATTTGTAGGTGGATCATCAGTGTTAAAGCTAAAATTAGCATGTTTAAAGTGATTTTCATGCTTCCAGGGGCTCGGGAAGTTAATTAAATACCATTTGGAGGCATTTAATGTTCGAGCAAAAACGGCTGATTTTCGACAAAAGAGATAACACCCCCCCATTACGTCATGCTTCAGAAATGTGGAAAATGGTCCGTTTTCAAATGTTTTATTTTTGAACGTCAGTTCACATTTGTAGGTGGATCATCAGTGTTAGAGCTAAAATTAGCATGTTTAAAGTGATTTTCATGCTTCCAGGGGCCCAAAACACAAGATTTATGGAATGGTTAAAAGTGCATGAAAATGGCCAATTTACTCACTCTGAGTTCTCAAAAAGGGTTTCTTCACCCCGGGAAGTTAATTAAATACCATTTGGAGGCATTTAATGTTCGAGCAAAAACGGCTGATTTTCGACAAAAGAGATAACACCCCCCCCATTACGTCATGCTTCAGAAATGTGGAAAATGGTCCGTTTTCAAATGTTTTATTTTTGAACGTCAGTTCACATTTGTAGGCGGATCATCAGTGTTAGAGCTAAAATTAGCATGTTTAAAGTGATTTTCATGCTTGCAGGGGCTCGGGAAGTGAAATAAATACCATTTGGAGGCATTTAATGTTCGAGCAAAAACGGCTGATTTTCGACAAAAGAGATAACACCCCCCCATTACGTCATGCTTCAGAAATGTGGAAAATGGTCCGTTTTCAAATGTTTTATTTTTGAACGTCAGTTCACATTTGTAGGTGGATCATCAGTGTTAGAGCTAAAATTAGCATGTTTAAAGTGATTTTCATGCTTCCAGGGGCTCGGGAAGTTAATTAAATACCATTTGGAGGCATTTAATGTTCGAGCAAAAACGGCTGATTTTCGACAAAAGAGATAACACCCCCCCATTACGTCATGCTTCAGAAATGTGGAAAATGGTCCGTTTTCAAATGTTTTATTTTTGAACGTCAGTTCACATTTGTAGGTGGATCATCAGTGTTAGAGCTAAAATTAGCATGTTTAAAGTGATTTTCATGCTTCCAGGGGCCCAAAACACAAGATTAATGGAATGGTTAAAAGTGCATGAAAATGGCCAATTTACTCACTCTGAGTTCTCAAAAAGGGTTTCTTCACCCCGGGAAGTGAAATAAATACCATTTGGAGGCATTTAATGTTCGAGCAAAAACGGCTGATTTTCGACAAAAGAGATAACACCCCCCCATTACGTCATGCTTCAGAAATGTGGAAAATGGTCCGTTTTCAAATGTTTTATTTTTGAACGTCAGTTCACATTTGTAGGTGGATCATCAGTGTTAGAGCTAAAATTAGCATGTTTAAAGTGATTTTCATGCTTCCAGGGGCTCGGGAAGTTAATTAAATACCATTTGGAGGGATTTAATGTTCGAGCAAAAACGGCTGATTTTCGACAAAAGAGATAACACCCCCCCATTACGTCATGCTTCAGAAATGTGGAAAATGGTCCGTTTTCAAATGTTTTATTTTTGAACGTCAGTTCACATTTGTAGGTGGATCATCAGTGTTAGAGCTAAAATTAGCATGTTTAAAGTGATTTTCATGCTTCCAGGGGCCCAAAACACAAGATTTATGGAATGGTTAAAAGTGCATGAAAATGGCCAATTTACTCACTCTGAGTTCTCAAAAAGGGTTTCTTCACCCCGGGAAGTTAATTAAATACCATTTGGAGGCATTTAATGTTCGAGCAAAAACGGCTGATTTTCGACAAAAGAGATAACACCCCCCCATTACGTCATGCTTCAGAAATGTGGAAAATGGTCCGTTTTCAAATGTTTTATTTTTGAACGTCAGTTCACATTTGTAGGTGGATCATCAGTGTTAGAGCTAAAATTAGCATGTTTAAAGTGATTTTCATGCTTCCAGGGGCTCGGGAAGTTAATTAAATACCATTTGGAGGCATTTAATATTCGAGCAAAAACGGCTGATTTTCGACAAAAGAGATAACACCCCCCCATTACGTCATGCTTCAGAAATGTGGAAAATGGTCCGTTTTCAAATGTTTTATTTTTGAACGTCAGTTCACATTTGTAGGTGGATCATCAGTGTTAGAGCTAAAATTAGCATGTTTAAAGTGATTTTCATGCTTCCAGGGGCCCAAAACACAAGATTTATGGAATGGTTAAAAGTGCATGAAAATGGCCAATTTACTCACTCTGAGTTCTCAAAAAGGGTTTCTTCACCCCGGGAAGTTAATTAAATACCATTTGGAGGCATTTAATGTTCGAGCAAAAACGGCTGATTTTCGACAAAAGAGATAACACCCCCCCATTACGTCATGCTTCAGAAATGTGGAAAATGGTCCGTTTTCAAATGTTTTATTTTTGAACGTCAGTTCACATTTGTAGGCGGATCATCAGTGTTAGAGCTAAAATTAGCATGTTTAAAGTGATTTTCATGCTTGCAGGGGCTCGGGAAGTGAAATAAATACCATTTGGAGGCATTTAATGTTCGAGCAAAAACGGCTGATTTTCGACAAAAGAGATAACACCCCCCCATTACGTCATGCTTCAGAAATGTGGAAAATGGTCCGTTTTCAAATGTTTTATTTTTGAACGTCAGTTCACATTTGTAGGTGGATCATCAGTGTTAGAGCTAAAATTAGCATGTTTAAAGTGATTTTCATGCTTCCAGGGGCCCAAAACACAAGATTTATGGAATGGTTAAAAGTGCATGAAAATGGCCAATTTACTCACTCTGAGTTCTCAAAAAGGGTTTCTTCACCCCGGGAAGTTAATTAAATACCATTTGGAGGCATTTAATGTTCGAGCAAAAACGGCTGATTTTCGACAAAAGAGATAACACCCCCCCATTACGTCATGCTTCAGAAATGTGGAAAATGGTCCGTTTTCAAATGTTTTATTTTTGAACGTCAGTTCACATTTGTAGGTGGATCATCAGTGTTAGAGCTAAAATTAGCATGTTTAAAGTGATTTTCATGCTTCCAGGGGCTCGGGAAGTTAATTAAATACCATTTGGAGGCATTTAATGTTCGAGCAAAAACGGCTGATTTTCGACAAAAGAGATAACACCCCCCCATTGCGTCATGCTTCAGAAATGTGGAAAATGGTCCGTTTTCAAATGTTTTATTTTTGAACGTCAGTTCACATTTGTAGGTGGATCATCAGTGTTAGAGCTAAAATTAGCATGTTTAAAGTGATTTTCATGCTTCCAGGGGCTCGGGAAGTGAAATAAATACCATTTGGAGGCATTTAATGTTCGAGCAAAAACGGCTGATTTTCGACAAAAGAGATAACACCCCCCCATTACGTCATGCTTCAGAAATGTGGAAAATGGTCCGTTTTCAAATGTTTTATTTTTGAACGTCAGTTCACATTTGTAGGTGGATCATCAGTGTTAGAGATAAAATTAGCATGTTTAAAGTGATTTTCATGCTTCCAGGGGCTGGGGAAGTGAAATAAATACCATTTGGAGGCATTTAATGTTCGAGCAAAAACGGCTGATTTTCGACAAAAGAGATAACACCCCCCCATTACGTCATGCTTCAGAAATGTGGAAAATGGTCCGTTTTCAAATGTTTTATTTTTGAACGTCAGTTCACATTTGTAGGTGGATCATCAGTGTTAGAGCTAAAATTAGCATGTTTAAAGTGATTTTCATGCTTCCAGGGGCCCAAAACACAAGATTAATGGAATGGGGAAAAGTGCATGAAAATGGCCAATTTACTCACTCTGAGTTCTCAAAAAGGGTTTCTTCACCCCGGGAAGTTAATTAAATACCATTTGGAGGCATTTAATGTTCGAGCAAAAACAGCTGATTTTCGACAAAAGAGATATCACCCCCCCCATTACGTCATGCTTCAGAAATGTGGAAAATGGTCCGTTTTCAAATGTTTTATTTTTGAACGTCAGTTCACATTTGTAGGTGTATCATCAGTGTTAGAGCTAAAATTAGCATGTTTAAAGTGATTTTCATGCTTCCAGGGGCTCGGGAAGTTAATTAAATACCATTTGGAGGCATTTAATGTTCGAGCAAAAACGGCTGATTTTCGACAAAAGAGATAACACCCCCCCATTACGTCATGCTTCAGAAATGTGGAAAATGGTCCGTTTTCAAATGTTTTATTTTTGAACGTCAGTTCACATTTGTAGGTGGATCATCAGTGTTAGAGCTAAAATTAGCATGTTTAAAGTGATTTTCATGCTTCCAGGGGCCCAAAACACAAGATTTATGGAATGGTTAAAAGTGCATGAAAATGGCCAATTTACTCACTCTGAGTTCTCAAAAAGGGTTTCTTCACCCCGGGAAGTTAATTAAATACCATTTGGAGGCATTTAATGTTCGAGCAAAAACGGCTGATTTTCGACAAAAGAGATAACACCCCCCCATTACGTCATGCTTCAGAAATGTGGAAAATGGTCCGTTTTCAAATGTTTTATTTTTGAACGTCAGTTCACATTTGTAGGTGGATCATCAGTGTTAGAGCTAAAATTAGCATGTTTAAAGTGATTTTCATGCTTCCAGGGGCCCAAAACACAAGATTAATGGAATGGGGAAAAGTGCATGAAAATGGCCAATTTACTCACTCTGAGTTCTCAAAAAGGGTTTCTTCACCCCGGGAAGTTAATTAAATACCATTTGGAGGCATTTAATGTTCGAGCAAAAACAGCTGATTTTCGACAAAAGAGATATCACCCCCCCATTACGTCATGCTTCAGAAATGTGGAAAATGGTCCGTTTTCAAATGTTTTATTTTTGAACGTCAGTTCACATTTGTAGGTGTATCATCAGTGTTAGAGCTAAAATTAGCATGTTTAAAGTGATTTTCATGCTTCCAGGGGCTCGGGAAGTTAATTAAATACCATTTGGAGGCATTTAATGTTCGAGCAAAAACGGCTGATTTTCGACAAAAGAGATAACACCCCCCCATTACGTCATGCTTCAGAAATGTGGAAAATGGTCCGTTTTCAAATGTTTTATTTTTGAACGTCAGTTCACATTTGTAGGTGGATCATCAGTGTTAGAGCTAAAATTAGCATGTTTAAAGTGATTTTCATGCTTCCAGGGGCCCAAAACACAAGATTTATGGAATGGTTAAAAGTGCATGAAAATGGCCAATTTACTCACTCTGAGTTCTCAAAAAGGGTTTCTTCACCCCGGGAAGTTAATTAAATACCATTTGGAGGCATTTAATGTTCGAGCAAAAACGGCTGATTTTCGACAAAAGAGATAACACCCCCCCATTACGTCATGCTTCAGAAATGTGGAAAATGGTCCGTTTTCAAATGTTTTATTTTTGAACGTCAGTTCACATTTGTAGGTGGATCATCAGTGTTAGAGCTAAAATTAGCATGTTTAAAGTGATTTTCATGCTTCCAGGGGCTCGGGAAGTTAATTAAATACCATTTGGAGGCATTTAATGTTCGAGCAAAAACGGCTGATTTTCGACAAAAGAGATAACACCCCCCCATTGCGTCATGCTTCAGAAATGTGGAAAATGGTCCGTTTTCAAATGTTTTATTTTTGAACGTCAGTTCACATTTGTAGGTGGATCATCAGTGTTAGAGCTAAAATTAGCATGTTTAAAGTGATTTTCATGCTTCCAGGGGCTCGGGAAGTGAAATAAATACCATTTGGAGGCATTTAATGTTCGAGCAAAAACGGCTGATTTTCGACAAAAGAGATAACACCCCCCCATTACGTCATGCTTCAGAAATGTGGAAAATGGTCCGTTTTCAAATGTTTTATTTTTGAACGTCAGTTCACATTTGTAGGTGGATCATCAGTGTTAGAGATAAAATTAGCATGTTTAAAGTGATTTTCATGCTTCCAGGGGCTGGGGAAGTGAAATAAATACCATTTGGAGGCATTTAATGTTCGAGCAAAAACGGCTGATTTTCGACAAAAGAGATAACACCCCCCCATTACGTCATGCTTCAGAAATGTGGAAAATGGTCCGTTTTCAAATGTTTTATTTTTGAACGTCAGTTCACATTTGTAGGTGGATCATCAGTGTTAGAGCTAAAATTAGCATGTTTAAAGTGATTTTCATGCTTCCAGGGGCCCAAAACACAAGATTAATGGAATGGGGAAAAGTGCATGAAAATGGCCAATTTACTCACTCTGAGTTCTCAAAAAGGGTTTCTTCACCCCGGGAAGTTAATTAAATACCATTTGGAGGCATTTAATGTTCGAGCAAAAACAGCTGATTTTCGACAAAAGAGATATCACCCCCCCATTACGTCATGCTTCAGAAATGTGGAAAATGGTCCGTTTTCAAATGTTTTATTTTTGAACGTCAGTTCACATTTGTAGGTGTATCATCAGTGTTAGAGCTAAAATTAGCATGTTTAAAGTGATTTTCATGCTTCCAGGGGCTCGGGAAGTTAATTAAATACCATTTGGAGGCATTTAATGTTCGAGCAAAAACGGCTGATTTTCGACAAAAGAGATAACACCCCCCCATTACGTCATGCTTCAGAAATGTGGAAAATGGTCCGTTTTCAAATGTTTTATTTTTGAACGTCAGTTCACATTTGTAGGTGGATCATCAGTGTTAGAGCTAAAATTAGCATGTTTAAAGTGATTTTCATGCTTCCAGGGGCCCAAAACACAAGATTTATGGAATGGTTAAAAGTGCATGAAAATGGCCAATTTACTCACTCTGAGTTCTCAAAAAGGGTTTCTTCACCCCGGGAAGTTAATTAAATACCATTTGGAGGCATTTAATGTTCGAGCAAAAACGGCTGATTTTCGACAAAAGAGATAACACCCCCCCATTACGTCATGCTTCAGAAATGTGGAAAATGGTCCGTTTTCAAATGTTTTATTTTTGAACGTCAGTTCACATTTGTAGGTGGATCATCAGTGTTAGAGCTAAAATTAGCATGTTTAAAGTGATTTTCATGCTTCCAGGGGCTCGGGAAGTTAATTAAATACCATTTGGAGGCATTTAATGTTCGAGCAAAAACGGCTGATTTTCGACAAAAGAGATAACACCCCCCCATTACGTCATGCTTCAGAAATGTGGAAAATGGTCCGTTTTCAAATGTTTTATTTTTGAACGTCAGTTCACATTTGTAGGTGGATCATCAGTGTTAGAGCTAAAATTAGCATGTTTAAAGTGATTTTCATGCTTCCAGGGGCCCAAAACACAAGATTAATGGAATGGTTAAAAGTGCATGAAAATGGCCAATTTACTCACTCTGAGTTCTCAAAAAGGGTTTCTTCACCCCGGGAAGTTAATTAAATACCATTTGGAGGCATTTAATGTTCGAGCAAAAACGGCTGATTTTCGACAAAAGAGATATCACCCCCCCATTACGTCATGCTTCAGAAATGTGGAAAATGGTCCGTTTTCAAATGTTTTATTTTTGAACGTCAGTTCACATTTGTAGGTGGATCATCAGTGTTAGAGCTAAAATTAGCACGTTTAAAGTGATTTTCATGCTTCCAGGGGCTCGGGAAGTTAATTAAATACCATTTGGAGGCATTTAATGTTCGAGCAAAAACGGCTGATTTTCGACAAAAGAGATAACACCCCCCCATTACGTCATGCTTCAGAAATGTGGAAAATGGTCCGTTTTCAAATGTTTTATTTTTGAACGTCAGTTCACATTTGTAGGTGGATCATCAGTGTTAGAGCTAAAATTAGCATGTTTAAAGTGATTTTCATGCTTCCAGGGGCCCAAAACACAAGATTTATGGAATGGTTAAAAGTGCATGAAAATGGCCAATTTACTCACTCTGAGTTCTCAAAAAGGGTTTCTTCACCCCGGGAAGTGAAATAAATACCATTTGGAGGCATTTAATGTTCGAGCAAAAACGGCTGATTTTCGACAAAAGAGATAACAGCCCCCCCATTACGTCATGCTTCAGAAATGTGGAAAATGGTCCGTTTTCAAATGTTTTATTTTTGAACGTCAGTTCACATTTGTAGGTGGATCATCAGTGTTAGAGCTAAAATTAGCATGTTTAAAGTGATTTTCATGCTTCCAGGGGCTCGGGAAGTGAAATAAATACCATTTGGAGGCATTTAATGTTCGAGCAAAAAGGGCTGATTTTCGACAATAGAGATAACACCCCCCCTTTACGTCATGCTTCAGAAATGTGGAAAATGGTCCGTTTTCAAATGTTTTATTTTTGAACGTCAGTTCACATTTGTAGGTGGATCATCAGTGTTAGAGCTAAAATTAGCATGTTTAAAGTGATTTTCATGCTTCCAGGGGCTCGGGAAGTTAATTAAATACCATTTGGAGGCATTTAATGTTCAAGCAAAAACGGCTGATTTTCGACAAAAGAGATAACACCCCCCCATTACGTCATGCTTCAGAAATGTGGAAAATGGTCCGTTTTCAAATGTTTTATTTTTGAACGTCAGTTCACATTTGTAGGTGGATCATCAGTGTTAGAGCTAAAATTAGCATGTTTAAAGTGATTTTCATGCTTCCAGGGGCCCAAAACACAAGATTAATGGAATGGTTAAAAGTGCATGAAAATGGCCAATTTACTCACTCTGAGTTCTCAAAAAGGGTTTCTTCACCCCTGGAAGTGAAATAAATACCATTTGGAGGCATTTAATGTTCGAGCAAAAAAGGCTGATTTTCGACAAAAGAGATAACACCCCCCCATTACGTCATGCTTCAGAAATGTGGAAAATGGTCCTTTTTCAAATGTTTTATTTTTGAACGTCAGTTCACATTTGTAGGTGGATCATCAGTGTTAAAGCTAAAATTAGCATGTTTAAAGTGATTTTCATGCTTCCAGGGGCTCGGGAAGTTAATTAAATACCATTTGGAGGAATTTAATGTTCGAGCAAAAACGGCTGATTTTTGACAAAAGAGATAACACCCCCCCATTACGTCATGCTTCAGAAATGTGGAAAATGGTCCGTTTTCAAATGTTTTATTTTTGAACGTCAGTTCACATTTTTAGGTGGATCATCAGTGTTAGAGCTAAAATTAGCATGTTTAAAGTGATTTTCATGCTTCCAGGGGCCCAAAACACAAGATTTATGGAATGGTTAAAAGTGCATGAAAATGGCCAATTTACTCACTCTGAGTTCTCAAAAAGGGTTTCTTCACCCCGGGAAGTTAATTAAATACCATTTGGAGGCATTTAATGTTCGAGCAAAAACGGCTGATTTTCGACAAAAGAGATAACACCCCCCCATTACGTCATGCTTCAGAAATGTGGAAAATGGTCCGTTTTCAAATGTTTTATTTTTGAACGTCAGTTCACATTTGTAGGTGGATCATCAGTGTTAGAGCTAAAATTAGCATGTTTAAAGTGATTTTCATGCTTCCAGGGGCTCGGGAAGTTAATTAAATACCATTTGGAGGCATTTAATGTTCGAGCAAAAACGGCTGATTTTCGACAAAAGAGATAACACCCCCCCATTACGTCATGCTTCAGAAATGTGGAAAATGGTCCGTTTTCAAATGTTTTATTTTTGAACGTCAGTTCACATTTGTAGGTGGATCATCAGTGTTAGAGCTAAAATTAGCATGTTTAAAGTGATTTTCATGCTTCCAGGGGCTCGGGAAGTTAATTAAATACCATTTGGAGGCATTTAATGTTCGAGCAAAAACGGCTGATTTTCGACAAAAGAGATAACACCCCCCCATTACGTCATGCTTCAGAAATGTGGAAAATGGTCCGTTTTCAAATGTTTTATTTTTGAACGTCAGTTCACATTTGTAGGTGGATCATCAGTGTTAGAGCTAAAATTAGCATGTTTAAAGTGATTTTCATGCTTCCAGGGGCTCGGGAAGTTAATTAAATACCATTTGGAGGCATTTAATGTTCGAGCAAAAACGGCTGATTTTCGACAAAAGAGATAACACCCCCCCATTACGTCATGCTTCAGAAATGTGGAAAATGGTCCGTTTTCAAATGTTTTATTTTTGAACGTCAGTTCACATTTGTAGGTGGATCATCAGTGTTAGAGCTAAAATTAGCATGTTTAAAGTGATTTTCATGCTTCCAGGGGCCCAAAACACAAGATTTATGGAATGGTTAAAAGTGCATGAAAATGGCCAATTTACTCACTCTGAGTTCTCAAAAAGGGTTTCTTCACCCCGGGAAGTTAATTAAATACCATTTGGAGGCATTTAATGTTCGAGCAAAAACGGCTGATTTTCGACAAAAGAGATAACACCCCCCCCATTACGTCATGCTTCAGAAATGTGGAAAATGGTCCGTTTTCAAATGTTTTATTTTTGAACGTCAGTTCACATTTGTAGGTGGATCATCAGTGTTAGAGCTAAAATTAGCATGTTTAAAGTGATTTTCATGCTTCCAGGGGCTCGGGAAGTTAATTAAATACCATTTGGAGGCATTTAATGTTCGAGCAAAAACGGCTGATTTTCGACAAAAGAGATAACACCCCCCCATTACGTCATGCTTCAGAAATGTGGAAAATGGTCTGTTTTCAAATGTTTTATTTTTGAACGTCAGTTCACATTTGTAGGTGGATCATCAGTGTTAGAGCTAAAATTAGCATGTTTAAAGTGATTTTCATGCTTCCAGGGGCCCAAAACACAAGATTTATGGAATGGTTAAAAGTGCATGAAAATGGCCAATTTACTCTCTCTGAGTTCTCAAAAAGGGTTTCTTCACCCCGGGAAGTTAATTAAATACCATTTGGAGGCATTTAATGTTCGAGCAAAAACGGCTGATTTTCGACAAAAGAGATAACACCCCCCATTACGTCATGCTTCAGAAATGTGGAAAATGGTCCGTTTTCAAATGTTTTATTTTTGAACGTCAGTTCACATTTGTAGGTGGATCATCAGTGTTAGAGCTAAAATTAGCATGTTTAAAGTGATTTTCATGCTTCCAGGGGCTCGGGAAGTTAATTAAATACCATTTGGAGGCATTTAATGTTCGAGCAAAAACGGCTGATTTTCGACAAAAGAGATAACACCCCCCCATTACGTCATGCTTCAGAAATGTGGAAAATGGTCCGTTTTCAAATGTTTTATTTTTGAACGTCAGTTCACATTTGTAGGTGGATCATCAGTGTTAGAGCTAAAATTAGCATGTTTAAAGTGATTTTCATGCTTCCAGGGGCCCAAAACACAAGATTTATGGAATGGTTAAAAGTGCATGAAAATGGCCAATTTACTCACTCTGAGTTCTCAAAAAGGGTTTCTTCACCCCGGGAAGTTAATTAAATACCATTTGGAGGCATTTAATGTTCGAGCAAAAACGGCTGATTTTCGACAAAAGAGATAACACCCCCCCATTACGTCATGCTTCAGAAATGTGGAAAATGGTCCGTTTTCAAATGTTTTATTTTTGAACGTCAGTTCACATTTGTAGGTGGATCATCAGTGTTAGAGCTAAAATTAGCATGTTTAAAGTGATTTTCATGCTTCCAGGGGCTCGGGAAGTTAATTAAATACCATTTGGAGGCATTTAATGTTCGAGCAAAAACGGCTGATTTTCGACAAAAGAGATAACACCCCCCCATTACGTCATGCTTCAGAAATGTGGAAAATGGTCCGTTTTCAAATGTTTTATTTTTGAACGTCAGTTCACATTTGTAGGTGGATCATCAGTGTTAGAGCTAAAATTAGCATGTTTAAAGTGATTTTCATGCTTCCAGGGGCCCAAAACACAAGATTTATGGAATGGTTAAAAGTGCATGAAAATGGCCAATTTACTCACTCTGAGTTCTCAAAAAGGGTTTCTTCACCCCGGGAAGTTAATTAAATACCATTTGGAGGCATTTAATGTTCGAGCAAAAACGGCTGATTTTCGACAAAAGAGATAACACCCCCCCATTACGTCATGCTTCAGAAATGTGGAAAATGGTCCGTTTTCAAATGTTTTATTTTTGAACGTCAGTTCACATTTGTAGGCGGATCATCAGTGTTAGAGCTAAAATTAGCATGTTTAAAGTGATTTTCATGCTTGCAGGGGCTCGGGAAGTGAAATAAATACCATTTGGAGGCATTTAATGTTCGAGCAAAAACGGCTGATTTTCGACAAAAGAGATAACACCCCCCCATTACGTCATGCTTCAGAAATGTGGAAAATGGTCCGTTTTCAAATGTTTTATTTTTGAACGTCAGTTCACATTTGTAGGTGGATCATCAGTGTTAGAGCTAAAATTAGCATGTTTAAAGTGATTTTCATGCTTCCAGGGGCCCAAAACACAAGATTTATGGAATGGTTAAAAGTGCATGAAAATGGCCAATTTACTCACTCTGAGTTCTCAAAAAGGGTTTCTTCACCCCGGGAAGTTAATTAAATACCATTTGGAGGCATTTAATGTTCGAGCAAAAACGGCTGATTTTCGACAAAAGAGATAACACCCCCCCATTACGTCATGCTTCAGAAATGTGGAAAATGGTCCGTTTTCAAATGTTTTATTTTTGAACGTCAGTTCACATTTGTAGGTGGATCATCAGTGTTAGAGCTAAAATTAGCATGTTTAAAGTGATTTTCATGCTTCCAGGGGCTCGGGAAGTTAATTAAATACCATTTGGAGGCATTTAATGTTCGAGCAAAAACGGCTGATTTTCGACAAAAGAGATAACACCCCCCCCATTGCGTCATGCTTCAGAAATGTGGAAAATGGTCCGTTTTCAAATGTTTTATTTTTGAACGTCAGTTCACATTTGTAGGTGGATCATCAGTGTTAGAGCTAAAATTAGCATGTTTAAAGTGATTTTCATGCTTCCAGGGGCTCGGGAAGTGAAATAAATACCATTTGGAGGCATTTAATGTTCGAGCAAAAACGGCTGATTTTCGACAAAAGAGATAACACCCCCCCATTACGTCATGCTTCAGAAATGTGGAAAATGGTCCGTTTTCAAATGTTAAATTTTTGAACGTCAGTTCACATTTGTAGGTGGATCATCAGTGTTAGAGCTAAAATTAGCATGTTTAAAGTGATTTTCATGCTTCCAGGGGCTGGGGAAGTGAAATAAATACCATTTGGAGGCATTTAATGTTCGAGCAAAAACGGCTGATTTTCGACAAAAGAGATAACACCCCCCCATTACGTCATGCTTCAGAAATGTGGAAAATGGTCCGTTTTCAAATGTTTTATTTTTGAACGTCAGTTCACATTTGTAGGTGGATCATCAGTGTTAGAGCTAAAATTAGCATGTTTAAAGTGATTTTCATGCTTCCAGGGGCCCAAAACACAAGATTAATGGAATGGGGAAAAGTGCATGAAAATGGCCAATTTACTCACTCTGAGTTCTCAAAAAGGGTTTCTTCACCCCGGGAAGTTAATTAAATACCATTTGGAGGCATTTAATGTTCGAGCAAAAACAGCTGATTTTCGACAAAAGAGATATCACCCCCCCATTACGTCATGCTTCAGAAATGTGGAAAATGGTCCGTTTTCAAATGTTTTATTTTTGAACGTCAGTTCACATTTGTAGGTGTATCATCAGTGTTAGAGCTAAAATTAGCATGTTTAAAGTGATTTTCATGCTTCCAGGGGCTCGGGAAGTTAATTAAATACCATTTGGAGGCATTTAATGTTCGAGCAAAAACGGCTGATTTTCGACAAAAGAGATAACACCCCCCCATTACGTCATGCTTCAGAAATGTGGAAAATGGTCCGTTTTCAAATGTTTTATTTTTGAACGTCAGTTCACATTTGTAGGTGGATCATCAGTGTTAGAGCTAAAATTAGCATGTTTAAAGTGATTTTCATGCTTCCAGGGGCCCAAAACACAAGATTTATGGAATGGTTAAAAGTGCATGAAAATGGCCAATTTACTCACTCTGAGTTCTCAAAAAGGGTTTCTTCACCCGGGAAGTTAATTAAATACCATTTGGAGGCATTTAATGTTCGAGCAAAAACGGATGATTTTCGACAAAAGAGATAACACCCCCCCCATTACGTCATGCTTCAGAAATGTGGAAAATGGTCCGTTTTCAAATGTTTTATTTTTGAACGTCAGTTCACATTTGTAGGTGGATCATCAGTGTTAGAGCTAAAATTAGCATGTTTAAAGTGATTTTCATGCTTCCAGGGGCTCGGGAAGTTAATTAAATACCATTTGGAGGCATTTAATGTTCGAGCAAAAACGGCTGATTTTCGACAAAAGAGATAACACCCCCCCATTACGTCATGCTTCAGAAATGTGGAAAATGGTCCGTTTTCAAATGTTTTATTTTTGAACGTCAGTTCACATTTGTAGGTGGATCATCAGTGTTAGAGCTAAAATTAGCATGTTTAAAGTGATTTTCATGCTTCCAGGGGCTCGGGAAGTTAAATAAATACCATTTGGAGGCATTTAATGTTCGAGCAAAAACGGCTGATTTTCAACAAAAGAGATAACATCCCCCCATTACGTCATGCTTCAGAAATGTGGAAAATGGTCCGTTTTCAAATGTTTTATTTTTGAACGTCAGTTCACATTTGTAGGTGGATCATCAGTGTTAGAGCTAAAATTAGCATGTTTAAAGTGATTTTCATGCTTCCAGGGGCTCGGGAAGTTAATTAAATACCATTTGGAGGCATTTAATGTTCGAGCAAAAACGGCTGATTTTCGACAAAAGAGATAACACCCCCCCATTACGTCATGCTTCAGAAATGTGGAAAATGGTCAGTTTTCAAATGTTTTATTTTTGAACGTCAGTTCACATTTGTAGGTGGATCATCAGTGTTAGAGCTAAAATTAGCATGTTTAAAGTGATTTTCATGCTTCCAGGGGCTCGGGAAGTTAATTAAATACCATTTGGAGGCATTTAATGTTCAAGCAAAAACGGCTGATTTTCGACAAAAGAGATAACACCCCCCCATTACGTCATGCTTCAGAAATGTGGAAAATGGTCCGTTTTCAAATGTTTTATTTTTGAACGTCAGTTCACATTTGTAGGTGGATCATCAGTGTTAGAGCTAAAATTAGCATGTTTAAAGTGATTTTCATGCTTCCAGGGGCCCAAAACACAAGATTAATGGAATGGTTAAAAGTGCATGAAAATGGCCAATTTACTCACTCTGAGTTCTCAAAAAGGGTTTCTTCACCCCGGGAAGTTAATTAAATACCATTTGGAGGCATTTAATGTTCGAGCAAAAACGGCTGATTTTCGACAAAAGAGATATCACCCCCCCATTACGTCATGCTTCAGAAATGTGGAAAATGGTCCGTTTTCAAATGTTTTATTTTTGAACGTCAGTTCACATTTGTAGGTGGATCATCAGTGTTAGAGCTAAAATTAGCATGTTTAAAGTGATTTTCATGCTTCCAGGGGCTCGGGAAGTTAATTAAATACCATTTGGAGGCATTTAATGTTCGAGCAAAAACGGCTGATTTTCGACAAAAGAGATAACACCCCCCCATTACGTCATGCTTCAGAAATGTGGAAAATGGTCCGTTTTCAAATGTTTTATTTTTGAACGTCAGTTCACATTTGTAGGTGGATCATCAGTGTTAGAGCTAAAATTAGCATGTTTAAAGTGATTTTCATGCTTCCAGGGGCTCGGGAAGTTAAATAAATACCATTTGGAGGCATTTAATGTTCGAGCAAAAACGGCTGATTTTCGACAAAAGAGATAACATCCCCCCATTACGTCATGCTTCAGAAATGTGGAAAATGGTCCGTTTTCAAATGTTTTATTTTTGAACGTCAGTTCACATTTGTAGGTGGATCATCAGTGTTAGAGCTAAAATTAGCATGTTTAAAGTGATTTTCATGCTTCCAGGGGCCCAAAACACAAGATTTATGGAATGGTTAAAAGTGCATGAAAATGGCCAATTTACTCACTCTGAGTTCTCAAAAAGGGTTTCTTCACCCCGGGAAGTTAATTAAATACCATTTGGAGGCATTTAATGTTCGAGCAAAAACGGCTGATTTTCGACAAAAGAGATAACACCCCCCCATTACGTCATGCTTCAGAAATGTGGAAAATGGTCCGTTTTCAAATGTTTTATTTTTGAACGTCAGTTCACATTTGTAGGTGGATCATCAGTGTTAGAGCTAAAATTAGCATGTTTAAAGTGATTTTCATGCTTCCAGGGGCTCGGGAAGTTAATTAAATACCATTTGGAGGCATTTAATGTTCGAGCAAAAACGGCTGATTTTCGACAAAAGAGATAACACCCCCCCATTACGTCATGCTTCAGAAATGTGGAAAATGGTCTGTTTTCAAATGTTTTATTTTTGAACGTCAGTTCACATTTGTAGGTGGATCATCAGTGTTAGAGCTAAAATTAGCATGTTTAAAGTGATTTTCATGCTTCCAGGGGCTCGGGAAGTTAATTAAATACCATTTGGAGGCATTTAATGTTCGAGCAAAAACGGCTGATTTTCGACAAAAGAGATAACACCCCCCCATTACGTCATGCTTCAGAAATGTGGAAAATGGTCCGTTTTCAAATGTTTTATTTTTGAACGTCAGTTCACATTTGTAGGTGGATCATCAGTGTTAGAGCTAAAATTAGCATGTTTAAAGTGATTTTCATGCTTCCAGGGGCTCGGGAAGTTAATTAAATACCATTTGGAGGCATTTAATGTTCGAGCAAAAACGGCTGATTTTCGACAAAAGAGATAACACCCCCCCATTACGTCATGCTTCAGAAATGTGGAAAATGGTCCGTTTACAAATGTTTTATTTTTGAACGTCAGTTCACATTTGTAGGTGGATCATCAGTGTTAGAGCTAAAATTAGCATGTTTAAAGTGATTTTCATGCTTCCAGGGGCCCAAAACACAAGATTTATGGAATGGTTAAAAGTGCATGAAAATGGCCAATTTACTCACTCTGAGTTCTCAAAAAGGGTTTCTTCACCCCGGGAAGTTAATTAAATACCATTTGGAGGCATTTAATGTTCGAGCAAAAACGGCTGATTTTCGACAAAAGAGATAACACCCCCCCCATTACGTCATGCTTCAGAAATGTGGAAAATGGTCCGTTTTCAAATGTTTTATTTTTGAACGTCAGTTCACATTTGTAGGTGGATCATCAGTGTTAGAGCTAAAATTAGCATGTTTAAAGTGATTTTCATGCTTCCAGGGGCCCAAAACACAAGATTTATGGAATGGTTAAAAGTGCATGAAAATGGCCAATTTACTCACTCTGAGTTCTCAAAAAGGGTTTCTTCACCCCGGGAAGTTAATTAAATACCATTTGGAGGCATTTAATGTTCGAGCAAAAACGGCTGATTTTCGACAAAAGAGATAACACCCCCCCATTACGTCATGCTTCAGAAATGTGGAAAATGGTCCGTTTTCAAATGTTTTATTTTTGAACGTCAGTTCACATTTGTAGGTGGATCATCAGTGTTAGAGCTAAAATTAGCATGTTTAAAGTGATTTTCATGCTTCCAGGGGCTCGGGAAGTTAATTAAATACCATTTGGAGGCATTTAATGTTCGAGCAAAAACGGCTGATTTTCGACAAAAGAGATAACACCCCCCCATTACGTCATGCTTCAGAAATGTGGAAAATGGTCTGTTTTCCAATGTTTTATTTTTGAACGTCAGTTCACATTTGTAGGTGGATCATCAGTGTTAGAGCTAAAATTAGCATGTTTAAAGTGATTTTCATGCTTCCAGGGGCCCAAAACACAAGATTTATGGAATGGTTAAAAGTGCATGAAAATGGCCAATTTACTCACTCTGAGTTCTCAAAAAGGGTTTCTTCACCCCGGGAAGTTAATTAAATACCATTTGGAGGCATTTAATGTTCGAGCAAAAACGGCTGATTTTCGACAAAAGAGATAACACCCCCCCATTACGTCATGCTTCAGAAATGTGGAAAATGGTCCGTTTTCAAATGTTTTATTTTTGAACGTCAGTTCACATTTGTAGGTGGATCATCAGTGTTAGAGCTAAAATTAGCATGTTTAAAGTGATTTTCATGCTTCCAGGGGCCCAAAACACAAGATTTATGGAATGGTTAAAAGTGCATGAAAATGGCCAATTTACTCACTCTGAGTTCTCAAAAAGGGTTTCTTCACCCCGGGAAGTTAATTAAATACCATTTGGAGGCATTTAATGTTCGAGCAAAAACGGCTGATTTTCGACAAAAGAGATAACACCCCCCCATTACGTCATGCTTCAGAAATGTGGAAAATGGTCCGTTTTCAAATGTTTTATTTTTGAACGTCAGTTCACATTTGTAGGTGGATCATCAGTGTTAGAGCTAAAATTAGCATGTTTAAAGTGATTTTCATGCTTGCAGGGGCTCGGGAAGTGAAATAAATACCATTTGGAGGCATTTAATGTTCGAGCAAAAACGGCTGATTTTCGACAAAAGAGATAACACCCCCCCATTACGTCATGCTTCAGAAATGTGGAAAATGGTCCGTTTTCAAATGTTTTATTTTTGAACGTCAGTTCACATTTGTAGGTGGATCATCAGTGTTAGAGCTAAAATTAGCATGTTTAAAGTGATTTTCATGCTTCCAGGGGCCCAAAACACAAGATTTATGGAATGGTTAAAAGTGCATGAAAATGGCCAATTTACTCACTCTGAGTTCTCAAAAAGGGTTTCTTCACCCCGGGAAGTTAATTAAATACCATTTGGAGGCATTTAATGTTCGAGCAAAAACGGCTGATTTTCGACAAAAGAGATAACACCCCCCCATTACGTCATGCTTCAGAAATGTGGAAAATGGTCCGTTTTCAAATGTTTTATTTTTGAACGTCAGTTCACATTTGTAGGTGGATCATCAGTGTTAGAGCTAAAATTAGCATGTTTAAAGTGATTTTCATGCTTCCAGGGGCTCGGGAAGTTAATTAAATACCATTTGGAGGCATTTAATGTTCGAGCAAAAACGGCTGATTTTCGACAAAAGAGATAACACCCCCCCATTGCGTCATGCTTCAGAAATGTGGAAAATGGTCCGTTTTCAAATGTTTTATTTTTGAACGTCAGTTCACATTTGTAGGTGGATCATCAGTGTTAGAGCTAAAATTAGCATGTTTAAAGTGATTTTCATGCTTCCAGGGGCTCGGGAAGTGAAATAAATACCATTTGGAGGCATTTAATGTTCGAGCAAAACCGGCTGATTTTCGACAAAAGAGATAACACCCCCCCATTACGTCATGCTTCAGAAATGTGGAAAATGGTCCGTTTTCAAATGTTTTATTTTTGAACGTCAGTTCACATTTGTAGGTGGATCATCAGTGTTAGAGCTAAAATTAGCATGTTTAAAGTGATTTTCATGCTTCCAGGGGCTGGGGAAGTGAAATAAATACCATTTGGAGGCATTTAATGTTCGAGCAAAAACGGCTGATTTTCGACAAAAGAGATAACACCCCCCCATTACGTCATGCTTCAGAAATGTGGAAAATGGTCCGTTTTCAAATGTTTTATTTTTGAACGTCAGTTCACATTTGTAGGTGGATCATCAGTGTTAGAGCTAAAATTAGCATGTTTAAAGTGATTTTCATGCTTCCAGGGGCCCAAAACACAAGATTAATGGAATGGGGAAAAGTGCATGAAAATGGCCAATTTACTCACTCTGAGTTCTCAAAAAGGGTTTCTTCACCCCGGGAAGTTAATTAAATACCATTTGGAGGCATTTAATGTTCGAGCAAAAACAGCTGATTTTCGACAAAAGAGATATCACCCCCCCATTACGTCATGCTTCAGAAATGTGGAAAATGGTCCGTTTTCAAATGTTTTATTTTTGAACGTCAGTTCACATTTGTAGGTGTATCATCAGTGTTAGAGCTAAAATTAGCATGTTTAAAGTGATTTTCATGCTTCCAGGGGCTCGGGAAGTTAATTAAATACCATTTGGAGGCATTTAATGTTCGAGCAAAAACGGCTGATTTTCGACAAAAGAGATAACACCCCCCCATTACGTCATGCTTCAGAAATGTGGAAAATGGTCCGTTTTCAAATGTTTTATTTTTGAACGTCAGTTCACATTTGTAGGTGGATCATCAGTGTTAGAGCTAAAATTAGCATGTTTAAAGTGATTTTCATGCTTCCAGGGGCCCAAAACACAAGATTTATGGAATGCTTAAAAGTGCATGAAAATGGCCAATTTACTCACTCTGAGTTCTCAAAAAGGGTTTCTTCACCCCGGGAAGTTAATTAAATACCATTTGGAGGCATTTAATGTTCGAGCAAAAACGGCTGATTTTCGACAAAAGAGATAACACCCCCCCCATTACGTCATGCTTCAGAAATGTGGAAAATGGTCCGTTTTCAAATGTTTTATTTTTGAACGTCAGTTCACATTTGTAGGTGGATCATCAGTGTTAGAGCTAAAATTAGCATGTTTAAAGTGATTTTCATGCTTCCAGGGGCTCGGGAAGTTAATTAAATACCATTTGGAGGCATTTAATGTTCGAGCAAAAACGGCTGATTTTCGACAAAAGAGATAACACCCCCCCATTACGTCATGCTTCAGAAATGTGGAAAATGGTCCGTTTTCAAATGTTTTATTTTTGAACGTCAGTTCACATTTGTAGGTGGATCATCAGTGTTAGAGCTAAAATTAGCATGTTTAAAGTGATTTTCATGCTTCCAGGGGCTCGGGAAGTTAAATAAATACCATTTGGAGGCATTTAATGTTCGAGCAAAAACGGCTGATTTTCGACAAAAGAGATAACATCCCCCCATTACGTCATGCTTCAGAAATGTGGAAAATGGTCCGTTTTCAAATGTTTTATTTTTGAACGTCAGTTCACATTTGTAGGTGGATCATCAGTGTTAGAGCTAAAATTAGCATGTTTAAAGTGATTTTCATGCTTCCAGGGGCCCAAAACACAAGATTTATGGAATGGTTAAAAGTGCATGAAAATGGCCAATTTACTCACTCTGAGTTCTCAAAAAGGGTTTCTTCACCCCGGGAAGTTAATTAAATACCATTTGGAGGCATTTAATGTTCGAGCAAAAACGGCTGATTTTCGACAAAAGAGATAACACCCCCCCATTACGTCATGCTTCAGAAATGTGGAAAATGGTCCGTTTTCAAATGTTTTATTTTTGAACGTCAGTTCACATTTGTAGGTGGATCATCAGTGTTAGAGCTAAAATTAGCATGTTTAAAGTGATTTTCATGCTTCCAGGGGCTCGGGAAGTTAATTAAATACCATTTGGAGGCATTTAATGTTCGAGCAAAAACGGCTGATTTTCGACAAAAGAGATAACACCCCCCCATTACGTCATGCTTCAGAAATGTGGAAAATGGTCCGTTTTCAAATGTTTTATTTTTGAACGTCAGTTCACATTTGTAGGTGGATCATCAGTGTTAGAGCTAAAATTAGCATGTTTAAAGTGATTTTCATGCTTCCAGGGGCCCAAAACACAAGATTAATGGAATGGTTAAAAGTGCATGAAAATGGCCAATTTACTCACTCTGAGTTCTCAAAAAGGGTTTCTTCACCCCGGGAAGTTAATTAAATACCATTTGGAGGCATTTAATGTTCGAGCAAAAACGGCTGATTTTCGACAAAAGAGATATCACCCCCCCATTACGTCATGCTTCAGAAATGTGGAAAATGGTCCGTTTTCAAATGTTTTATTTTTGAACGTCAGTTCACATTTGTAGGTGGATCATCAGTGTTAGAGCTAAAATTAGCATGTTTAAAGTGATTTTCATGCTTCCAGGGGCTCGGGAAGTTAATTAAATACCATTTGGAGGCATTTAATGTTCGAGCAAAAACGGCTGATTTTCGACAAAAGAGATAACACCCCCCCATTACGTCATGCTTCAGAAATGTGGAAAATGGTCCGTTTTCAAATGTTTTATTTTTGAACGTCAGTTCACATTTGTAGGTGGATCATCAGTGTTAGAGCTAAAATTAGCATGTTTAAAGTGATTTTCATGCTTCAAGGGGCTCGGGAAGTTAAATAAATACCATTTGGAGGCATTTAATGTTCGAGCAAAAACGGCTGATTTTCGACAAAAGAGATAACATCCCCCCATTACGTCATGCTTCAGAAATGTGGAAAATGGTCCGTTTTCAAATGTTTTATTTTTGAACGTCAGTTCACATTTGTAGGTGGATCATCAGTGTTAGAGCTAAAATTAGCATGTTTAAAGTGATTTTCATGCTTCCAGGGGCCCAAAACACAAGATTTATGGAATGGTTAAAAGTGCATGAAAATGGCCAATTTACTCACTCTGAGTTCTCAAAAAGGGTTTCTTCACCCCGGGAAGTTAATTAAATACCATTTGGAGGCATTTAATGTTCGAGCAAAAACGGCTGATTTTCGACAAAAGAGATAACACCCCCCCATTACGTCATGCTTCAGAAATGTGGAAAATGGTCCGTTTTCAAATGTTTTATTTTTGAACGTCAGTTCACATTTGTAGGTGGATCATCAGTGTTAGAGCTAAAATTAGCATGTTTAAAGTGATTTTCATGCTTCCAGGGGCTCGGGAAGTTAATTAAATACCATTTGGAGGCATTTAATGTTCGAGCAAAAACGGCTGATTTTCGACAAAAGAGATAACACCCCCCCATTACGTCATGCTTCAGAAATGTGGAAAATGGTCCGTTTTCAAATGTTTTATTTTTGAACGTCAGTTCACATTTGTAGGTGGATCATCAGTGTTAGAGCTAAAATTAGCATGTTTAAAGTGATTTTCATGCTTCCAGGGGCTCGGGAAGTTAATTAAATACCATTTGGAGGCATTTAATGTTCGAGCAAAAACGGCTGATTTTCGACAAAAGAGATAACACCCCCCCATTACGTCATGCTTCAGAAATGTGGAAAATGGTCCGTTTTCAAATGTTTTATTTTTGAACGTCAGTTCACATTTGTAGGTGGATCATCAGTGTTAGAGCTAAAATTAGCATGTTTAAAGTGATTTTCATGCTTCCAGGGGCCCAAAACACAAGATTAATGGAATGGTTAAAAGTGCATGAAAATGGCCAATTTACTCACTCTGAGTTCTCAAAAAGGGTTTCTTCACCCCGGGAAGTGAAATAAATACCATTTGGAGGCATTTAATGTTCGAGCAAAAACGGCTGATTTTCGACAAAAGAGATAACACCCCCCCATTACGTCATGCTTCAGAAATGTGGAAAATGGTCCGTTTTCAAATGTTTTATTTTTGAACGTCAGTTCACATTTGTAGGTGGATCATCAGTGTTAGAGCTAAAATTAGCATGTTTAAAGTGATTTTCATGCTTCCAGGGGCTCGGGAAGTTAATTAAATACCATTTGGAGGCATTTAATGTTCGAGCAAAAACGGCTGATTTTCGACAAAAGAGATAACACCCCCCCATTACGTCATGCTTCAGAAATGTGGAAAATGGTCCGTTTTCAAATGTTTTATTTTTGAACGTCAGTTCACATTTGTAGGTGGATCATCAGTGTTAGAGCTAAAATTAGCATGTTTAAAGTGATTTTCATGCTTCCAGGGGCCCAAAACACAAGATTAATGGAATGGTTAAAAGTGCATGAAAATGGCCAATTTACTCACTCTGAGTTCTCAAAAAGGGTTTCTTCACCCCGGGAAGTGAAATAAATACCATTTGGAGGCATTTAATGTTCGAGCAAAAACGGCTGATTTTCGACAAAAGAGATAACACCCCCCCATTACGTCATGCTTCAGAAATGTGGAAAATGGTCCGTTTTCAAATGTTTTATTTTTGAACGTCAGTTCACATTTGTAGGTGGATCATCAGTGTTAGAGCTAAAATGAGCATGTTTAAAGTGATTTTCATGCTTCCAGGGGCTCGGGAAGTTAATTAAATACCATTTGGAGGCATTTAATGTTCGAGCAAAAACGGCTGATTTTCGACAAAAGAGATAACACCCCCCCATTACGTCATGCTTCAGAAATGTGGAAAATGGTCCGTTGTCAAATGTTTTATTTTTGGACGTCAGTTCACATTTGTAGGTGGATCATCAGTGTTAGAGCTAAAATTAGCATGTTTAAAGTGATTTTCATGCTTCCAGGGGCCCAAAACACAAGATTTATGGAATGGTTAAAAGTGCATGAAAATGGCCAATTTACTCACTCTGAGTTCTCAAAAAGGGTTTCTTCACCCCGGGAAGTTAATTAAATACCATTTGGAGGCATTTAATGTTCGAGCAAAAACGGCTGATTTTCGACAAAAGAGATAACACCCCCCCATTACGTCATGCTTCAGAAATGTGGAAAATGGTCCGTTTTCAAATGTTTTATTTTTGGACGTCAGTTCACATTTGTAGGTGGATCATCAGTGTTAGAGCTAAAATTAGCATGTTTAAAGTGATTTTCATGCTTCCAGGGGCCCAAAACACAAGATTTATGGAATGGTTAAAAGTGCATGAAAATGGCCAATTTACTCACTCTGAGTTCTCAAAAAGGGTTTCTTCACCCCGGGAAGTTAATTAAATACCATTTGGAGGCATTTAATGTTCGAGCAAAAACGGCTGATTTTCGACAAAAGAGATAACACCCCCCCATTACGTCATGCTTCAGAAATGTGGAAAATGGTCCGTTTTCAAATGTTTTTTTTTTGAACGTCAGTTCACATTTGTAGGTGGATCATCAGTGTTAGAGCTAAAATTAGCATGTTTAAAGTGATTTTCATGCTTCCAGGGGCTCGGGAAGTTAATTAAATACCATTTGGAGGCATTTAATGTTCGAGCAAAAACGGCTGATTTTCGACAAAAGAGATAACACCCCCCATTACGTCATGCTTCAGAAATGTGGAAAATGGTCCGTTTTCAAATGTTTTATTTTTGAACGTCAGTTCACATTTGTAGGTGGATCATCAGTGTTAGAGCTAAAATTAGCATGTTTAAAGTGATTTTCCTGCTTCCAGGGGCCCAAAACACAAGATTTATGGAATGGTTAAAAGTGCATGAAAATGGCCAATTTACTCACTCTGAGTTCTCAAAAAGGGTTTCTTCACCCCGAGAAGTTAATTAAATACCATTTGGAGGCATTTAATGTTCGAGCAAAAACGGCTGATTTTCGACAAAAGAGATAACACCCCCCCATTACGTCATGCTTCAGAAATGTGGAAAATGGTCCGTTTTCAAATGTTTTATTTTTGAACGTCAGTTCACATTTGTAGGTGGATCATCAGTGTTAGAGCTAAAATTAGCATGTTTAAAGTGATTTTCATGCTTCCAGGGGCTCGGGAAGTTAATTAAATACCATTTGGAGGCATTTATTGTTCGAGCAAAAACGGCTGATTTTCGACAAAAGAGATAACACCCCCCCATTACGTCATGCTTCAGAAATGTGGAAAATGGTCCGTTTTCAAATGTTTTATTTTTGAACGTCAGTTCACATTTGTAGGTGGATCATCAGTGTTAGAGCTAAAATTAGCATGTTTAAAGTGATTTTCATGCTTCCAGGGGCCCAAAACACAAGATTTATGGAATGGTTAAAAGTGCATGAAAATGGCCAATTTACCCACTCTGAGTTCTCAAAAAGGGTTTCTTCACCCCGGGAAGTTAATTAAATACCATTTGGAGGCATTTAATGTTCGAGCAAAAACGGCTGATTTTCGACAAAAGAGATAACACCCCCCCATTACGTCATGCTTCAGAAATGTGGAAAATGGTCCGTTTTCAAATGTTTTATTTTTGAACGTCAGTTCACATTTGTAGGTGGATCATCAGTGTTAGAGCTAAAATTAGCATGTTTAAAGTGATTTTCATGCTTCCAGGGGCTCGGGAAGTTAATTAAATACCATTTGGAGGCATTTCATGTTCGAGCAAAAACGGCTGATTTTCGACAAAAGAGATAACACCCCCCCATTACGTCATGCTTCAGAAATGTGGAAAATGGTCCGTTTTCAAATGTTTTATTTTTGAACGTCAGTTCACATTTGTAGGTGGATAATCAGTGTTAGAGCTAAAATTAGCATGTTTAAAGTGATTTTCATGCTTCCAGGGGCTCGGGAAGTGAAATAAATACCATTTGGAGGCATTTAATGTTCGAGCAAAAACGGCTGATTTTCGACAAAAGAGATAACACCCCCCCATTACGTCATGCTTCAGAAATGTGGAAAATGGTCCGTTTTCAAATGTTTTATTTTTGAACGTCAGTTCACATTTGTAGGTGGATCATCAGTGTTAGAGCTAAAATTAGCATGTTTAAAGTGATTTTCATGCTTCCAGGGGCTCGGGAAGTTAATTAAATGCCATTTGGAGGCATTTAATGTTCGAGCAAAAACGGCTGATTTTCGACAAAAGAGATAACACCCCCCCATTACGTCATGCTTCAGAAATGTGGAAAATGGTCCGTTTTCAAATGTTTTATTTTTGAACGTCAGTTCACATTTGTAGGTGGATCATCAGTGTTAGAGCTAAAATTAGCATGTTTAAAGTGATTTTCATGCTTCCAGGGGCCCAAAACACAAGATTTATGGAATGGTTAAAAGTGCATGAAAATGGCCAATTTACTCACTCTGAGTTCTCAAAAAGGGTTTCTTCACCCCGGGAAGTTAATTAAATACCATTTGGAGGCATTTAGTGTTCGAGCAAAAACGGCTGATTTTCGACAAAAGAGATAACACCCCCCCATTACGTCATGCTTCAGAAATGTGGAAAATGGTCCGTTTTCAAATGTTTTATTTTTGAATGTCAGTTCACATTTGTAGGTGGATCATCAGTGTTAGAGCTAAAATTAGCATGTTTAAAGTGATTTTCATGCTCCAGGGGCTCGGGAAGTTAATTAAATACCATTTGGAGGCATTTAATGTTCGAGCAAAAACTGCTGATTTTCGACAAAAGAGATAACACCCCCCCATTACGTCATGCTTCAGAAATGTGGAAAATGGTCCGTTTTCAAATGTTTTATTTTTGAACGTCAGTTCACATTTGTAGGTGGATCATCAGTGTTAGAGCTAAAATTAGCATGTTTAAAGTGATTTTCATGCTTCCAGGGGCTCGGGAAGTTAATTAAATACCATTTGGAGGCATTTAATGTTCGAGCAAAAACGGCTGATTTTTGACAAAAGAGATAACACCCCCCCATTACGTCATGCTTCAGAAATGTGGAAAATGGTCCGTTTTCAAATGTTTTATTTTTGAACGTCAGTTCACATTTGTAGGTGGATCATCAGTGTTAGAGCTAAAATTAGCATGTTTAAAGTGATTTTCATGCTTCCAGGGGCCCAAAACACAAGATTAATGGAATGGTTAAAAGTGCATGAAAATGGCCAATTTACTCACTCTGAGTTCTCAAAAAGGGTTTCTTCACCCCGGGAAGTGAAATAAATACCATTTGGAGGCATTTAATGTTCGAGCAAAAACGGCTGATTTTCGACAAAAGAGATAACACCCCCCCATTACGTCATGCTTCAGAAATGTGGAAAATGGTCCGTTTTCAAATGTTTTATTTTTGAACGTCAGTTCACATTTGTAGGTGGATCATCAGTGTTAGAGCTAAAATTAGCATGTTTAAAGTGATTTTCATGCTTCCAGGGGCTCGGGAAGTTAATTAAATACCATTTGGAGGCATTTAATGTTCGAGCAAAAACGGCTGATTTTCGACAAAAGAGATAACACCCCCCCATTACGTCATGCTTCAGAAATGTGGAAAATGGTCCGTTTTCAAATGTTTTATTTTTGAACGTCAGTTCACATTTGTAGGTGGATCATCAGTGTTAGAGCTAAAATTAGCATGTTTAAAGTGATTTTCATGCTTCCAGGGGCCCAAAACACAAGATTTAAGGAATGGTTAAAAGTGCATGAAAATGGCCAATTTACTCACTCTGAGTTCTCAAAAAGGGTTTCTTCACCCCGGGAAGTTAATTAAATACCATTTGGAGGCATTTAATGTTCGAGCAAAAACGGCTGATTTTCGACAAAAGAGATAACACCCCCCCATTACGTCATGCTTCAGAAATGTGGAAAATGGTCCGTTTTCAAATGTTTTATTTTTGAACGTCAGTTCACATTTGTAGGTGGATCATCAGTGTTAGAGCTAAAATTAGCATGTTTAAAGTGATTTTCATGCTTCCAGGGGCTCGGGAAGTTAATTAAATACCATTTGGAGGCATTTAATGTTCGAGCAAAAACGGCTGATTTTCGACAAAAGAGATAACACCCCCCCATTACGTCATGCTTCAGAAATGTGGAAAATGGTCCGTTTTCAAATGTTTTATTTTTGAACGTCAGTTCACATTTGTAGGTGGATCATCAGTGTTAGAGCTAAAATTAGCATGTTTAAAGTGATTTTCATGCTTCCAGGGTCCCAAAACACAATATTAATGGAATGGTTAAAAGTGCATGAAAATGGCCAATTTACTCACTCTGATTTCTCAAAAAGGGTTTCTTCACCCCGGGAAGTGAAATAAATACCATTTGGAGGCATTTAATGTTCGAGCAAAAACGGCTGATTTTCGACAAAAGAGATAACACCCCCCCCATTACGTCATGCTTCAGAAATGTGGAAAATGGTCCGTTTTCAAATGTTTTATTTTTGAACGTCAGTTCACATTTGTAGGTGGATCATCAGTGTTAGAGCTAAAATTAGCATGTTTAAAGTGATTTTCATGCTTCCAGGGGCTCGGGAAGTTAATTAAATACCATTTGGAGGCATTTAATGTTCGAGCAAAAACGGCTGATTTTCGACAAAAGAGATAACACCCCCCCATTACGTCATGCTTCAGAAATGTGGAAAATGGTCCGTTTTCAAATGTTTTATTTTTGAACGTCAGTTCACATTTGTAGGTGGATCATCAGTGTTAGAGCTAAAATTAGCATGTTTAAAGTGATTTTCATGCTTCCAGGGGCCCAAAACACAAGATTAATGGAATGGTTAAAAGTGCATGAAAATGGCCAATTTACTCACTCTGAGTTCTCAAAAAGGGTTTCTTCACCCCGGGAAGTGAAATAAATACCATTTGGAGGCATTTAATGTTCGAGCAAAAACGGCTGATTTTCGACAAAAGAGATAACACCCCCCCATTACGTCATGCTTCAGAAATGTGGAAAATGGTCCGTTTTCAAATGTTTTATTTTTGAACGTCAGTTCACATTTGTAGGTGGATCATCAGTGTTAGAGCTAAAATTAGCATGTTTAAAGTGATTTTCATGCTTCCAGGGGCTCGGGAAGTTAATTAAATACCATTTGGAGGCATTTAATGTTCGAGCAAAAACGGCTGATTTTCGACAAAAGAGATAACATCCCCCCATTACGTCATGCTTCAGAAATGTGGAAAATGGTCCGTTTTCAAATGTTTTATTTTTGGACGTCAGTTCACATTTGTAGGTGGATCATCAGTGTTAGAGCTAAAATTAGCATGTTTAAAGTGATTTTCATGCTTCCAGGGGCCCAAAACACAAGATTTATGGAATGGTTAAAAGTGCATGAAAATGGCCAATTTACTCACTCTGAGTTCTCAAAGAGGGTTTCTTCACCCCGGGAAGTTAATTAAATACCATTTGGAGGCATTTAATGTTCGAGCAAAAACGGCTGATTTTCGACAAAAGAGATAACACCCCCCCATTACGTCATGCTTCAGAAATGTGGAAAATGGTCCGTTTTCAAATGTTTTATTTTTGAACGTCAGTTCACATTTGTAGGTGGATCATCAGTGTTAGAGCTAAAATTAGCATGTTTAAAGTGATTTTCATGCTTCCAGGGGCTCGGGAAGTTAATTAAATACCATTTGGAGGCATTTAATGTTCGAGCAAAAACGGCTGATTTTCGACAAAAGAGATAACACCCCCCCATTACGTCATGCTTCAGAAATGTGGAAAATGGTCCGTTTTCAAATGTTTTATTTTTGAACGTCAGTTCACATTTGTAGGTGGATCATCAGTGTTAGAGCTAAAATTAGCATGTTTAAAGTGATTTTCATGCTTCCAGGGTCCCAAAACACAATATTAATGGAATGGTTAAAAGTGCATGAAAATGGCCAATTTACTCACTCTGATTTCTCAAAAAGGGTTTCTTCACCCCGGGAAGTGAAATAAATACCATTTGGAGGCATTTAATGTTCGAGCAAAAACGGCTGATTTTCGACAAAAGAGATAACACCCCCCCCATTACGTCATGCTTCAGAAATGTGGAAAATGGTCCGTTTTCAAATGTTTTATTTTTGAACGTCAGTTCACATTTGTAGGTGGATCATCAGTGTTAGAGCTAAAATTAGCATGTTTAAAGTGATTTTCATGCTTCCAGGGGCTCGGGAAGTTAATTAAATACCATTTGGAGGCATTTAATGTTCGAGCAAAAACGGCTGATTTTCGACAAAAGAGATAACACCCCCCCATTACGTCATGCTTCAGAAATGTGGAAAATGGTCCGTTTTCAAATGTTTTATTTTTGAACGTCAGTTCACATTTGTAGGTGGATCATCAGTGTTAGAGCTAAAATTAGCATGTTTAAAGTGATTTTCATGCTTCCAGGGGCTCGGGAAGTTAATTAAATACCATTTGGAGGCATTTAATGTTCGAGCAAAAACGGCTGATTTTCGACAAAAGAGATAACACCCCCCCATTACGTCATGCTTCAGAAATGTGGAAAATGGTCCGTTTTCAAATGTTTTATTTTTGAACGTCAGTTCACATTTGTAGGTGGATCATCAGTGTTAGAGCTAAAATTAGCATGTTTAAAGTGATTTTCATGCTTCCAGGGTCCCAAAACACAATATTAATGGAATGGTTAAAAGTGCATGAACATGGCCAATTTACTCACTCTGATTTCTCAAAAAGGGTTTCTTCACCCCAGGAAGTGAAATAAATACCATTTGGAGGCATTTAATGTTCGAGCAAAAACGGCTGATTTTCGACAAAAGAGATAACACCCCCCCCATTACGTCATGCTTCAGAAATGTGGAAAATGGTCCGTTTTCAAATGTTTTATTTTTGAACGTCAGTTCACATTTGTAGGTGGATCATCAGTGTTAGAGCTAAAATTAGCATGTTTAAAGTGATTTTCATGCTTCCAGGGGCTCGGGAAGTTAATTAAATACCATTTGGAGGCATTTAATGTTCGAGCAAAAACGGCTGATTTTCGACAAAAGAGATAACACCCCCCCATTACGTCATGCTTCAGAAATGTGGAAAATGGTCCGTTTTCAAATGTTTTATTTTTGAACGTCAGTTCACATTTGTAGGTGGATCATCAGTGTTAGAGCTAAAATTAGCATGTTTAAAGTGATTTTCATGCTTCCAGGGGCCCAAAACACAAGATTAATGGAATGGTTAAAAGTGCATGAAAATGGCCAATTTACTCACTCTGAGTTCTCAAAAAGGGTTTCTTCACCCCGGGAAGTGAAATAAATACCATTTGGAGGCATTTAATGTTCGAGCAAAAACGGCTGATTTTCGACAAAAGAGATAACACCCCCCCATTACGTCATGCTTCAGAAATGTGGAAAATGGTCCGTTTTCAAATGTTTTATTTTTGAACGTCAGTTCACATTTGTAGGTGGATCATCAGTGTTAGAGCTAAAATTAGCATGTTTAAAGTGATTTTCATGCTTCCAGGGGCTCGGGAAGTTAATTAAATACCATTTGGAGGCATTTAATGTTCGAGCAAAAACGGCTGATTTTCGACAAAAGAGATAACATCCCCCCATTACGTCATGCTTCAGAAATGTGGAAAATGGTCCGTTTTCAAATGTTTTATTTTTGGACGTCAGTTCACATTTGTAGGTGGATCATCAGTGTTAGAGCTAAAATTAGCATGTTTAAAGTGATTTTCATGCTTCCAGGGGCCCAAAACACAAGATTTATGGAATGGTTAAAAGTGCATGAAAATGGCCAATTTACTCACTCTGAGTTCTCAAAGAGGGTTTCTTCACCCCGGGAAGTTAATTAAATACCATTTGGAGGCATTTAATGTTCGAGCAAAAACGGCTGATTTTCGACAAAAGAGATAACACCCCCCCATTACGTCATGCTTCAGAAATGTGGAAAATGGTCCGTTTTCAAATGTTTTATTTTTGAACGTCAGTTCACATTTGTAGGTGGATCATCAGTGTTAGAGCTAAAATTAGCATGTTTAAAGTGATTTTCATGCTTCCAGGGGCTCGGGAAGTTAATTAAATACCATTTGGAGGCATTTAATGTTCGAGCAAAAACGGCTGATTTTCGACAAAAGAGATAACACCCCCCCATTACGTCATGCTTCAGAAATGTGGAAAATGGTCCGTTTTCAAATGTTTTATTTTTGAACGTCAGTTCACATTTGTAGGTGGATCATCAGTGTTAGAGCTAAAATTAGCATGTTTAAAGTGATTTTCATGCTTCCAGGGTCCCAAAACACAATATTAATGGAATGGTTAAAAGTGCATGAAAATGGCCAATTTACTCACTCTGATTTCTCAAAAAGGGTTTCTTCACCCCGGGAAGTGAAATAAATACCATTTGGAGGCATTTAATGTTCGAGCAAAAACGGCTGATTTTCGACAAAAGAGATAACACCCCCCCCATTACGTCATGCTTCAGAAATGTGGAAAATGGTCCGTTTTCAAATGTTTTATTTTTGAACGTCAGTTCACATTTGTAGGTGGATCATCAGTGTTAGAGCTAAAATTAGCATGTTTAAAGTGATTTTCATGCTTCCAGGGGCTCGGGAAGTTAATTAAATACCATTTGGAGGCATTTAATGTTCGAGCAAAAACGGCTGATTTTCGACAAAAGAGATAACACCCCCCCATTACGTCATGCTTCAGAAATGTGGAAAATGGTCCGTTTTCAAATGTTTTATTTTTGAACGTCAGTTCACATTTGTAGGTGGATCATCAGTGTTAGAGCTAAAATTAGCATGTTTAAAGTGATTTTCATGCTTCCAGGGGCCCAAAACACAAGATTAATGGAATGGTTAAAAGTGCATGAAAATGGCCAATTTACTCACTCTGAGTTCTCAAAAAGGGTTTCTTCACCCCGGGAAGTGAAATAAATACCATTTGGAGGCATTTAATGTTCGAGCAAAAACGGCTGATTTTCGACAAAAGAGATAACACCCCCCCATTACGTCATGCTTCAGAAATGTGGAAAATGGTCCGTTTTCAAATGTTTTATTTTTGAACGTCAGTTCACATTTGTAGGTGGATCATCAGTGTTAGAGCTAAAATTAGCATGTTTAAAGTGATTTTCATGCTTCCAGGGGCTCGGGAAGTTAATTAAATACCATTTGGAGGCATTTAATGTTCGAGCAAAAACGGCTGATTTTCGACAAAAGAGATAACACCCCCCCATTACGTCATGCTTCAGAAATGTGGAAAATGGTCCGTTTTCAAATGTTTTATTTTTGGACGTCAGTTCACATTTGTAGGTGGATCATCAGTGTTAGAGCTAAAATTAGCATGTTTAAAGTGATTTTCATGCTTCCAGGGGCCCAAAACACAAGATTTATGGAATGGTTAAAAGTGCATGAAAATGGCCAATTTACTCACTCTGAGTTCTCAAAAAGGGTTTCTTCACCCCGGGAAGTTAATTAAATACCATTTGGAGGCATTTAATGTTCGAGCAAAAACGTCTGATTTTCGACAAAAGAGATAACACCCCCCCATTACGTCATGCTTCAGAAATGTGGAAAATGGTCCGTTTTCAAATGTTTTTTTTTTGAACGTCAGTTCACATTTGTAGGTGGATCATCAGTGTTAGAGCTAAAATTAGCATGTTTAAAGTGATTTTCATGCTTCCAGGGGCTCGGGAAGTTAATTAAATACCATTTGGAGGCATTTAATGTTCGAGCAAAAACGGCTGATTTTCGACAAAAGAGATAACACCCCCCATTACGTCATGCTTCAGAAATGTGGAAAATGGTCCGTTTTCAAATGTTTTATTTTTGAACGTCAGTTCACATTTGTAGGTGGATCATCAGTGTTTGAGCTAAAATTAGCATGTTTAAAGTGATTTTCCTGCTTCCAGGGGCCCAAAACACAAGATTTATGGAATGGTTAAAAGTGCATGAAAATGGCCAATTTACTCACTCTGAGTTCTCAAAAAGGGTTTCTTCACCCCGAGAAGTTAATTAAATACCATTTGGAGGCATTTAATGTTCGAGCAAAAACGGCTGATTTTCGACAAAAGAGATAACACCCCCCCATTACGTCATGCTTCAGAAATGTGGAAAATGGTCCGTTTTCAAATGTTTTATTTTTGAACGTCAGTTCACATTTGTAGGTGGATCATCAGTGTTAGAGCTAAAATTAGCATGTTTAAAGTGATTTTCATGCTTCCAGGGGCTCGGGAAGTTAATTAAATACCATTTGGAGGCATTTATTGTTCGAGCAAAAACGGCTGATTTTCGACAAAAGAGATAACACCCCCCCATTACGTCATGCTTCAGAAATGTGGAAAATGGTCCGTTTTCAAATGTTTTATTTTTGAACGTCAGTTCACATTTGTAGGTGGATCATCAGTGTTAGAGCTAAAATTAGCATGTTTAAAGTGATTTTCATGCTTCCAGGGGCCCAAAACACAAGATTTATGGAATGGTTAAAAGTGCATGAAAATGGCCAATTTACTCACTCTGAGTTCTCAAAAAGGGTTTCTTCACCCCGGGAAGTTAATTAAATACCATTTGGAGGCATTTAATGTTCGAGCAAAAACGGCTGATTTTCGACAAAAGAGATAACACCCCCCCATTACGTCATGCTTCAGAAATGTGGAAAATGGTCCGTTTTCAAATGTTTTATTTTTGAACGTCAGTTCACATTTGTAGGTGGATAATCAGTGTTAGAGCTAAAATTAGCATGTTTAAAGTGATTTTCATGCTTCCAGGGGCTCGGGAAGTGAAATAAATACCATTTGGAGGCATTTAATGTTCGAGCAAAAACGGCTGATTTTCGACAAAAGAGATAACACCCCCCATTACGTCATGCTTCAGAAATGTGGAAAATGGTCCGTTTTCAAATGTTTTATTTTTGAACGTCAGTTCACATTTGTAGGTGGATCATCAGTGTTAGAGCTAAAATTAGCATGTTTAAAGTGATTTTCATGCTTCCAGGGGCTCGGGAAGTTAATTAAATACCATTTGGAGGCATTTAATGTTCGAGCAAAAACGGCTGATTTTCGACAAAAGAGATAACACCCCCCCATTACGTCATGCTTCAGAAATGTGGAAAATGGTCCGTTTTCAAATGTTTTATTTTTGGACGTCAGTTCACATTTGTAGGTGGATCATCAGTGTTAGAGCTAAAATTAGCATGTTTAAAGTGATTTTCATGCTTCCAGGGGCCCAAAACACAAGATTTATGGAATGGTTAAAAGTGCATGAAAATGGCCAATTTACTCACTCTGAGTTCTCAAAAAGGGTTTCTTCACCCCGGGAAGTTAATTAAATACCATTTGGAGGCATTTAATGTTCGAGCAAAAACGGCTGATTTTCGACAAAAGAGATAACACCCCCCCATTACGTCATGCTTCAGAAATGTGGAAAATGGTCCGTTTTCAAATGTTTTTTTTTTGAACGTCAGTTCACATTTGTAGGTGGATCATCAGTGTTAGAGCTAAAATTAGCATGTTTAAAGTGATTTTCATGCTTCCAGGGGCTCGGGAAGTTAATTAAATACCATTTGGAGGCATTTAATGTTCGAGCAAAAACGGCTGATTTTCGACAAAAGAGATAACACCCCCCATTACGTCATGCTTCAGAAATGTGGAAAATGGTCCGTTTTCAAATGTTTTATTTTTGAACGTCAGTTCACATTTGTAGGTGGATCATCAGTGTTTGAGCTAAAATTAGCATGTTTAAAGTGATTTTCCTGCTTCCAGGGGCCCAAAACACAAGATTTATGGAATGGTTAAAAGTGCATGAAAATGGCCAATTTACTCACTCTGAGTTCTCAAAAAGGGTTTCTTCACCCCGAGAAGTTAATTAAATACCATTTGGAGGCATTTAATGTTCGAGCAAAAACGGCTGATTTTCGACAAAAGAGATAACACCCCCCCATTACGTCATGCTTCAGAAATGTGGAAAATGGTCCGTTTTCAAATGTTTTATTTTTGAACGTCAGTTCACATTTGTAGGTGGATCATCAGTGTTAGAGCTAAAATTAGCATGTTTAAAGTGATTTTCATGCTTCCAGGGGCTCGGGAAGTTAATTAAATACCATTTGGAGGCATTTATTGTTCGAGCAAAAACGGCTGATTTTCGACAAAAGAGATAACACCCCCCCATTACGTCATGCTTCAGAAATGTGGAAAATGGTCCGTTTTCAAATGTTTTATTTTTGAACGTCAGTTCACATTTGTAGGTGGATCATCAGTGTTAGAGCTAAAATTAGCATGTTTAAAGTGATTTTCATGCTTCCAGGGGCCCAAAACACAAGATTTATGGAATGGTTAAAAGTGCATGAAAATGGCCAATTTACTCACTCTGAGTTCTCAAAAAGGGTTTCTTCACCCCGGGAAGTTAATTAAATACCATTTGGAGGCATTTAATGTTCGAGCAAAAACGGCTGATTTTCGACAAAAGAGATAACACCCCCCCATTACGTCATGCTTCAGAAATGTGGAAAATGGTCCGTTTTCAAATGTTTTATTTTTGAACGTCAGTTCACATTTGTAGGTGGATAATCAGTGTTAGAGCTAAAATTAGCATGTTTAAAGTGATTTTCATGCTTCCAGGGGCTCGGGAAGTGAAATAAATACCATTTGGAGGCATTTAATGTTCGAGCAAAAACGGCTGATTTTCGACAAAAGAGATAACACCCCCCCATTACGTCATGCTTCAGAAATGTGGAAAATGGTCCGTTTTCAAATGTTTTATTTTTGAACGTCAGTTCACATTTGTAGGTGGATCATCAGTGTTAGAGCTAAAATTAGCATGTTTAAAGTGATTTTCATGCTTCCAGGGGCTCGGGAAGTTAATTAAATACCATTTGGAGGCATTTCATGTTCGAGCAAAAACGGCTGATTTTCGACAAAAGAGATAACACCCCCCCATTACGTCATGCTTCAGAAATGTGGAAAATGGTCCGTTTTCAAATGTTTTATTTTTGAACGTCAGTTCACATTTGTAGGTGGATAATCAGTGTTAGAGCTAAAATTAGCATGTTTAAAGTGATTTTCATGCTTCCAGGGGCTCGGGAAGTGAAATAAATACCATTTGGAGGCATTTAATGTTCGAGCAAAAACGGCTGATTTTCGACAAAAGAGATAACACCCCCCCATTACGTCATGCTTCAGAAATGTGGAAAATGGTCCGTTTTCAAATGTTTTATTTTTGAACGTCAGTTCACATTTGTAGGTGGATCATCAGTGTTAGAGCTAAAATTAGCATGTTTAAAGTGATTTTCATGCTTCCAGGGGCTCGGGAAGTTAATTAAATACCATTTGGAGGCATTTAATGTTCGAGCAAAAACGGCTGATTTTCGACAAAAGAGATAACACCCCCCCATTACGTCATGCTTCAGAAATGTGGAAAATGGTCCGTTTTCAAATGTTTTATTTTTGAACGTCAGTTCACATTTGTAGGTGGATCATCAGTGTTAGAGCTAAAATTAGCATGTTTAAAGTGATTTTCATGCTTCCAGGGGCCCAAAACACAAGATTTATGGAATGGTTAAAAGTGCATGAAAATGGCCAATTTACTCACTCTGAGTTCTCAAAAAGGGTTTCTTCACCCCGGGAAGTTAATTAAATACCATTTGGAGGCATTTAATGTTCGAGCAAAAACGGCTGATTTTCGACAAAAGAGATAACACCCCCCCATTACGTCATGCTTCAGAAATGTGGAAAATGGTCCGTTTTCAAATGTTTTATTTTTGAATGTCAGTTCACATTTGTAGGTGGATCATCAGTGTTAGAGCTAAAATTAGCATGTTTAAAGTGATTTTCATGCTCCAGGGGCTCGGGAAGTTAATTAAATACCATTTGGAGGCATTTAATGTTCGAGCAAAAACTGCTGATTTTCGACAAAAGAGATAACACCCCCCCATTACGTCATGCTTCAGAAATGTGGAAAATGGTCCGTTTTCAAATGTTTTATTTTTGAACGTCAGTTCACATTTGTAGGTGGATCATCAGTGTTAGAGCTAAAATTAGCATGTTTAAAGTGATTTTCATGCTTCCAGGGGCTCGGGAAGTTAATTAAATACCATTTGGAGGCATTTAATGTTCGAGCAAAAACGGCTGATTTTTGACAAAAGAGATAACACCCCCCCATTACGTCATGCTTCAGAAATGTGGAAAATGGTCCGTTTTCAAATGTTTTATTTTTGAACGTCAGTTCACATTTGTAGGTGGATCATCAGTGTTAGAGCTAAAATTAGCATGTTTAAAGTGATTTTCATGCTTCCAGGGGCCCAAAACACAAGATTAATGGAATGGTTAAAAGTGCATGAAAATGGCCAATTTACTCACTCTGAGTTCTCAAAAAGGGTTTCTTCACCCCGGGAAGTGAAATAAATACCATTTGGAGGCATTTAATGTTCGAGCAAAAACGGCTGATTTTCGACAAAAGAGATAACACCCCCCCATTACGTCATGCTTCAGAAATGTGGAAAATGGTCCGTTTTCAAATGTTTTATTTTTGAACGTCAGTTCACATTTGTAGGTGGATCATCAGTGTTAGAGCTAAAATTAGCATGTTTAAAGTGATTTTCATGCTTCCAGGGGCTCGGGAAGTTAATTAAATACCATTTGGAGGCATTTAATGTTCGAGCAAAAACGGCTGATTTTCGACAAAAGAGATAACACCCCCCCATTACGTCATGCTTCAGAAATGTGGAAAATGGTCCGTTTTCAAATGTTTTATTTTTGAACGTCAGTTCACATTTGTAGGTGGATCATCAGTGTTAGAGCTAAAATTAGCATGTTTAAAGTGATTTTCATGCTTCCAGGGGCCCAAAACACAAGATTTAAGGAATGGTTAAAAGTGCATGAAAATGGCCAATTTACTCACTCTGAGTTCTCAAAAAGGGTTTCTTCACCCTGGGAAGTTAATTAAATACCATTTGGAGGCATTTAATGTTCGAGCAAAAACGGCTGATTTTCGACAAAAGAGATAACACCCCCCCATTACGTCATGCTTCAGAAATGTGGAAAATGGTCCGTTTTCAAATGTTTTATTTTTGAACGTCAGTTCACATTTGTAGGTGGATCATCAGTGTTAGAGCTAAAATTAGCATGTTTAAAGTGATTTTCATGCTTCCAGGGGCTCGGGAAGTTAATTAAATACCATTTGGAGGCATTTAATGTTCGAGCAAAAACGGCTGATTTTCGACAAAAGAGATAACACCCCCCCATTACGTCATGCTTCAGAAATGTGGAAAATGGTCCGTTTTCAAATGTTTTATTTTTGAACGTCAGTTCACATTTGTAGGTGGATCATCAGTGTTAGAGCTAAAATTAGCATGTTTAAAGTGATTTTCATGCTTCCAGGGGCCCAAAACACAATATTAATGGAATGGTTAAAAGTGCATGAAAATGGCCAATTTACTCACTCTGATTTCTCAAAAAGCGTTTCTTCACCCCGGGAAGTGAAATAAATACCATTTGGAGGCATTTATTGTTCGAGCAAAAACGGCTGATTTTCGACAAAAGAGATAACACCCCCCCATTACGTCATGCTTCAGAAATGTGGAAAATGGTCCGTTTTCAAATGTTTTATTTTTGTACGTCAGTTCACATTTGTAGGTGGATCATCAGTGTTAGAGCTAAAATTAGCATGTTTAAAGTGATTTTCATGCTTCCAGGGGCTCGGGAAGTTAATTAAATACCATTTGGAGGCATTTAATGTTCGAGCAAAAACGGCTGATTTTCGACAAAAGAGATAACACCCCCCCATTACGTCATGCTTCAGAAATGTGGAAAATGGTCCGTTTTCAAATGTTTTATTTTTGGACGTCAGTTCACATTTGTAGGTGGATCATCAGTGTTAGAGCTAAAATTAGCATGTTTAAAGTGATTTTCATGCTTCCAGGGGCCCAAAACACAAGATTTATGGAATGGTTAAAAGTGCATGAAAATGGCCAATTTACTCACTCTGAGTTCTCAAAAAGGGTTTCTTCACCCCGGGAAGTTAATTAAATACCATTTGGAGGCATTTAATGTTCGAGCAAAAACGGCTGATTTTCGACAAAAGAGATAACACCCCCCCATTACGTCATGCTTCAGAAATGTGGAAAATGGTCCGTTTTCAAATGTTTTTTTTTTGAACGTCAGTTCACATTTGTAGGTGGATCATCAGTGTTAGAGCTAAAATTAGCATGTTTAAAGTGATTTTCATGCTTCCAGGGGCTCGGGAAGTTAATTAAATACCATTTGGAGGCATTTAATGTTCGAGCAAAAACGGCTGATTTTCGACAAAAGAGATAACACCCCCCATTACGTCATGCTTCAGAAATGTGGAAAATGGTCCGTTTTCAAATGTTTTATTTTTGAACGTCAGTTCACATTTGTAGGTGGATCATCAGTGTTAGAGCTAAAATTAGCATGTTTAAAGTGATTTTCCTGCTTCCAGGGGCCCAAAACACAAGATTTATGGAATGGTTAAAAGTGCATGAAAATGGCCAATTTACTCACTCTGAGTTCTCAAAGAGGGTTTCTTCACCCCGGGAAGTTAATTAAATACCATTTGGAGGCATTTAATGTTCGAGCAAAAACGGCTGATTTTCGACAAAAGAGATAACACCCCCCCATTACGTCATGCTTCAGAAATGTGGAAAATGGTCCGTTTTCAAATGTTTTATTTTTGAACGTCAGTTCACATTTGTAGGTGGATCATCAGTGTTAGAGCTAAAATTAGCATGTTTAAAGTGATTTTCATGCTTCCAGGGGCTCGGGAAGTTAATTAAATACCATTTGGAGGCATTTAATGTTCGAGCAAAAACGGCTGATTTTCGACAAAAGAGATAACACCCCCCCATTACGTCATGCTTCAGAAATGTGGAAAATGGTCCGTTTTCAAATGTTTTATTTTTGAACGTCAGTTCACATTTGTAGGTGGATCATCAGTGTTAGAGCTAAAATTAGCATGTTTAAAGTGATTTTCATGCTTCCAGGGTCCCAAAACACAATATTAATGGAATGGTTAAAAGTGCATGAAAATGGCCAATTTACTCACTCTGATTTCTCAAAAAGGGTTTCTTCACCCCGGGAAGTGAAATAAATACCATTTGGAGGCATTTAATGTTCGAGCAAAAACGGCTGATTTTCGACAAAAGAGATAACACCCCCCCCATTACGTCATGCTTCAGAAATGTGGAAAATGGTCCGTTTTCAAATGTTTTATTTTTGAACGTCAGTTCACATTTGTAGGTGGATCATCAGTGTTAGAGCTAAAATTAGCATGTTTAAAGTGATTTTCATGCTTCCAGGGGCTCGGGAAGTTAATTAAATACCATTTGGAGGCATTTAATGTTCGAGCAAAAACGGCTGATTTTCGACAAAAGAGATAACACCCCCCCATTACGTCATGCTTCAGAAATGTGGAAAATGGTCCGTTTTCAAATGTTTTATTTTTGAACGTCAGTTCACATTTGTAGGTGGATCATCAGTGTTAGAGCTAAAATTAGCATGTTTAAAGTGATTTTCATGCTTCCAGGGGCCCAAAACACAAGATTAATGGAATGGTTAAAAGTGCATGAAAATGGCCAATTTACTCACTCTGAGTTCTCAAAAAGGGTTTCTTCACCCCGGGAAGTGAAATAAATACCATTTGGAGGCATTTAATGTTCGAGCAAAAACGGCTGATTTTCGACAAAAGAGATAACACCCCCCCATTACGTCATGCTTCAGAAATGTGGAAAATGGTCCGTTTTCAAATGTTTTATTTTTGAACGTCAGTTCACATTTGTAGGTGGATCATCAGTGTTAGAGCTAAAATTAGCATGTTTAAAGTGATTTTCATGCTTCCAGGGGCTCGGGAAGTTAATTAAATACCATTTGGAGGCATTTAATGTTCGAGCAAAAACGGCTGATTTTCGACAAAAGAGATAACACCCCCCCATTACGTCATGCTTCAGAAATGTGGAAAATGGTCCGTTTTCAAATGTTTTATTTTTGGACGTCAGTTCACATTTGTAGGTGGATCATCAGTGTTAGAGCTAAAATTAGCATGTTTAAAGTGATTTTCATGCTTCCAGGGGCCCAAAACACAAGATTTATGGAATGGTTAAAAGTGCATGAAAATGGCCAATTTACTCACTCTGAGTTCTCAAAAAGGGTTTCTTCACCCCGGGAAGTTAATTAAATACCATTTGGAGGCATTTAATGTTCGAGCAAAAACGTCTGATTTTCGACAAAAGAGATAACACCCCCCCATTACGTCATGCTTCAGAAATGTGGAAAATGGTCCGTTTTCAAATGTTTTTTTTTTGAACGTCAGTTCACATTTGTAGGTGGATCATCAGTGTTAGAGCTAAAATTAGCATGTTTAAAGTGATTTTCATGCTTCCAGGGGCTCGGGAAGTTAATTAAATACCATTTGGAGGCATTTAATGTTCGAGCAAAAACGGCTGATTTTCGACAAAAGAGATAACACCCCCCATTACGTCATGCTTCAGAAATGTGGAAAATGGTCCGTTTTCAAATGTTTTATTTTTGAACGTCAGTTCACATTTGTAGGTGGATCATCAGTGTTTGAGCTAAAATTAGCATGTTTAAAGTGATTTTCCTGCTTCCAGGGGCCCAAAACACAAGATTTATGGAATGGTTAAAAGTGCATGAAAATGGCCAATTTACTCACTCTGAGTTCTCAAAAAGGGTTTCTTCACCCCGAGAAGTTAATTAAATACCATTTGGAGGCATTTAATGTTCGAGCAAAAACGGCTGATTTTCGACAAAAGAGATAACACCCCCCCATTACGTCATGCTTCAGAAATGTGGAAAATGGTCCGTTTTCAAATGTTTTATTTTTGAACGTCAGTTCACATTTGTAGGTGGATCATCAGTGTTAGAGCTAAAATTAGCATGTTTAAAGTGATTTTCATGCTTCCAGGGGCTCGGGAAGTTAATTAAATACCATTTGGAGGCATTTATTGTTCGAGCAAAAACGGCTGATTTTCGACAAAAGAGATAACACCCCCCCATTACGTCATGCTTCAGAAATGTGGAAAATGGTCCGTTTTCAAATGTTTTATTTTTGAACGTCAGTTCACATTTGTAGGTGGATCATCAGTGTTAGAGCTAAAATTAGCATGTTTAAAGTGATTTTCATGCTTCCAGGGGCCCAAAACACAAGATTTATGGAATGGTTAAAAGTGCATGAAAATGGCCAATTTACTCACTCTGAGTTCTCAAAAAGGGTTTCTTCACCCCGGGAAGTTAATTAAATACCATTTGGAGGCATTTAATGTTCGAGCAAAAACGGCTGATTTTCGACAAAAGAGATAACACCCCCCCATTACGTCATGCTTCAGAAATGTGGAAAATGGTCCGTTTTCAAATGTTTTATTTTTGAACGTCAGTTCACATTTGTAGGTGGATAATCAGTGTTAGAGCTAAAATTAGCATGTTTAAAGTGATTTTCATGCTTCCAGGGGCTCGGGAAGTGAAATAAATACCATTTGGAGGCATTTAATGTTCGAGCAAAAACGGCTGATTTTCGACAAAAGAGATAACACCCCCCATTACGTCATGCTTCAGAAATGTGGAAAATGGTCCGTTTTCAAATGTTTTATTTTTGAACGTCAGTTCACATTTGTAGGTGGATCATCAGTGTTAGAGCTAAAATTAGCATGTTTAAAGTGATTTTCATGCTTCCAGGGGCTCGGGAAGTTAATTAAATACCATTTGGAGGCATTTAATGTTCGAGCAAAAACGGCTGATTTTCGACAAAAGAGATAACACCCCCCCATTACGTCATGCTTCAGAAATGTGGAAAATGGTCCGTTTTCAAATGTTTTATTTTTGGACGTCAGTTCACATTTGTAGGTGGATCATCAGTGTTAGAGCTAAAATTAGCATGTTTAAAGTGATTTTCATGCTTCCAGGGGCCCAAAACACAAGATTTATGGAATGGTTAAAAGTGCATGAAAATGGCCAATTTACTCACTCTGAGTTCTCAAAAAGGGTTTCTTCACCCCGGGAAGTTAATTAAATACCATTTGGAGGCATTTAATGTTCGAGCAAAAACGGCTGATTTTCGACAAAAGAGATAACACCCCCCCATTACGTCATGCTTCAGAAATGTGGAAAATGGTCCGTTTTCAAATGTTTTTTTTTTGAACGTCAGTTCACATTTGTAGGTGGATCATCAGTGTTAGAGCTAAAATTAGCATGTTTAAAGTGATTTTCATGCTTCCAGGGGCTCGGGAAGTTAATTAAATACCATTTGGAGGCATTTAATGTTCGAGCAAAAACGGCTGATTTTCGACAAAAGAGATAACACCCCCCATTACGTCATGCTTCAGAAATGTGGAAAATGGTCCGTTTTCAAATGTTTTATTTTTGAACGTCAGTTCACATTTGTAGGTGGATCATCAGTGTTTGAGCTAAAATTAGCATGTTTAAAGTGATTTTCCTGCTTCCAGGGGCCCAAAACACAAGATTTATGGAATGGTTAAAAGTGCATGAAAATGGCCAATTTACTCACTCTGAGTTCTCAAAAAGGGTTTCTTCACCCCGAGAAGTTAATTAAATACCATTTGGAGGCATTTAATGTTCGAGCAAAAACGGCTGATTTTCGACAAAAGAGATAACACCCCCCCATTACGTCATGCTTCAGAAATGTGGAAAATGGTCCGTTTTCAAATGTTTTATTTTTGAACGTCAGTTCACATTTGTAGGTGGATCATCAGTGTTAGAGCTAAAATTAGCATGTTTAAAGTGATTTTCATGCTTCCAGGGGCTCGGGAAGTTAATTAAATACCATTTGGAGGCATTTATTGTTCGAGCAAAAACGGCTGATTTTCGACAAAAGAGATAACACCCCCCCATTACGTCATGCTTCAGAAATGTGGAAAATGGTCCGTTTTCAAATGTTTTATTTTTGAACGTCAGTTCACATTTGTAGGTGGATCATCAGTGTTAGAGCTAAAATTAGCATGTTTAAAGTGATTTTCATGCTTCCAGGGGCCCAAAACACAAGATTTATGGAATGGTTAAAAGTGCATGAAAATGGCCAATTTACTCACTCTGAGTTCTCAAAAAGGGTTTCTTCACCCCGGGAAGTTAATTAAATACCATTTGGAGGCATTTAATGTTCGAGCAAAAACGGCTGATTTTCGACAAAAGAGATAACACCCCCCCATTACGTCATGCTTCAGAAATGTGGAAAATGGTCCGTTTTCAAATGTTTTATTTTTGAACGTCAGTTCACATTTGTAGGTGGATAATCAGTGTTAGAGCTAAAATTAGCATGTTTAAAGTGATTTTCATGCTTCCAGGGGCTCGGGAAGTGAAATAAATACCATTTGGAGGCATTTAATGTTCGAGCAAAAACGGCTGATTTTCGACAAAAGAGATAACACCCCCCCATTACGTCATGCTTCAGAAATGTGGAAAATGGTCCGTTTTCAAATGTTTTATTTTTGAACGTCAGTTCACATTTGTAGGTGGATCATCAGTGTTAGAGCTAAAATTAGCATGTTTAAAGTGATTTTCATGCTTCCAGGGGCTCGGGAAGTTAATTAAATACCATTTGGAGGCATTTCATGTTCGAGCAAAAACGGCTGATTTTCGACAAAAGAGATAACACCCCCCCATTACGTCATGCTTCAGAAATGTGGAAAATGGTCCGTTTTCAAATGTTTTATTTTTGAACGTCAGTTCACATTTGTAGGTGGATAATCAGTGTTAGAGCTAAAATTAGCATGTTTAAAGTGATTTTCATGCTTCCAGGGGCTCGGGAAGTGAAATAAATACCATTTGGAGGCATTTAATGTTCGAGCAAAAACGGCTGATTTTCGACAAAAGAGATAACACCCCCCCATTACGTCATGCTTCAGAAATGTGGAAAATGGTCCGTTTTCAAATGTTTTATTTTTGAACGTCAGTTCACATTTGTAGGTGGATCATCAGTGTTAGAGCTAAAATTAGCATGTTTAAAGTGATTTTCATGCTTCCAGGGGCTCGGGAAGTTAATTAAATACCATTTGGAGGCATTTAATGTTCGAGCAAAAACGGCTGATTTTCGACAAAAGAGATAACACCCCCCCATTACGTCATGCTTCAGAAATGTGGAAAATGGTCCGTTTTCAAATGTTTTATTTTTGAACGTCAGTTCACATTTGTAGGTGGATCATCAGTGTTAGAGCTAAAATTAGCATGTTTAAAGTGATTTTCATGCTTCCAGGGGCCCAAAACACAAGATTTATGGAATGGTTAAAAGTGCATGAAAATGGCCAATTTACTCACTCTGAGTTCTCAAAAAGGGTTTCTTCACCCCGGGAAGTTAATTAAATACCATTTGGAGGCATTTAATGTTCGAGCAAAAACGGCTGATTTTCGACAAAAGAGATAACACCCCCCCATTACGTCATGCTTCAGAAATGTGGAAAATGGTCCGTTTTCAAATGTTTTATTTTTGAATGTCAGTTCACATTTGTAGGTGGATCATCAGTGTTAGAGCTAAAATTAGCATGTTTAAAGTGATTTTCATGCTCCAGGGGCTCGGGAAGTTAATTAAATACCATTTGGAGGCATTTAATGTTCGAGCAAAAACTGCTGATTTTCGACAAAAGAGATAACACCCCCCCATTACGTCATGCTTCAGAAATGTGGAAAATGGTCCGTTTTCAAATGTTTTATTTTTGAACGTCAGTTCACATTTGTAGGTGGATCATCAGTGTTAGAGCTAAAATTAGCATGTTTAAAGTGATTTTCATGCTTCCAGGGGCTCGGGAAGTTAATTAAATACCATTTGGAGGCATTTAATGTTCGAGCAAAAACGGCTGATTTTTGACAAAAGAGATAACACCCCCCCATTACGTCATGCTTCAGAAATGTGGAAAATGGTCCGTTTTCAAATGTTTTATTTTTGAACGTCAGTTCACATTTGTAGGTGGATCATCAGTGTTAGAGCTAAAATTAGCATGTTTAAAGTGATTTTCATGCTTCCAGGGGCCCAAAACACAAGATTAATGGAATGGTTAAAAGTGCATGAAAATGGCCAATTTACTCACTCTGAGTTCTCAAAAAGGGTTTCTTCACCCCGGGAAGTGAAATAAATACCATTTGGAGGCATTTAATGTTCGAGCAAAAACGGCTGATTTTCGACAAAAGAGATAACACCCCCCCATTACGTCATGCTTCAGAAATGTGGAAAATGGTCCGTTTTCAAATGTTTTATTTTTGAACGTCAGTTCACATTTGTAGGTGGATCATCAGTGTTAGAGCTAAAATTAGCATGTTTAAAGTGATTTTCATGCTTCCAGGGGCTCGGGAAGTTAATTAAATACCATTTGGAGGCATTTAATGTTCGAGCAAAAACGGCTGATTTTCGACAAAAGAGATAACACCCCCCCATTACGTCATGCTTCAGAAATGTGGAAAATGGTCCGTTTTCAAATGTTTTATTTTTGAACGTCAGTTCACATTTGTAGGTGGATCATCAGTGTTAGAGCTAAAATTAGCATGTTTAAAGTGATTTTCATGCTTCCAGGGGCCCAAAACACAAGATTTAAGGAATGGTTAAAAGTGCATGAAAATGGCCAATTTACTCACTCTGAGTTCTCAAAAAGGGTTTCTTCACCCTGGGAAGTTAATTAAATACCATTTGGAGGCATTTAATGTTCGAGCAAAAACGGCTGATTTTCGACAAAAGAGATAACACCCCCCCATTACGTCATGCTTCAGAAATGTGGAAAATGGTCCGTTTTCAAATGTTTTATTTTTGAACGTCAGTTCACATTTGTAGGTGGATCATCAGTGTTAGAGCTAAAATTAGCATGTTTAAAGTGATTTTCATGCTTCCAGGGGCTCGGGAAGTTAATTAAATACCATTTGGAGGCATTTAATGTTCGAGCAAAAACGGCTGATTTTCGACAAAAGAGATAACACCCCCCCATTACGTCATGCTTCAGAAATGTGGAAAATGGTCCGTTTTCAAATGTTTTATTTTTGAACGTCAGTTCACATTTGTAGGTGGATCATCAGTGTTAGAGCTAAAATTAGCATGTTTAAAGTGATTTTCATGCTTCCAGGGGCCCAAAACACAATATTAATGGAATGGTTAAAAGTGCATGAAAATGGCCAATTTACTCACTCTGATTTCTCAAAAAGCGTTTCTTCACCCCGGGAAGTGAAATAAATACCATTTGGAGGCATTTATTGTTCGAGCAAAAACGGCTGATTTTCGACAAAAGAGATAACACCCCCCCATTACGTCATGCTTCAGAAATGTGGAAAATGGTCCGTTTTCAAATGTTTTATTTTTGTACGTCAGTTCACATTTGTAGGTGGATCATCAGTGTTAGAGCTAAAATTAGCATGTTTAAAGTGATTTTCATGCTTCCAGGGGCTCGGGAAGTTAATTAAATACCATTTGGAGGCATTTAATGTTCGAGCAAAAACGGCTGATTTTCGACAAAAGAGATAACACCCCCCCATTACGTCATGCTTCAGAAATGTGGAAAATGGTCCGTTTTCAAATGTTTTATTTTTGGACGTCAGTTCACATTTGTAGGTGGATCATCAGTGTTAGAGCTAAAATTAGCATGTTTAAAGTGATTTTCATGCTTCCAGGGGCCCAAAACACAAGATTTATGGAATGGTTAAAAGTGCATGAAAATGGCCAATTTACTCACTCTGAGTTCTCAAAAAGGGTTTCTTCACCCCGGGAAGTTAATTAAATACCATTTGGAGGCATTTAATGTTCGAGCAAAAACGGCTGATTTTCGACAAAAGAGATAACACCCCCCCATTACGTCATGCTTCAGAAATGTGGAAAATGGTCCGTTTTCAAATGTTTTTTTTTTGAACGTCAGTTCACATTTGTAGGTGGATCATCAGTGTTAGAGCTAAAATTAGCATGTTTAAAGTGATTTTCATGCTTCCAGGGGCTCGGGAAGTTAATTAAATACCATTTGGAGGCATTTAATGTTCGAGCAAAAACGGCTGATTTTCGACAAAAGAGATAACACCCCCCATTACGTCATGCTTCAGAAATGTGGAAAATGGTCCGTTTTCAAATGTTTTATTTTTGAACGTCAGTTCACATTTGTAGGTGGATCATCAGTGTTAGAGCTAAAATTAGCATGTTTAAAGTGATTTTCCTGCTTCCAGGGGCCCAAAACACAAGATTTATGGAATGGTTAAAAGTGCATGAAAATGGCCAATTTACTCACTCTGAGTTCTCAAAAAGGGTTTCTTCACCCCGAGAAGTTAATTAAATACCATTTGGAGGCATTTAATGTTCGAGCAAAAACGGCTGATTTTCGACAAAAGAGATAACACCCCCCCATTACGTCATGCTTCAGAAATGTGGAAAATGGTCCGTTTTCAAATGTTTTATTTTTGAACGTCAGTTCACATTTGTAGGTGGATCATCAGTGTTAGAGCTAAAATTAGCATGTTTAAAGTGATTTTCATGCTTCCAGGGGCTCGGGAAGTTAATTAAATACCATTTGGAGGCATTTATTGTTCGAGCAAAAACGGCTGATTTTCGACAAAAGAGATAACACCCCCCCATTACGTCATGCTTCAGAAATGTGGAAAATGGTCCGTTTTCAAAAGTTTTATTTTTGAACGTCAGTTCACATTTGTAGGTGGATCATCAGTGTTAGAGCTAAAATTAGCATGTTTAAAGTGATTTTCATGCTTCCAGGGGCCCAAAACACAAGATTTATGGAATGGTTAAAAGTGCATGTTAATGGCCAATTTACTCACTCTGAGTTCTCAAAAAGGGTTTCTTCACCCCGGGAAGTTAATTAAATACCATTTGGAGGCATTTAATGTTCGAGCAAAAACGGCTGATTTTCGACAAAAGAGATAACACCCCCCAATTACGTCATGCTTCAGAAATGTGGAAAATGGTCCGTTTTCAAATGTTTTATTTTTGAACGTCAGTTCACATTTGTAGGTGGATCATCAGTGTTAGAGCTAAAATTAGCATGTTTAAAGTGATTTTCATGCTTCCAGGGGCTCGGGAAGTTAATTAAATACCATTTGGAGGCATTTCATGTTCGAGCAAAAACGGCTGATTTTCGACAAAAGAGATAACACCCCCCCATTACGTCATGCTTCAGAAATGTGGAAAATGGTCCGTTTTCAAATGTTTTATTTTTGAACGTCAGTTCACATTTGTAGGTGGATAATCAGTGTTAGAGCTAAAATTAGCATGTTTAAAGTGATTTTCATGCTTCCAGGGGCTTGGGAAGTGAAATAAATACCATTTGGAGGCATTTAATGTTCGAGCAAAAACGGCTGATTTTCGACAAAAGAGATAACACCCCCCCATTACGTCATGCTTCAGAAATGTGGAAAATGGTCCGTTTTCAAATGTTTTATTTTTGAACGTCAGTTCACATTTGTAGGTGGATCATCAGTGTTAGAGCTAAAATTAGCATGTTTAAAGTGATTTTCATGCTTCCAGGGGCTCGGGAAGTTAATTAAATACCATTTGGAGGCATTTAATGTTCGAGCAAAAACGGCTGATTTTCGACAAAAGAGATAACACCCCCCCATTACGTCATGCTTCAGAAATGTGGAAAATGGTCCGTTTTCAAATGTTTTATTTTTGAACGTCAGTTCACATTTGTAGGTGGATCATCAGTGTTAGAGCTAAAATTAGCATGTTTAAAGTGATTTTCATGCTTCCAGGGGCCCAAAACACAAGATTTATGGAATGGTTAAAAGTGCATGAAAATGGCCAATTTACTCACTCTGAGTTCTCAAAAAGGGTTTCTTCACCCCGGGAAGTTAATTAAATACCATTTGGAGGCATTTAATGTTCGAGCAAAAACGGCTGATTTTCGACAAAAGAGATAACACCCCCCCATTACGTCATGCTTCAGAAATGTGGAAAATGGTCCGTTTTCAAATGTTTTATTTTTGAATGTCAGTTCACATTTGTAGGTGGATCATCAGTGTTAGAGCTAAAATTAGCATGTTTAAAGTGATTTTCATGCTCCAGGGGCTCGGGAAGTTAATTAAATACCATTTGGAGGCATTTAATGTTCGAGCAAAAACTGCTGATTTTCGACAAAAGAGATAACACCCCCCCATTACGTCATGCTTCAGAAATGTGGAAAATGGTCCGTTTTCAAATGTTTTATTTTTGAACGTCAGTTCACATTTGTAGGTGGATCATCAGTGTTAGAGCTAAAATTAGCATGTTTAAAGTGATTTTCATGCTTCCAGGGGCTCGGGAAGTTAATTAAATACCATTTGGAGGCATTTAATGTTCGAGCAAAAACGGCTGATTTTTGACAAAAGAGATAACACCCCCCCATTACGTCATGCTTCAGAAATGTGGAAAATGGTCCGTTTTCAAATGTTTTATTTTTGAACGTCAGTTCACATTTGTAGGTGGATCATCAGTGTTAGAGCTAAAATTAGCATGTTTAAAGTGATTTTCATGCTTCCAGGGGCCCAAAACACAAGATTAATGGAATGGTTAAAAGTGCATGAAAATGGCCAATTTACTCACTCTGAGTTCTCAAAAAGGGTTTCTTCACCCCGGGAAGTGAAATAAATACCATTTGGAGGCATTTAATGTTCGAGCAAAAACGGCTGATTTTCGACAAAAGAGATAACACCCCCCCATTACGTCATGCTTCAGAAATGTGGAAAATGGTCCGTTTTCAAATGTTTTATTTTTGAACGTCAGTTCACATTTGTAGGTGGATCATCAGTGTTAGAGCTAAAATTAGCATGTTTAAAGTGATTTTCATGCTTCCAGGGGCTCGGGAAGTTAATTAAATACCATTTGGAGGCATTTAATGTTCGAGCAAAAACGGCTGATTTTCGACAAAAGAGATAACACCCCCCCATTACGTCATGCTTCAGAAATGTGGAAAATGGTCCGTTTTCAAATGTTTTATTTTTGAACGTCAGTTCACATTTGTAGGTGGATCATCAGTGTTAGAGCTAAAATTAGCATGTTTAAAGTGATTTTCATGCTTCCAGGGGCCCAAAACACAAGATTTAAGGAATGGTTAAAAGTGCATGAAAATGGCCAATTTACTCACTCTGAGTTCTCAAAAAGGGTTTCTTCACCCCGGGAAGTTAATTAAATACCATTTGGAGGCATTTAATGTTCGAGCAAAAACGGCTGATTTTCGACAAAAGAGATAACACCCCCCCATTACGTCATGCTTCAGAAATGTGGAAAATGGTCCGTTTTCAAATGTTTTATTTTTGAACGTCAGTTCACATTTGTAGGTGGATCATCAGTGTTAGAGCTAAAATTAGCATGTTTAAAGTGATTTTCATGCTTCCAGGGGCTCGGGAAGTTAATTAAATACCATTTGGAGGCATTTAATGTTCGAGCAAAAACGGCTGATTTTCGACAAAAGAGATAACACCCCCCCATTACGTCATGCTTCAGAAATGTGGAAAATGGTCCGTTTTCAAATGTTTTATTTTTGAACGTCAGTTCACATTTGTAGGTGGATCATCAGTGTTAGAGCTAAAATTAGCATGTTTAAAGTGATTTTCATGCTTCCAGGGGCCCAAAACACAATATTAATGGAATGGTTAAAAGTGCATGAAAATGGCCAATTTACTCACTCTGATTTCTCAAAAAGGGTTTCTTCACCCCGGGAAGTGAAATAAATACCATTTGGAGGCATTTAATGTTCGAGCAAAAACGGCTGATTTTCGACAAAAGAGATAACACCCCCCCATTACGTCATGCTTCAGAAATGTGGAAAATGGTCCGTTTTCAAATGTTTTATTTTTGAACGTCAGTTCACATTTGTAGGTGGATCATCAGTGTTAGAGCTAAAATTAGCATGTTTAAAGTGATTTTCATGCTTCCAGGGGCTCGGGAAGTTAATTAAATACCATTTGGAGGCATTTAATGTTCGAGCAAAAACGGCTGATTTTCGACAAAAGAGATAACACCCCCCCATTACGTCATGCTTCAGAAATGTGGAAAATGGTCCGTTTTCAAATGTTTTATTTTTGAACGTCAGTTCACATTTGTAGGTGGATCATCAGTGTTAGAGCTAAAATTAGCATGTTTAAAGTGATTTTCATGCTTCCAGGGGCCCAAAACACAAGATTTATGGAATGGTTAAAAGTGCATGAAAATGGCCAATTTACTCACTCTGAGTTCTCAAAAAGGGTTTCTTCACCCCGGGAAGTTAATTAAATACCATTTGGAGGCATTTAATGTTCGAGCAAAAACGGCTGATTTTCGACAAAAGAGATAACACCCCCCCATTACGTCATGCTTCAGAAATGTGGAAAATGGTCCGTTTTCAAATGTTTTATTTTTGAATGTCAGTTCACATTTGTAGGTGGATCATCAGTGTTAGAGCTAAAATTAGCATGTTTAAAGTGATTTTCATGCTCCAGGGGCTCGGGAAGTTAATTAAATACCATTTGGAGGCATTTAATGTTCGAGCAAAAACTGCTGATTTTCGACAAAAGAGATAACACCCCCCCATTACGTCATGCTTCAGAAATGTGGAAAATGGTCCGTTTTCAAATGTTTTATTTTTGAACGTCAGTTCACATTTGTAGGTGGATCATCAGTGTTAGAGCTAAAATTAGCATGTTTAAAGTGATTTTCATGCTTCCAGGGGCTCGGGAAGTTAATTAAATACCATTTGGAGGCATTTAATGTTCGAGCAAAAACGGCTGATTTTTGACAAAAGAGATAACACCCCCCCATTACGTCATGCTTCAGAAATGTGGAAAATGGTCCGTTTTCAAATGTTTTATTTTTGAACGTCAGTTCACATTTGTAGGTGGATCATCAGTGTTAGAGCTAAAATTAGCATGTTTAAAGTGATTTTCATGCTTCCAGGGGCCCAAAACACAAGATTAATGGAATGGTTAAAAGTGCATGAAAATGGCCAATTTACTCACTCTGAGTTCTCAAAAAGGGTTTCTTCACCCCGGGAAGTGAAATAAATACCATTTGGAGGCATTTAATGTTCGAGCAAAAACGGCTGATTTTCGACAAAAGAGATAACACCCCCCCATTACGTCATGCTTCAGAAATGTGGAAAATGGTCCGTTTTCAAATGTTTTATTTTTGAACGTCAGTTCACATTTGTAGGTGGATCATCAGTGTTAGAGCTAAAATTAGCATGTTTAAAGTGATTTTCATGCTTCCAGGGGCTCGGGAAGTTAATTAAATACCATTTGGAGGCATTTAATGTTCGAGCAAAAACGGCTGATTTTCGACAAAAGAGATAACACCCCCCCATTACGTCATGCTTCAGAAATGTGGAAAATGGTCCGTTTTCAAATGTTTTATTTTTGAACGTCAGTTCACATTTGTAGGTGGATCATCAGTGTTAGAGCTAAAATTAGCATGTTTAAAGTGATTTTCATGCTTCCAGGGGCCCAAAACACAAGATTTAAGGAATGGTTAAAAGTGCATGAAAATGGCCAATTTACTCACTCTGAGTTCTCAAAAAGGGTTTCTTCACCCCGGGAAGTTAATTAAATACCATTTGGAGGCATTTAATGTTCGAGCAAAAACGGCTGATTTTCGACAAAAGAGATAACACCCCCCCATTACGTCATGCTTCAGAAATGTGGAAAATGGTCCGTTTTCAAATGTTTTATTTTTGAACGTCAGTTCACATTTGTAGGTGGATCATCAGTGTTAGAGCTAAAATTAGCATGTTTAAAGTGATTTTCATGCTTCCAGGGGCTCGGGAAGTTAATTAAATACCATTTGGAGGCATTTAATGTTCGAGCAAAAACGGCTGATTTTCGACAAAAGAGATAACACCCCCCCATTACGTCATGCTTCAGAAATGTGGAAAATGGTCCGTTTTCAAATGTTTTATTTTTGAACGTCAGTTCACATTTGTAGGTGGATCATCAGTGTTAGAGCTAAAATTAGCATGTTTAAAGTGATTTTCATGCTTCCAGGGGCCCAAAACACAATATTAATGGAATGGTTAAAAGTGCATGAAAATGGCCAATTTACTCACTCTGATTTCTCAAAAAGGGTTTCTTCACCCCGGGAAGTGAAATAAATACCATTTGGAGGCATTTAATGTTCGAGCAAAAACGGCTGATTTTCGACAAAAGAGATAACACCCCCCCATTACGTCATGCTTCAGAAATGTGGAAAATGGTCCGTTTTCAAATGTTTTATTTTTGAACGTCAGTTCACATTTGTAGGTGGATCATCAGTGTTAGAGCTAAAATTAGCATGTTTAAAGTGATTTTCATGCTTCCAGGGGCTCGGGAAGTTAATTAAATACCATTTGGAGGCATTTAATGTTCGAGCAAAAACGGCTGATTTTCGACAAAAGAGATAACACCCCCCCCATTACGTCATGCTTCAGAAATGTGGAAAATGGTCCGTTTTCAAATGTTTTATTTTTGAACGTCAGTTCACATTTGTAGGTGGATCATCAGTGTTAGAGCTAAAATTAGCATGTTTAAAGTGATTTTCATGCTTCCAGGGGCTCGGGAAGTTAATTAAATACCATTTGGAGGCATTTAATGTTCGAGCAAAAACGGCTGATTTTCGACAAAAGAGATAACACCCCCCCATTACGTCATGCTTCAGAAATGTGGAAAATGGTCCGTTTTCAAATGTTTTATTTTTGAACGTCAGTTCACATTTGTAGGTGGATCATCAGTGTTAGAGCTAAAATTAGCATGTTTAAAGTGATTTTCATGCTTCCAGGGGCCCAAAACACAAGATTTATGGAATGGTTAAAAGTGCATGAAAATGGCCAATTTACTCACTCTGAGTTCTCAAAAAGGGTTTCTTCACCCCGGGAAGTTAATTAAATACCATTTGGAGGCATTTAATGTTCGAGCAAAAACGGCTGATTTTCGACAAAAGAGATAACACCCCCCCATTACGTCATGCTTCAGAAATGTGGAAAATGGTCCGTTTTCAAATGTTTTATTTTTGAATGTCAGTTCACATTTGTAGGTGGATCATCAGTGTTAGAGCTAAAATTAGCATGTTTAAAGTGATTTTCATGCTCCAGGGGCTCGGGAAGTTAATTAAATACCATTTGGAGGCATTTAATGTTCGAGCAAAAACTGCTGATTTTCGACAAAAGAGATAACACCCCCCCATTACGTCATGCTTCAGAAATGTGGAAAATGGTCCGTTTTCAAATGTTTTATTTTTGAACGTCAGTTCACATTTGTAGGTGGATCATCAGTGTTAGAGCTAAAATTAGCATGTTTAAAGTGATTTTCATGCTTCCAGGGGCTCGGGAAGTTAATTAAATACCATTTGGAGGCATTTAATGTTCGAGCAAAAACGGCTGATTTTTGACAAAAGAGATAACACCCCCCCATTACGTCATGCTTCAGAAATGTGGAAAATGGTCCGTTTTCAAATGTTTTATTTTTGAACGTCAGTTCACATTTGTAGGTGGATCATCAGTGTTAGAGCTAAAATTAGCATGTTTAAAGTGATTTTCATGCTTCCAGGGGCCCAAAACACAAGATTAATGGAATGGTTAAAAGTGCATGAAAATGGCCAATTTACTCACTCTGAGTTCTCAAAAAGGGTTTCTTCACCCCGGGAAGTGAAATAAATACCATTTGGAGGCATTTAATGTTCGAGCAAAAACGGCTGATTTTCGACAAAAGAGATAACACCCCCCCATTACGTCATGCTTCAGAAATGTGGAAAATGGTCCGTTTTCAAATGTTTTATTTTTGAACGTCAGTTCACATTTGTAGGTGGATCATCAGTGTTAGAGCTAAAATTAGCATGTTTAAAGTGATTTTCATGCTTCCAGGGGCTCGGGAAGTTAATTAAATACCATTTGGAGGCATTTAATGTTCGAGCAAAAACGGCTGATTTTCGACAAAAGAGATAACACCCCCCCATTACGTCATGCTTCAGAAATGTGGAAAATGGTCCGTTTTCAAATGTTTTATTTTTGAACGTCAGTTCACATTTGTAGGTGGATCATCAGTGTTAGAGCTAAAATTAGCATGTTTAAAGTGATTTTCATGCTTCCAGGGGCCCAAAACACAAGATTTAAGGAATGGTTAAAAGTGCATGAAAATGGCCAATTTACTCACTCTGAGTTCTCAAAAAGGGTTTCTTCACCCCGGGAAGTTAATTAAATACCATTTGGAGGCATTTAATGTTCGAGCAAAAACGGCTGATTTTCGACAAAAGAGATAACACCCCCCCATTACGTCATGCTTCAGAAATGTGGAAAATGGTCCGTTTTCAAATGTTTTATTTTTGAACGTCAGTTCACATTTGTAGGTGGATCATCAGTGTTAGAGCTAAAATTAGCATGTTTAAAGTGATTTTCATGCTTCCAGGGGCTCGGGAAGTTAATTAAATACCATTTGGAGGCATTTAATGTTCGAGCAAAAACGGCTGATTTTCGACAAAAGAGATAACACCCCCCCATTACGTCATGCTTCAGAAATGTGGAAAATGGTCCGTTTTCAAATGTTTTATTTTTGAACGTCAGTTCACATTTGTAGGTGGATCATCAGTGTTAGAGCTAAAATTAGCATGTTTAAAGTGATTTTCATGCTTCCAGGGGCCCAAAACACAATATTAATGGAATGGTTAAAAGTGCATGAAAATGGCCAATTTACTCACTCTGATTTCTCAAAAAGGGTTTCTTCACCCCGGGAAGTGAAATAAATACCATTTGGAGGCATTTAATGTTCGAGCAAAAACGGCTGATTTTCGACAAAAGAGATAACACCCCCCCATTACGTCATGCTTCAGAAATGTGGAAAATGGTCCGTTTTCAAATGTTTTATTTTTGAACGTCAGTTCACATTTGTAGGTGGATCATCAGTGTTAGAGCTAAAATTAGCATGTTTAAAGTGATTTTCATGCTTCCAGGGGCTCGGGAAGTTAATTAAATACCATTTGGAGGCATTTAATGTTCGAGCAAAAACGGCTGATTTTCGACAAAAGAGATAACACCCCCCCCATTACGTCATGCTTCAGAAATGTGGAAAATGGTCCGTTTTCAAATGTTTTATTTTTGAACGTCAGTTCACATTTGTAGGTGGATCATCAGTGTTAGAGCTAAAATTAGCATGTTTAAAGTGATTTTCATGCTTCCAGGGGCTCGGGAAGTTAATTAAATACCATTTGGAGGCATTTAATGTTCGAGCAAAAACGGCTGATTTTCGACAAAAGAGATAACACCCCCCCATTACGTCATGCTTCAGAAATGTGGAAAATGGTCCGTTTTCAAATGTTTTATTTTTGAACGTCAGTTCACATTTGTAGGTGGATCATCAGTGTTAGAGCTAAAATTAGCATGTTTAAAGTGATTTTCATGCTTCCAGGGGCCCAAAACACAAGATTTATGGAATGGTTAAAAGTGCATGAAAATGGCCAATTTACTCACTCTGAGTTCTCAAAAAGGGTTTCTTCACCCCGGGAAGTTAATTAAATACCATTTGGAGGCATTTAATGTTCGAGCAAAAACGGCAGATTTTCGACAAAAGAGATAACACCCCCCCATTATGTCATGCTTCAGAAATGTGGAAAATGGTCCGTTTTCAAATGTTTTATTTTTGAACGTCAGTTCACATTTGTAGGTGGATCATCAGTGTTAGAGCTAAAATTAGCATGTTTAAAGTGATTTTCATGCTTCCAGGGGCTCGGGAAGTTAATTAAATACCATTTGGAGGCATTTAATGTTCGAGCAAAAACGGCTGATTTTCGACAAAAGAGATAACACCCCCCCATTACGTCATGCTTCAGAAATGTGGAAAATGGTCCGTTTTCAAATGTTTTATTTTTGTACGTCAGTTCACATTTGTAGGTGGATCATCAGTGTTAGAGCTAAAATTAGCATGTTTAAAGTGATTTTCATGCTTCCAGGGGCTCGGGAAGTTAATTAAATACCATTTGGAGGCATTTAATGTTCGAGCAAAAACGGCTGATTTTTGACAAAAGAGATAACACCCCCCCATTACGTCATGCTTCAGAAATGTGGAAAATGGTCCGTTTTTAAATGTTTTATTTTTGAACGTCAGTTCACATTTGTAGGTGGATCATCAGTGTTAGAGCTAAAATTAGCATGTTTAAAGTGATTTTCATGCTTCCAGGGGCCCAAAACACAAGATTTATGGAATGGTTAAAAGTGCATGAAAATGGCCAATTTACTCACTCTGAGTTCTCAAAAAGGGTTTCTTCACCCCGGGAAGTTAATTAAATACCATTTGGAGGCATTTAATGTTCGAGCAAAAACAGCTGATTTTCGACAAAAGAGATAACACCCCCCCATTACGTCATGCTTCAGAAATGTGGAAAATGGTCCGTTTTCAAATGTTTTAATTTTGAACGTCAGTTCACATTTGTAGGTGGATCATCAGTGTTAGAGCTAAAATTAGCATGTTTAAAGTGATTTTCATGCTTCCAGGGGCCCAAAACACAAGATTTATGGAATGGTTAAAAGTGCATGAAAATGGCCAATTTACTCACTCTGAGTTCTCAAAAAGGGTTTCTTCACCCCGGGAAGTTAATTAAATACCATTTGGAGGCATTTAATGTTCGAGCAAAAACGGCTGATTTTCGACAAAAGAGATAACACCCCCCCATTACGTCATGCTTCAGAAATGTGGAAAATGGTCCGTTTTCAAATGTTTTATTTTTGAACGTCAGTTCACATTTGTAGGTGGATCATCAGTGTTAGAGCTAAAATTAGCATGTTTAAAGTGATTTTCATGCTTCCAGGGGCTCGGGAAGTTAATTAAATACCATTTGGAGGCATTTCATGTTCGAGCAAAAACGGCTGATTTTCGACAAAAGAGATAACACCCCCCCATTACGTCATGCTTCAGAAATGTGGAAAATGGTCCGTTTTCAAATGTTTTATTTTTGAACGTCAGTTCACATTTGTAGGTGGATAATCAGTGTTAGAGCTAAAATTAGCATGTTTAAAGTGATTTTCATGCTTCCAGGGGCTTGGGAAGTGAAATAAATACCATTTGGAGGCATTTAATGTTCGAGCAAAAACGGCTGATTTTCGACAAAAGAGATAACACCCCCCCATTACGTCATGCTTCAGAAATGTGGAAAATGGTCCGTTTTCAAATGTTTTATTTTTGAACGTCAGTTCACATTTGTAGGTGGATCATCAGTGTTAGAGCTAAAATTAGCATGTTTAAAGTGATTTTCATGCTTCCAGGGGCTCGGGAAGTTAATTAAATACCATTTGGAGGCATTTAATGTTCGAGCAAAAACGGCTGATTTTTGACAAAAGAGATAACACCCCCCCATTACGTCATGCTTCAGAAATGTGGAAAATGGTCCGTTTTCAAATGTTTTATTTTTGAACGTCAGTTCACATTTGTAGGTGGATCATCAGTGTTAGAGCTAAAATTAGCATGTTTAAAGTGATTTTCATGCTTCCAGGGGCTCGGGAAGTTAATTAAATACCATTTGGAGGCATTTATTGTTCGAGCAAAAACGGCTGATTTTCGACAAAAGAGATAACACCCCCCCATTACGTCATGCTTCAGAAATGTGGAAAATGGTCCGTTTTCAAAAGTTTTATTTTTGAACGTCAGTTCACATTTGTAGGTGGATCATCAGTGTTAGAGCTAAAATTAGCATGTTTAAAGTGATTTTCATGCTTCCAGGGGCCCAAAACACAAGATTTATGGAATGGTTAAAAGTGCATGTTAATGGCCAATTTACTCACTCTGAGTTCTCAAAAAGGGTTTCTTCACCCCGGGAAGTTAATTAAATACCATTTGGAGGCATTTAATGTTCGAGCAAAAACGGCTGATTTTCGACAAAAGAGATAACACCCCCCAATTACGTCATGCTTCAGAAATGTGGAAAATGGTCCGTTTTCAAATGTTTTATTTTTGAACGTCAGTTCACATTTGTAGGTGGATCATCAGTGTTAGAGCTAAAATTAGCATGTTTAAAGTGATTTTCATGCTTCCAGGGGCTCGGGAAGTTAATTAAATACCATTTGGAGGCATTTCATGTTCGAGCAAAAACGGCTGATTTTCGACAAAAGAGATAACACCCCCCCATTACGTCATGCTTCAGAAATGTGGAAAATGGTCCGTTTTCAAATGTTTTATTTTTGAACGTCAGTTCACATTTGTAGGTGGATAATCAGTGTTAGAGCTAAAATTAGCATGTTTAAAGTGATTTTCATGCTTCCAGGGGCTTGGGAAGTGAAATAAATACCATTTGGAGGCATTTAATGTTCGAGCAAAAACGGCTGATTTTCGACAAAAGAGATAACACCCCCCCATTACGTCATGCTTCAGAAATGTGGAAAATGGTCCGTTTTCAAATGTTTTATTTTTGAACGTCAGTTCACATTTGTAGGTGGATCATCAGTGTTAGAGCTAAAATTAGCATGTTTAAAGTGATTTTCATGCTTCCAGGGGCTCGGGAAGTTAATTAAATACCATTTGGAGGCATTTAATGTTCGAGCAAAAACGGCTGATTTTCGACAAAAGAGATAACACCCCCCCATTACGTCATGCTTCAGAAATGTGGAAAATGGTCCGTTTTCAAATGTTTTATTTTTGAACGTCAGTTCACATTTGTAGGTGGATCATCAGTGTTAGAGCTAAAATTAGCATGTTTAAAGTGATTTTCATGCTTCCAGGGGCCCAAAACACAAGATTTATGGAATGGTTAAAAGTGCATGAAAATGGCCAATTTACTCACTCTGAGTTCTCAAAAAGGGTTTCTTCACCCCGGGAAGTTAATTAAATACCATTTGGAGGCATTTAATGTTCGAGCAAAAACGGCTGATTTTCGACAAAAGAGATAACACCCCCCCATTACGTCATGCTTCAGAAATGTGGAAAATGGTCCGTTTTCAAATGTTTTATTTTTGAATGTCAGTTCACATTTGTAGGTGGATCATCAGTGTTAGAGCTAAAATTAGCATGTTTAAAGTGATTTTCATGCTCCAGGGGCTCGGGAAGTTAATTAAATACCATTTGGAGGCATTTAATGTTCGAGCAAAAACTGCTGATTTTCGACAAAAGAGATAACACCCCCCCATTACGTCATGCTTCAGAAATGTGGAAAATGGTCCGTTTTCAAATGTTTTATTTTTGAACGTCAGTTCACATTTGTAGGTGGATCATCAGTGTTAGAGCTAAAATTAGCATGTTTAAAGTGATTTTCATGCTTCCAGGGGCTCGGGAAGTTAATTAAATACCATTTGGAGGCATTTAATGTTCGAGCAAAAACGGCTGATTTTTGACAAAAGAGATAACACCCCCCCATTACGTCATGCTTCAGAAATGTGGAAAATGGTCCGTTTTCAAATGTTTTATTTTTGAACGTCAGTTCACATTTGTAGGTGGATCATCAGTGTTAGAGCTAAAATTAGCATGTTTAAAGTGATTTTCATGCTTCCAGGGGCCCAAAACACAAGATTAATGGAATGGTTAAAAGTGCATGAAAATGGCCAATTTACTCACTCTGAGTTCTCAAAAAGGGTTTCTTCACCCCGGGAAGTGAAATAAATACCATTTGGAGGCATTTAATGTTCGAGCAAAAACGGCTGATTTTCGACAAAAGAGATAACACCCCCCCATTACGTCATGCTTCAGAAATGTGGAAAATGGTCCGTTTTCAAATGTTTTATTTTTGAACGTCAGTTCACATTTGTAGGTGGATCATCAGTGTTAGAGCTAAAATTAGCATGTTTAAAGTGATTTTCATGCTTCCAGGGGCCCAAAACACAATATTAATGGAATGGTTAAAAGTGCATGAAAATGGCCAATTTACTCACTCTGATTTCTCAAAAAGGGTTTCTTCACCCCGGGAAGTGAAATAAATACCATTTGGAGGCATTTATTGTTCGAGCAAAAACGGCTGATTTTCGACAAAAGAGATAACACCCCCCCATTACGTCATGCTTCAGAAATGTGGAAAATGGTCCGTTTTCAAATGTTTTATTTTTGTACGTCAGTTCACATTTGTAGGTGGATCATCAGTGTTAGAGCTAAAATTAGCATGTTTAAAGTGATTTTCATGCTTCCAGGGGCTCGGGAAGTTAATTAAATACCATTTGGAGGCATTTAATGTTCGAGCAAAAACGGCTGATTTTCGACAAAAGAGATAACACCCCCCCATTACGTCATGCTTCAGAAATGTGGAAAATGGTCCGTTTTCAAATGTTTTATTTTTGGACGTCAGTTCACATTTGTAGGTGGATCATCAGTGTTAGAGCTAAAATTAGCATGTTTAAAGTGATTTTCATGCTTCCAGGGGCCCAAAACACAAGATTTATGGAATGGTTAAAAGTGCATGAAAATGGCCAATTTACTCACTCTGAGTTCTCAAAAAGGGTTTCTTCACCCCGGGAAGTTAATTAAATACCATTTGGAGGCATTTAATGTTCGAGCAAAAACGGCTGATTTTCGACAAAAGAGATAACACCCCCCCCATTACGTCATGCTTCAGAAATGTGGAAAATGGTCCGTTTTCAAATGTTTTTTTTTTGAACGTCAGTTCACATTTGTAGGTGGATCATCAGTGTTAGAGCTAAAATTAGCATGTTTAAAGTGATTTTCATGCTTCCAGGGGCTCGGGAAGTTAATTAAATACCATTTGGAGGCATTTAATGTTCGAGCAAAAACGGCTGATTTTCGACAAAAGAGATAACACCCCCCATTACGTCATGCTTCAGAAATGTGGAAAATGGTCCGTTTTCAAATGTTTTATTTTTGAACGTCAGTTCACATTTGTAGGTGGATCATCAGTGTTAGAGCTAAAATTAGCATGTTTAAAGTGATTTTCCTGCTTCCAGGGGCCCAAAACACAAGATTTATGGAATGGTTAAAAGTGCATGAAAATGGCCAATTTACTCACTCTGAGTTCTCAAAAAGGGTTTCTTCACCCCGAGAAGTTAATTAAATACCATTTGGAGGCATTTAATGTTCGAGCAAAAACGGCTGATTTTCGACAAAAGAGATAACACCCCCCCATTACGTCATGCTTCAGAAATGTGGAAAATGTTCCGTTTTCAAATGTTTTATTTTTGAACGTCAGTTCACATTTGTAGGTGGATCATCAGTGTTAGAGCTAAAATTAGCATGTTTAAAGTGATTTTCATGCTTCCAGGGGCTCGGGAAGTTAATTAAATACCATTTGGAGGCATTTATTGTTCGAGCAAAAACGGCTGATTTTCGACAAAAGAGATAACACCCCCCCATTACGTCATGCTTCAGAAATGTGGAAAATGGTCCGTTTTCAAAAGTTTTATTTTTGAACGTCAGTTCACATTTGTAGGTGGATCATCAGTGTTAGAGCTAAAATTAGCATGTTTAAAGTGATTTTCATGCTTCCAGGGGCCCAAAACACAAGATTTATGGAATGGTTAAAAGTGCATGTTAATGGCCAATTTACTCACTCTGAGTTCTCAAAAAGGGTTTCTTCACCCCGGGAAGTTAATTAAATACCATTTGGAGGCATTTAATGTTCGAGCAAAAACGGCTGATTTTCGACAAAAGAGATAACACCCCCCAATTACGTCATGCTTCAGAAATGTGGAAAATGGTCCGTTTTCAAATGTTTTATTTTTGAACGTCAGTTCACATTTGTAGGTGGATCATCAGTGTTAGAGCTAAAATTAGCATGTTTAAAGTGATTTTCATGCTTCCAGGGGCTCGGGAAGTTAATTAAATACCATTTGGAGGCATTTCATGTTCGAGCAAAAACGGCTGATTTTCGACAAAAGAGATAACACCCCCCCATTACGTCATGCTTCAGAAATGTGGAAAATGGTCCGTTTTCAAATGTTTTATTTTTGAACGTCAGTTCACATTTGTAGGTGGATAATCAGTGTTAGAGCTAAAATTAGCATGTTTAAAGTGATTTTCATGCTTCCAGGGGCTTGGGAAGTGAAATAAATACCATTTGGAGGCATTTAATGTTCGAGCAAAAACGGCTGATTTTCGACAAAAGAGATAACACCCCCCCATTACGTCATGCTTCAGAAATGTGGAAAATGGTCCGTTTTCAAATGTTTTATTTTTGAACGTCAGTTCACATTTGTAGGTGGATCATCAGTGTTAGAGCTAAAATTAGCATGTTTAAAGTGATTTTCATGCTTCCAGGGGCTCGGGAAGTTAATTAAATACCATTTGGAGGCATTTAATGTTCGAGCAAAAACGGCTGATTTTCGACAAAAGAGATAACACCCCCCCATTACGTCATGCTTCAGAAATGTGGAAAATGGTCCGTTTTCAAATGTTTTATTTTTGAACGTCAGTTCACATTTGTAGGTGGATCATCAGTGTTAGAGCTAAAATTAGCATGTTTAAAGTGATTTTCATGCTTCCAGGGGCCCAAAACACAAGATTTATGGAATGGTTAAAAGTGCATGAAAATGGCCAATTTACTCACTCTGAGTTCTCAAAAAGGGTTTCTTCACCCCGGGAAGTTAATTAAATACCATTTGGAGGCATTTAATGTTCGAGCAAAAACGGCTGATTTTCGACAAAAGAGATAACACCCCCCCATTACGTCATGCTTCAGAAATGTGGAAAATGGTCCGTTTTCAAATGTTTTATTTTTGAATGTCAGTTCACATTTGTAGGTGGATCATCAGTGTTAGAGCTAAAATTAGCATGTTTAAAGTGATTTTCATGCTCCAGGGGCTCGGGAAGTTAATTAAATACCATTTGGAGGCATTTAATGTTCGAGCAAAAACTGCTGATTTTCGACAAAAGAGATAACACCCCCCCATTACGTCATGCTTCAGAAATGTGGAAAATGGTCCGTTTTCAAATGTTTTATTTTTGAACGTCAGTTCACATTTGTAGGTGGATCATCAGTGTTAGAGCTAAAATTAGCATGTTTAAAGTGATTTTCATGCTTCCAGGGGCTCGGGAAGTTAATTAAATACCATTTGGAGGCATTTAATGTTCGAGCAAAAACGGCTGATTTTTGACAAAAGAGATAACACCCCCCCATTACGTCATGCTTCAGAAATGTGGAAAATGGTCCGTTTTCAAATGTTTTATTTTTGAACGTAAGTTCACATTTGTAGGTGGATCATCAGTGTTAGAGCTAAAATTAGCATGTTTAAAGTGATTTTCATGCTTCCAGGGGCCCAAAACACAAGATTAATGGAATGGTTAAAAGTGCATGAAAATGGCCAATTTACTCACTCTGAGTTCTCAAAAAGGGTTTCTTCACCCCGGGAAGTGAAATAAATACCATTTGGAGGCATTTAATGTTCGAGCAAAAACGGCTGATTTTCGACAAAAGAGATAACACCCCCCCATTACGTCATGCTTCAGAAATGTGGAAAATGGTCCGTTTTCAAATGTTTTATTTTTGAACGTCAGTTCACATTTGTAGGTGGATCATCAGTGTTAGAGCTAAAATTAGCATGTTTAAAGTGATTTTCATGCTTCCAGGGGCTCGGGAAGTTAATTAAATACCATTTGGAGGCATTTAATGTTCGAGCAAAAACGGCTGATTTTCGACAAAAGAGATAACACCCCCCCATTACGTCATGCTTCAGAAATGTGGAAAATGGTCCGTTTTCAAATGTTTTATTTTTGAACGTCAGTTCACATTTGTAGGTGGATCATCAGTGTTAGAGCTAAAATTAGCATGTTTAAAGTGATTTTCATGCTTCCAGGGGCCCAAAACACAAGATTTAAGGAATGGTTAAAAGTGCATGAAAATGGCCAATTTACTCACTCTGAGTTCTCAAAAAGGGTTTCTTCACCCCGGGAAGTTAATTAAATACCATTTGGAGGCATTTAATGTTCGAGCAAAAACGGCTGATTTTCGACAAAAGAGATAACACCCCCCCATTACGTCATGCTTCAGAAATGTGGAAAATGGTCCGTTTTCAAATGTTTTATTTTTGAACGTCAGTTCACATTTGTAGGTGGATCATCAGTGTTAGAGCTAAAATTAGCATGTTTAAAGTGATTTTCATGCTTCCAGGGGCTCGGGAAGTTAATTAAATACCATTTGGAGGCATTTAATGTTCGAGCAAAAACGGCTGATTTTCGACAAAAGAGATAACACCCCCCCATTACGTCATGCTTCAGAAATGTGGAAAATGGTCCGTTTTCAAATGTTTTATTTTTGAACGTCAGTTCACATTTGTAGGTGGATCATCAGTGTTAGAGCTAAAATTAGCATGTTTAAAGTGATTTTCATGCTTCCAGGGGCCCAAAACACAATATTAATGGAATGGTTAAAAGTGCATGAAAATGGCCAATTTACTCACTCTGATTTCTCAAAAAGGGTTTCTTCACCCCGGGAAGTGAAATAAATACCATTTGGAGGCATTTAATGTTCGAGCAAAAACGGCTGATTTTCGACAAAAGAGATAACACCCCCCCATTACGTCATGCTTCAGAAATGTGGAAAATGGTCCGTTTTCAAATGTTTTATTTTTGAACGTCAGTTCACATTTGTAGGTGGATCATCAGTGTTAGAGCTAAAATTAGCATGTTTAAAGTGATTTTCATGCTTCCAGGGGCTCGGGAAGTTAATTAAATACCATTTGGAGGCATTTAATGTTCGAGCAAAAACGGCTGATTTTCGACAAAAGAGATAACACCCCCCCATTACGTCATGCTTCAGAAATGTGGAAAATGGTCCGTTTTCAAATGTTTTATTTTTGAACGTCAGTTCACATTTGTAGGTGGATCATCAGTGTTAGAGCTAAAATTAGCATGTTTAAAGTGATTTTCATGCTTCCAGGGGCCCAAAACACAAGATTTATGGAATGGTTAAAAGTGCATGAAAATGGCCAATTTACTCACTCTGAGTTCTCAAAAAGGGTTTCTTCACCCCGGGAAGTTAAGTAAATACCATTTGGAGGCATTTAATGTTCGAGCAAAAACGGCTGATTTTCGACAAAAGAGATAACACCCCCCCATTACGTCATGCTTCAGAAATGTGGAAAATGGTCCGTTTTCAAATGTTTTATTTTTGAATGTCAGTTCACATTTGTAGGTGGATCATCAGTGTTAGAGCTAAAATTAGCATGTTTAAAGTGATTTTCATGCTCCAGGGGCTCGGGAAGTTAATTAAATACCATTTGGAGGCATTTAATGTTCGAGCAAAAACTGCTGATTTTCGACAAAAGAGATAACACCCCCCCATTACGTCATGCTTCAGAAATGTGGAAAATGGTCCGTTTTCAAATGTTTTATTTTTGAACGTCAGTTCACATTTGTAGGTGGATCATCAGTGTTAGAGCTAAAATTAGCATGTTTAAAGTGATTTTCATGCTTCCAGGGGCTCGGGAAGTTAATTAAATACCATTTGGAGGCATTTAATGTTCGAGCAAAAACGGCTGATTTTTGACAAAAGAGATAACACCCCCCCATTACGTCATGCTTCAGAAATGTGGAAAATGGTCCGTTTTCAAATGTTTTATTTTTGAACGTCAGTTCACATTTGTAGGTGGATCATCAGTGTTAGAGCTAAAATTAGCATGTTTAAAGTGATTTTCATGCTTCCAGGGGCCCAAAACACAAGATTAATGGAATGGTTAAAAGTGCATGAAAATGGCCAATTTACTCACTCTGAGTTCTCAAAAAGGGTTTCTTCACCCCGGGAAGTGAAATAAATACCATTTGGAGGCATTTAATGTTCGAGCAAAAACGGCTGATTTTCGACAAAAGAGATAACACCCCCCCATTACGTCATGCTTCAGAAATGTGGAAAATGGTCCGTTTTCAAATGTTTTATTTTTGAACGTCAGTTCACATTTGTAGGTGGATCATCAGTGTTAGAGCTAAAATTAGCATGTTTAAAGTGATTTTCATGCTTCCAGGGGCTCGGGAAGTTAATTAAATACCATTTGGAGGCATTTAATGTTCGAGCAAAAACGGCTGATTTTCGACAAAAGAGATAACACCCCCCCATTACGTCATGCTTCAGAAATGTGGAAAATGGTCCGTTTTCAAATGTTTTATTTTTGAACGTCAGTTCACATTTGTAGGTGGATCATCAGTGTTAGAGCTAAAATTAGCATGTTTAAAGTGATTTTCATGCTTCCAGGGGCCCAAAACACAAGATTTAAGGAATGGTTAAAAGTGCATGAAAATGGCCAATTTACTCACTCTGAGTTCTCAAAAAGGGTTTCTTCACCCCGGGAAGTTAATTAAATACCATTTGGAGGCATTTAATGTTCGAGCAAAAACGGCTGATTTTCGACAAAAGAGATAACACCCCCCCATTACGTCATGCTTCAGAAATGTGGAAAATGGTCCGTTTTCAAATGTTTTATTTTTGAACGTCAGTTCACATTTGTAGGTGGATCATCAGTGTTAGAGCTAAAATTAGCATGTTTAAAGTGATTTTCATGCTTCCAGGGGCTCGGGAAGTTAATTAAATACCATTTGGAGGCATTTAATGTTCGAGCAAAAACGGCTGATTTTCGACAAAAGAGATAACACCCCCCCATTACGTCATGCTTCAGAAATGTGGAAAATGGTCCGTTTTCAAATGTTTTATTTTTGAACGTCAGTTCACATTTGTAGGTGGATCATCAGTGTTAGAGCTAAAATTAGCATGTTTAAAGTGATTTTCATGCTTCCAGGGGCCCAAAACACAATATTAATGGAATGGTTAAAAGTGCATGAAAATGGCCAATTTACTCACTCTGATTTCTCAAAAAGGGTTTCTTCACCCCGGGAAGTGAAATAAATACCATTTGGAGGCATTTAATGTTCGAGCAAAAACGGCTGATTTTCGACAAAAGAGATAACACCCCCCCATTACGTCATGCTTCAGAAATGTGGAAAATGGTCCGTTTTCAAATGTTTTATTTTTGAACGTCAGTTCACATTTGTAGGTGGATCATCAGTGTTAGAGCTAAAATTAGCATGTTTAAAGTGATTTTCATGCTTCCAGGGGCCCGGGAAGTTAATTAAATACCATTTGGAGGCATTTAATGTTCGAGCAAAAACGGCTGATTTTCGACAAAAGAGATAACACCCCCCCATTATGTCATGCATCAGAAATGTGGAAAATGGTCCGTTTTCAAATGTTTTATTTTTGAACGTCAGTTCACATTTGTAGGTGGATCATCAGTGTTAGAGCTAAAATTAGCATGTTTAAAGTGATTTTCATGCTTCCAGGGGCTCGGGAAGTTAATTAAATACCATTTGGAGGCATTTAATGTTCGAGCAAAAACGGCTGATTTTCGACAAAAGAGATAACACCCCCCCATTACGTCATGCTTCAGAAATGTGGAAAATGGTCCGTTTTCAAATGTTTTATTTTTGAACGTCAGTTCACATTTGTAGGTGGATCATCAGTGTTAGAGCTAAAATTAGCATGTTTAAAGTGATTTTCATGCTTCCAGGGGCTCGGGAAGTTAATTAAATACCATTTGGAGGCATTTAATGTTCGAGCAAAAACGGCTGATTTTTGACAAAAGAGATAACACCCCCCCATTACGTCATGCTTCAGAAATGTGGAAAATGGTCCGTTTTTAAATGTTTTATTTTTGAACGTCAGTTCACATTTGTAGGTGGATCATCAGTGTTAGAGCTAAAATTAGCATGTTTAAAGTGATTTTCATGCTTCCAGGGGCCCAAAACACAAGATTTATGGAATGGTTAAAAGTGCATGAAAATGGCCAATTTACTCACTCTGAGTTCTCAAAAAGGGTTTCTTCACCCCGGGAAGTTAATTAAATACCATTTGGAGGCATTTAATGTTCGAGCAAAAACAGCTGATTTTCGACAAAAGAGATAACACCCCCCCATTACGTCATGCTTCAGAAATGTGGAAAATGGTCCGTTTTCAAATGTTTTAATTTTGAACGTCAGTTCACATTTGTAGGTGGATCATCAGTGTTAGAGCTAAAATTAGCATGTTTAAAGTGATTTTCATGCTTCCAGGGGCCCAAAACACAAGATTTATGGAATGGTTAAAAGTGCATGAAAATGGCCAATTTACTCACTCTGAGTTCTCAAAAAGGGTTTCTTCACCCCGGGAAGTTAATTAAATACCATTTGGAGGCATTTAATGTTCGAGCAAAAACGGCTGATTTTCGACAAAAGAGATAACACCCCCCCATTACGTCATGCTTCAGAAATGTGGAAAATGGTCCGTTTTCAAATGTTTTATTTTTGAACGTCAGTTCACATTTGTAGGTGGATCATCAGTGTTAGAGCTAAAATTAGCATGTTTAAAGTGATTTTCATGCTTCCAGGGGCTCGGGAAGTTAATTAAATACCATTTGGAGGCATTTCATGTTCGAGCAAAAACGGCTGATTTTCGACAAAAGAGATAACACCCCCCCATTACGTCATGCTTCAGAAATGTGGAAAATGGTCCGTTTTCAAATGTTTTATTTTTGAACGTCAGTTCACATTTGTAGGTGGATAATCAGTGTTAGAGCTAAAATTAGCATGTTTAAAGTGATTTTCATGCTTCCAGGGGCTTGGGAAGTGAAATAAATACCATTTGGAGGCATTTAATGTTCGAGCAAAAACGGCTGATTTTCGACAAAAGAGATAACACCCCCCCATTACGTCATGCTTCAGAAATGTGGAAAATGGTCCGTTTTCAAATGTTTTATTTTTGAACGTCAGTTCACATTTGTAGGTGGATCATCAGTGTTAGAGCTAAAATTAGCATGTTTAAAGTGATTTTCATGCTTCCAGGGGCTCGGGAAGTTAATTAAATACCATTTGGAGGCATTTAATGTTCGAGCAAAAACGGCTGATTTTTGACAAAAGAGATAACACCCCCCCATTACGTCATGCTTCAGAAATGTGGAAAATGGTCCGTTTTCAAATGTTTTATTTTTGAACGTCAGTTCACATTTGTAGGTGGATCATCAGTGTTAGAGCTAAAATTAGCATGTTTAAAGTGATTTTCATGCTTCCAGGGGCTCGGGAAGTTAATTAAATACCATTTGGAGGCATTTATTGTTCGAGCAAAAACGGCTGATTTTCGACAAAAGAGATAACACCCCCCCATTACGTCATGCTTCAGAAATGTGGAAAATGGTCCGTTTTCAAAAGTTTTATTTTTGAACGTCAGTTCACATTTGTAGGTGGATCATCAGTGTTAGAGCTAAAATTAGCATGTTTAAAGTGATTTTCATGCTTCCAGGGGCCCAAAACACAAGATTTATGGAATGGTTAAAAGTGCATGTTAATGGCCAATTTACTCACTCTGAGTTCTCAAAAAGGGTTTCTTCACCCCGGGAAGTTAATTAAATACCATTTGGAGGCATTTAATGTTCGAGCAAAAACGGCTGATTTTCGACAAAAGAGATAACACCCCCCAATTATGTCATGCTTCAGAAATGTGGAAAATGGTCCGTTTTCAAATGTTTTATTTTTGAACGTCAGTTCACATTTGTAGGTGGATCATCAGTGTTAGAGCTAAAATTAGCATGTTTAAAGTGATTTTCATGCTTCCAGGGGCTCGGGAAGTTAATTAAATACCATTTGGAGGCATTTCATGTTCGAGCAAAAACGGCTGATTTTCGACAAAAGAGATAACACACCCCCATTACGTCATGCTTCAGAAATGTGGAAAATGGTCCGTTTTCAAATGTTTTATTTTTGAACGTCAGTTCACATTTGTAGGTGGATAATCAGTGTTAGAGCTAAAATTAGCATGTTTAAAGTGATTTTCATGCTTCCAGGGGCTTGGGAAGTGAAATAAATACCATTTGGAGGCATTTAATGTTCGAGCAAAAACGGCTGATTTTCGACAAAAGAGATAACACCCCCCCATTACGTCATGCTTCAGAAATGTGGAAAATGGTCCGTTTTCAAATGTTTTATTTTTGAACGTCAGTTCACATTTGTAGGTGGATCATCAGTGTTAGAGCTAAAATTAGCATGTTTAAAGTGATTTTCATGCTTCCAGGGGCTCGGGAAGTTAATTAAATACCATTTGGAGGCATTTAATGTTCGAGCAAAAACGGCTGATTTTCGACAAAAGAGATAACACCCCCCCATTACGTCATGCTTCAGAAATGTGGAAAATGGTCCGTTTTCAAATGTTTTATTTTTGAACGTCAGTTCACATTTGTAGGTGGATCATCAGTGTTAGAGCTAAAATTAGCATGTTTAAAGTGATTTTCATGCTTCCAGGGGCCCAAAACACAAGATTTATGGAATGGTTAAAAGTGCATGAAAATGGCCAATTTACTCACTCTGAGTTCTCAAAAAGGGTTTCTTCACCCCGGGAAGTTAATTAAATACCATTTGGAGGCATTTAATGTTCGAGCAAAAACGGCTGATTTTCGACAAAAGAGATAACACCCCCCCATTACGTCATGCTTCAGAAATGTGGAAAATGGTCCGTTTTCAAATGTTTTATTTTTGAATGTCAGTTCACATTTGTAGGTGGATCATCAGTGTTAGAGCTAAAATTAGCATGTTTAAAGTGATTTTCATGCTCCAGGGGCTCGGGAAGTTAATTAAATACCATTTGGAGGCATTTAATGTTCGAGCAAAAACTGCTGATTTTCGACAAAAGAGATAACACCCCCCCATTACGTCATGCTTCAGAAATGTGGAAAATGGTCCGTTTTCAAATGTTTTATTTTTGAACGTCAGTTCACATTTGTAGGTGGATCATCAGTGTTAGAGCTAAAATTAGCATGTTTAAAGTGATTTTCATGCTTCCAGGGGCTCGGGAAGTTAATTAAATACCATTTGGAGGCATTTAATGTTCGAGCAAAAACGGCTGATTTTCGACAAAAGAGATAACACCCCCCCATTACGTCATGCTTCAGAAATGTGGAAAATGGTCCGTTTTCAAATGTTTTATTTTTGAACGTCAGTTCACATTTGTAGGTGGATCATCAGTGTTAGAGCTAAAATTAGCATGTTTAAAGTGATTTTCATGCTTCCAGGGGCCCAAAACACAAGATTTATGGAATGGTTAAAAGTGCATGAAAATGGCCAATTTACTCACTCTGAGTTCTCAAAAAGGGTTTCTTCACCCCGGGAAGTTAATTAAATACCATTTGGAGGCATTTAATGTTCGAGCAAAAACGGCTGATTTTCGACAAAAGAGATAACACCCCCCCATTATGTCATGCTTCAGAAATGTGGAAAATGGTCCGTTTTCAAATGTTTTATTTTTGAACGTCAGTTCACATTTGTAGGTGGATCATCAGTGTTAGAGCTAAAATTAGCATGTTTAAAGTGATTTTCATGCTTCCAGGGGCTCGGGAAGTTAATTAAATACCATTTGGAGGCATTTAATGTTCGAGCAAAAACGGCTGATTTTCGACAAAAGAGATAACACCCCCCCATTACGTCATGCTTCAGAAATGTGGAAAATGGTCCGTTTTCAAATGTTTTATTTTTGAACGTCAGTTCACATTTGTAGGTGGATCATCAGTGTTAGAGCTAAAATTAGCATGTTTAAAGTGATTTTCATGCTTCCAGGGGCTCGGGAAGTTAATTAAATACCATTTGGAGGCATTTAATGTTCGAGCAAAAACGGCTGATTTTTGACAAAAGAGATAACACCCCCCCATTACGTCATGCTTCAGAAATGTGGAAAATGGTCCGTTTTTAAATGTTTTATTTTTGAACGTCAGTTCACATTTGTAGGTGGATCATCAGTGTTAGAGCTAAAATTAGCATGTTTAAAGTGATTTTCATGCTTCCAGGGGCCCAAAACACAAGATTTATGGAATGGTTAAAAGTGCATGAAAATGGCCAATTTACTCACTCTGAGTTCTCAAAAAGGGTTTCTTCACCCCAGGAAGTTAATTAAATACCATTTGGAGGCATTTAATGTTCGAGCAAAAACAGCTGATTTTCGACAAAAGAGATAACACCCCCCCATTACGTCATGCTTCAGAAATGTGGAAAATGGTCCGTTTTCAAATGTTTTAATTTTGAACGTCAGTTCACATTTGTAGGTGGATCATCAGTGTTAGAGCTAAAATTAGCATGTTTAAAGTGATTTTCATGCTTCCAGGGGCCCAAAACACAAGATTTATGGAATGGTTAAAAGTGCATGAAAATGGCCAATTTACTCACTCTGAGTTCTCAAAAAGGGTTTCTTCACCCCGGGAAGTTAATTAAATACCATTTGGAGGCATTTAATGTTCGAGCAAAAACGGCTGATTTTCGACAAAAGAGATAACACCCCCCCATTACGTCATGCTTCAGAAATGTGGAAAATGGTCCGTTTTCAAATGTTTTATTTTTGAACGTCAGTTCACATTTGTAGGTGGATCATCAGTGTTAGAGCTAAAATTAGCATGTTTAAAGTGATTTTCATGCTTCCAGGGGCTCGGGAAGTTAATTAAATACCATTTGGAGGCATTTCATGTTCGAGCAAAAACGGCTGATTTTCGACAAAAGAGATAACACCCCCCCATTACGTCATGCTTCAGAAATGTGGAAAATGGTCCGTTTTCAAATGTTTTATTTTTGAACGTCAGTTCACATTTGTAGGTGGATAATCAGTGTTAGAGCTAAAATTAGCATGTTTAAAGTGATTTTCATGCTTCCAGGGGCTTGGGAAGTGAAATAAATACCATTTGGAGGCATTTAATGTTCGAGCAAAAACGGCTGATTTTCGACAAAAGAGATAACACCCCCCCATTACGTCATGCTTCAGAAATGTGGAAAATGGTCCGTTTTCAAATGTTTTATTTTTGAACGTCAGTTCACATTTGTAGGTGGATCATCAGTGTTAGAGCTAAAATTAGCATGTTTAAAGTGATTTTCATGCTTCCAGGGGCCCAAAACACAAGATTTAAGGAATGGTTAAAAGTGCATGAAAATGGCCAATTTACTCACTCTGAGTTCTCAAAAAGGGTTTCTTCACCCCGGGAAGTGAAATAAATACCATTTGGAGGCATTTAATGTTCGAGCAAAAACGGCTGATTTTCGACAAAAGAGATAACACCCCCCCATTACGTCATGCTTCAGAAATGTGGAAAATGGTCCGTTTTCAAATGTTTTATTTTTGAACGTCAGTTCACATTTGTAGGTGGATCATCAGTGTTAGAGCTAAAATTAGCATGTTTAAAGTGATTTTCATGCTTCCAGGGGCTCGGGAAGTTAATTAAATACCATTTGGAGGCATTTAATGTTCGAGCAAAAACGGCTGATATTCGACAAAAGAGATAACACCCCCCCATTACGTCATGCTTCAGAAATGTGGAAAATGGTCCGTTTTCAAATGTTTTATTTTTGAACGTCAGTTCACATTTGTAGGTGGATCATCAGTGTTAGAGCTAAAATTAGCATGTTTAAAGTGATTTTCATGCTTCCAGGGGCCCAAAACACAAGATTTAAGGAATGGTTAAAAGTGCATGAAAATGGCCAATTTACTCACTCTGAGTTCTCAAAAAGGGTTTCTTCACCCCGGGAAGTTAATTAAATACCATTTGGAGGCATTTAATGTTCGAGCAAAAACGGCTGATTTTCGACAAAAGAGATAACACCCCCCCATTACGTCATGCTTCAGAAATGTGGAAAATGGTCCGTTTTCAAATGTTTTATTTTTGAACGTCAGTTCACATTTGTAGGTGGATCATCAGTGTTAGAGCTAAAATTAGCATGTTTAAAGTGATTTTCATGCTTCCAGGGGCTCGGGAAGTTAATTAAATACCATTTGGAGGCATTTAATGTTCGAGCAAAAACGGCTGATTTTCGACAAAAGAGATAACACCCCCCCATTACGTCATGCTTCAGAAATGTGGAAAATGGTCCGTTTTCAAATGTTTTATTTTTGAACGTCAGTTCACATTTGTAGGTGGATCATCAGTGTTATAGCTAAAATTAGCATGTTTAAAGTGATTTTCATGCTTCCAGGGGCCCAAAACACAAGATTTAAGGAATGGTTAAAAGTGCATGAAAATGGCCAATTTACTCACTCTGAGTTCTCAAAAAGGGTTTCTTCACCCCGGGAAGTTAATTAAATACCATTTGGAGGCATTTAATGTTCGAGCAAAAACGGCTGATTTTCGACAAAAGAGATAACACACCCCCATTACGTCATGCTTCAGAAATGTGGAAAATGGTCCGTTTTCAAATGTTTTATTTTTGAACGTCAGTTCACATTTGTAGGTGGATCATCAGTGTTAGAGCTAAAATTAGCATGTTTAAAGTGATTTTCATGCTTCCAGGGGCTCGGGAAGTTAATTAAATACCATTTGGAGGCATTTAATGTTCGAGCAAAAACGGCTGATTTTCGACAAAAGAGATAACACCCCCCCATTACGTCATGCTTCAGAAATGTGGAAAATGGTCCGTTTTCAAATGTTTTATTTTTGAACGTCAGTTCACATTTGTAGGTGGATCATCAGTGTTAGAGCTAAAATTAGCATGTTTAAAGTGATTTTCATGCTTCCAGGGGCCCAAAACACAATATTAATGGAATGGTTAAAAGTGCATGAAAATGGCCAATTTACTCACTCTGATTTCTCAAAAAGGGTTTCTTCACCCCGGGAAGTGAAATAAATACCATTTGGAGGCATTTAATGTTCGAGCAAAAACGGCTGATTTTCGACAAAAGAGATAACACCCCCCCATTACGTCATGCTTCAGAAATGTGGAAAATGGTCCGTTTTCAAATGTTTTATTTTTGAACGTCAGTTCACATTTGTAGGTGGATCATCAGTGTTAGAGCTAAAATTAGCATGTTTAAAGTGATTTTCATGCTTCCAGGGGCTCGGGAAGTTAATTAAATACCATTTGGAGGCATTTAATGTTCGAGCAAAAACGGCTGATTTTCGACAAAAGAGATAACACCCCCCCATTACGTCATGCTTCAGAAATGTGGAAAATGGTCCGTTTTCAAATGTTTTATTTTTGAACGTCAGTTCACATTTGTAGGTGGATCATCAGTGTTAGAGCTAAAATTAGCATGTTTAAAGTGATTTTCATGCTTCCAGGGGCCCAAAACACAAGATTTATGGAATGGTTAAAAGTGCATGAAAATGGCCAATTTACTCACTCTGAGTTCTCAAAAAGGGTTTCTTCACCCCGGGAAGTTAATTAAATACCATTTGGAGGCATTTAATGTTCGAGCAAAAACGGCTGATTTTCGACAAAAGAGATAACACCCCCCCATTATGTCATGCTTCAGAAATGTGGAAAATGGTCCGTTTTCAAATGTTTTATTTTTGAACGTCAGTTCACATTTGTAGGTGGATCATCAGTGTTAGAGCTAAAATTAGCATGTTTAAAGTGATTTTCATGCTTCCAGGGGCTCGGGAAGTTAATTAAATACCATTTGGAGGCATTTAATGTTCGAGCAAAAACGGCTGATTTTCGACAAAAGAGATAACACCCCCCCATTACGTCATGCTTCAGAAATGTGGAAAATGGTCCGTTTTCAAATGTTTTATTTTTGAACGTCAGTTCACATTTGTAGGTGGATCATCAGTGTTAGAGCTAAAATTAGCATGTTTAAAGTGATTTTCATGCTTCCAGGGGCTCGGGAAGTTAATTAAATACCATTTGGAGGCATTTAATGTTCGAGCAAAAACGGCTGATTTTTGACAAAAGAGATAACACCCCCCCATTACGTCATGCTTCAGAAATGTGGAAAATGGTCCGTTTTTAAATGTTTTATTTTTGAACGTCAGTTCACATTTGTAGGTGGATCATCAGTGTTAGAGCTAAAATTAGCATGTTTAAAGTGATTTTCATGCTTCCAGGGGCCCAAAACACAAGATTTATGGAATGGTTAAAAGTGCATGAAAATGGCCAATTTACTCACTCTGAGTTCTCAAAAAGGGTTTCTTCACCCCAGGAAGTTAATTAAATACCATTTGGAGGCATTTAATGTTCGAGCAAAAACAGCTGATTTTCGACAAAAGAGATAACACCCCCCCATTACGTCATGCTTCAGAAATGTGGAAAATGGTCCGTTTTCAAATGTTTTAATTTTGAACGTCAGTTCACATTTGTAGGTGGATCATCAGTGTTAGAGCTAAAATTAGCATGTTTAAAGTGATTTTCATGCTTCCAGGGGCCCAAAACACAAGATTTATGGAATGGTTAAAAGTGCATGAAAATGGCCAATTTACTCACTCTGAGTTCTCAAAAAGGGTTTCTTCACCCCGGGAAGTTAATTAAATACCATTTGGAGGCATTTAATGTTCGAGCAAAAACGGCTGATTTTCGACAAAAGAGATAACACCCCCCCATTACGTCATGCTTCAGAAATGTGGAAAATGGTCCGTTTTCAAATGTTTTATTTTTGAACGTCAGTTCACATTTGTAGGTGGATCATCAGTGTTAGAGCTAAAATTAGCATGTTTAAAGTGATTTTCATGCTTCCAGGGGCCCAAAACACAATATTAATGGAATGGTTAAAAGTGCATGAAAATGGCCAATTTACTCACTCTGATTTCTCAAAAAGGGTTTCTTCACCCCGGGAAGTGAAATAAATACCATTTGGAGGCATTTAATGTTCGAGCAAAAACGGCTGATTTTCGACAAAAGAGATAACACCCCCCCATTACGTCATGCTTCAGAAATGTGGAAAATGGTCCGTTTTCAAATGTTTTATTTTTGAACGTCAGTTCACATTTGTAGGTGGATCATCAGTGTTAGAGCTAAAATTAGCATGTTTAAAGTGATTTTCATGCTTCCAGGGGCTCGGGAAGTTAATTAAATACCATTTGGAGGCATTTAATGTTCGAGCAAAAACGGCTGATTTTCGACAAAAGAGATAACACCCCCCCATTACGTCATGCTTCAGAAATGTGGAAAATGGTCCGTTTTCAAATGTTTTATTTTTGAACGTCAGTTCACATTTGTAGGTGGATCATCAGTGTTAGAGCTAAAATTAGCATGTTTAAAGTGATTTTCATGCTTCCAGGGGCCCAAAACACAAGATTTATGGAATGGTTAAAAGTGCATGAAAATGGCCAATTTACTCACTCTGAGTTCTCAAAAAGGGTTTCTTCACCCCGGGAAGTTAATTAAATACCATTTGGAGGCATTTAATGTTCGAGCAAAAACGGCTGATTTTCGACAAAAGAGATAACACCCCCCCATTATGTCATGCTTCAGAAATGTGGAAAATGGTCCGTTTTCAAATGTTTTATTTTTGAACGTCAGTTCACATTTGTAGGTGGATCATCAGTGTTAGAGCTAAAATTAGCATGTTTAAAGTGATTTTCATGCTTCCAGGGGCTCGGGAAGTTAATTAAATACCATTTGGAGGCATTTAATGTTCGAGCAAAAACGGCTGATTTTCGACAAAAGAGATAACACCCCCCCATTACGTCATGCTTCAGAAATGTGGAAAATGGTCCGTTTTCAAATGTTTTATTTTTGAACGTCAGTTCACATTTGTAGGTGGATCATCAGTGTTAGAGCTAAAATTAGCATGTTTAAAGTGATTTTCATGCTTCCAGGGGCTCGGGAAGTTAATTAAATACCATTTGGAGGCATTTAATGTTCGAGCAAAAACGGCTGATTTTTGACAAAAGAGATAACACCCCCCCATTACGTCATGCTTCAGAAATGTGGAAAATGGTCCGTTTTTAAATGTTTTATTTTTGAACGTCAGTTCACATTTGTAGGTGGATCATCAGTGTTAGAGCTAAAATTAGCATGTTTAAAGTGATTTTCATGCTTCCAGGGGCCCAAAACACAAGATTTATGGAATGGTTAAAAGTGCATGAAAATGGCCAATTTACTCACTCTGAGTTCTCAAAAAGGGTTTCTTCACCCCAGGAAGTTAATTAAATACCATTTGGAGGCATTTAATGTTCGAGCAAAAACAGCTGATTTTCGACAAAAGAGATAACACCCCCCCATTACGTCATGCTTCAGAAATGTGGAAAATGGTCCGTTTTCAAATGTTTTAATTTTGAACGTCAGTTCACATTTGTAGGTGGATCATCAGTGTTAGAGCTAAAATTAGCATGTTTAAAGTGATTTTCATGCTTCCAGGGGCCCAAAACACAAGATTTATGGAATGGTTAAAAGTGCATGAAAATGGCCAATTTACTCACTCTGAGTTCTCAAAAAGGGTTTCTTCACCCCGGGAAGTTAATTAAATACCATTTGGAGGCATTTAATGTTCGAGCAAAAACGGCTGATTTTCGACAAAAGAGATAACACCCCCCCATTACGTCATGCTTCAGAAATGTGGAAAATGGTCCGTTTTCAAATGTTTTATTTTTGAACGTCAGTTCACATTTGTAGGTGGATCATCAGTGTTAGAGCTAAAATTAGCATGTTTAAAGTGATTTTCATGCTTCCAGGGGCTCGGGAAGTTAATTAAATACCATTTGGAGGCATTTCATGTTCGAGCAAAAACGGCTGATTTTCGACAAAAGAGATAACACCCCCCCATTACGTCATGCTTCAGAAATGTGGAAAATGGTCCGTTTTCAAATGTTTTATTTTTGAACGTCAGTTCACATTTGTAGGTGGATAATCAGTGTTAGAGCTAAAATTAGCATGTTTAAAGTGATTTTCATGCTTCCAGGGGCTTGGGAAGTGAAATAAATACCATTTGGAGGCATTTAATGTTCGAGCAAAAACGGCTGATTTTCGACAAAAGAGATAACACCCCCCCATTACGTCATGCTTCAGAAATGTGGAAAATGGTCCGTTTTCAAATGTTTTATTTTTGAACGTCAGTTCACATTTGTAGGTGGATCATCAGTGTTAGAGCTAAAATTAGCATGTTTAAAGTGATTTTCATGCTTCCAGGGGCCCAAAACACAAGATTTAAGGAATGGTTAAAAGTGCATGAAAATGGCCAATTTACTCACTCTGAGTTCTCAAAAAGGGTTTCTTCACCCCGGGAAGTGAAATAAATACCATTTGGAGGCATTTAATGTTCGAGCAAAAACGGCTGATTTTCGACAAAAGAGATAACACCCCCCCATTACGTCATGCTTCAGAAATGTGGAAAATGGTCCGTTTTCAAATGTTTTATTTTTGAACGTCAGTTCACATTTGTAGGTGGATCATCAGTGTTAGAGCTAAAATTAGCATGTTTAAAGTGATTTTCATGCTTCCAGGGGCTCGGGAAGTTAATTAAATACCATTTGGAGGCATTTAATGTTCGAGCAAAAACGGCTGATATTCGACAAAAGAGATAACACCCCCCCATTACGTCATGCTTCAGAAATGTGGAAAATGGTCCGTTTTCAAATGTTTTATTTTTGAACGTCAGTTCACATTTGTAGGTGGATCATCAGTGTTAGAGCTAAAATTAGCATGTTTAAAGTGATTTTCATGCTTCCAGGGGCCCAAAACACAAGATTTAAGGAATGGTTAAAAGTGCATGAAAATGGCCAATTTACTCACTCTGAGTTCTCAAAAAGGGTTTCTTCACCCCGGGAAGTTAATTAAATACCATTTGGAGGCATTTAATGTTCGAGCAAAAACGGCTGATTTTCGACAAAAGAGATAACACCCCCCCATTACGTCATGCTTCAGAAATGTGGAAAATGGTCCGTTTTCAAATGTTTTATTTTTGAACGTCAGTTCACATTTGTAGGTGGATCATCAGTGTTAGAGCTAAAATTAGCATGTTTAAAGTGATTTTCATGCTTCCAGGGGCTCGGGAAGTTAATTAAATACCATTTGGAGGCATTTAATGTTCGAGCAAAAACGGCTGATTTTCGACAAAAGAGATAACACCCCCCCATTACGTCATGCTTCAGAAATGTGGAAAATGGTCCGTTTTCAAATGTTTTATTTTTGAACGTCAGTTCACATTTGTAGGTGGATCATCAGTGTTAGAGCTAAAATTAGCATGTTTAAAGTGATTTTCATGCTTCCAGGGGCCCAAAACACAATATTAATGGAATGGTTAAAAGTGCATGAAAATGGCCAATTTACTCACTCTGATTTCTCAAAAAGGGTTTCTTCACCCCGGGAAGTGAAATAAATACCATTTGGAGGCATTTAATGTTCGAGCAAAAACGGCTGATTTTCGACAAAAGAGATAACACCCCCCCATTACGTCATGCTTCAGAAATGTGGAAAATGGTCCGTTTTCAAATGTTTTATTTTTGAACGTCAGTTCACATTTGTAGGTGGATCATCAGTGTTAGAGCTAAAATTAGCATGTTTAAAGTGATTTTCATGCTTCCAGGGGCTCGGGAAGTTAATTAAATACCATTTGGAGGCATTTAATGTTCGAGCAAAAACGGCTGATTTTCGACAAAAGAGATAACACCCCCCCATTACGTCATGCTTCAGAAATGTGGAAAATGGTCCGTTTTCAAATGTTTTATTTTTGAACGTCAGTTCACATTTGTAGGTGGATCATCAGTGTTAGAGCTAAAATTAGCATGTTTAAAGTGATTTTCATGCTTCCAGGGGCCCAAAACACAAGATTTATGGAATGGTTAAAAGTGCATGAAAATGGCCAATTTACTCACTCTGAGTTCTCAAAAAGGGTTTCTTCACCCCGGGAAGTTAATTAAATACCATTTGGAGGCATTTAATGTTCGAGCAAAAACGGCTGATTTTCGACAAAAGAGATAACACCCCCCCATTATGTCATGCTTCAGAAATGTGGAAAATGGTCCGTTTTCAAATGTTTTATTTTTGAACGTCAGTTCACATTTGTAGGTGGATCATCAGTGTTAGAGCTAAAATTAGCATGTTTAAAGTGATTTTCATGCTTCCAGGGGCTCGGGAAGTTAATTAAATACCATTTGGAGGCATTTAATGTTCGAGCAAAAACGGCTGATTTTCGACAAAAGAGATAACACCCCCCCATTACGTCATGCTTCAGAAATGTGGAAAATGGTCCGTTTTCAAATGTTTTATTTTTGAACGTCAGTTCACATTTGTAGGTGGATCATCAGTGTTAGAGCTAAAATTAGCATGTTTAAAGTGATTTTCATGCTTCCAGGGGCTCGGGAAGTTAATTAAATACCATTTGGAGGCATTTAATGTTCGAGCAAAAACGGCTGATTTTTGACAAAAGAGATAACACCCCCCCATTACGTCATGCTTCAGAAATGTGGAAAATGGTCCGTTTTTAAATGTTTTATTTTTGAACGTCAGTTCACATTTGTAGGTGGATCATCAGTGTTAGAGCTAAAATTAGCATGTTTAAAGTGATTTTCATGCTTCCAGGGGCCCAAAACACAAGATTTATGGAATGGTTAAAAGTGCATGAAAATGGCCAATTTACTCACTCTGAGTTCTCAAAAAGGGTTTCTTCACCCCGGGAAGTTAATTAAATACCATTTGGAGGCATTTAATGTTCGAGCAAAAACAGCTGATTTTCGACAAAAGAGATAACACCCCCCCATTACGTCATGCTTCAGAAATGTGGAAAATGGTCCGTTTTCAAATGTTTTAATTTTGAACGTCAGTTCACATTTGTAGGTGGATCATCAGTGTTAGAGCTAAAATTAGCATGTTTAAAGTGATTTTCATGCTTCCAGGGGCCCAAAACACAAGATTTATGGAATGGTTAAAAGTGCATGAAAATGGCCAATTTACTCACTCTGAGTTCTCAAAAAGGGTTTCTTCACCCCGGGAAGTTAATTAAATACCATTTGGAGGCATTTAATGTTCGAGCAAAAACGGCTGATTTTCGACAAAAGAGATAACACCCCCCCATTACGTCATGCTTCAGAAATGTGGAAAATGGTCCGTTTTCAAATGTTTTATTTTTGAACGTCAGTTCACATTTGTAGGTGGATCATCAGTGTTAGAGCTAAAATTAGCATGTTTAAAGTGATTTTCATGCTTCCAGGGGCTCGGGAAGTTAATTAAATACCATTTGGAGGCATTTCATGTTCGAGCAAAAACGGCTGATTTTCGACAAAAGAGATAACACCCCCCCATTACGTCATGCTTCAGAAATGTGGAAAATGGTCCGTTTTCAAATGTTTTATTTTTGAACGTCAGTTCACATTTGTAGGTGGATAATCAGTGTTAGAGCTAAAATTAGCATGTTTAAAGTGATTTTCATGCTTCCAGGGGCTTGGGAAGTGAAATAAATACCATTTGGAGGCATTTAATGTTCGAGCAAAAACGGCTGATTTTCGACAAAAGAGATAACACCCCCCCATTACGTCATGCTTCAGAAATGTGGAAAATGGTCCGTTTTCAAATGTTTTATTTTTGAACGTCAGTTCACATTTGTAGGTGGATCATCAGTGTTAGAGCTAAAATTAGCATGTTTAAAGTGATTTTCATGCTTCCAGGGGCTCGGGAAGTTAATTAAATACCATTTGGAGGCATTTAATGTTCGAGCAAAAACGGCTGATTTTCGACAAAAGAGATAACACCCCCCCATTACGTCATGCTTCAGAAATGTGGAAAATGGTCCGTTTTCAAATGTTTTATTTTTGAACGTCAGTTCACATTTGTAGGTGGATCATCAGTGTTAGAGCTAAAATTAGCATGTTTAAAGTGATTTTCATGCTTCCAGGGGCCCAAAACACAAGATTTATGGAATGGTTAAAAGTGCATGAAAATGGCCAATTTACTCACTCTGAGTTCTCAAAAAGGGTTTCTTCACCCCGGGAAGTTAATTAAATACCATTTGGAGGCATTTAATGTTCGAGCAAAAACGGCTGATTTTCGACAAAAGAGATAACACCCCCCCATTACGTCATGCTTCAGAAATGTGGAAAATGGTCCGTTTTCAAATGTTTTATTTTTGAATGTCAGTTCACATTTGTAGGTGGATCATCAGTGTTAGAGCTAAAATTAGCATGTTTAAAGTGATTTTCATGCTCCAGGGGCTCGGGAAGTTAATTAAATACCATTTGGAGGCATTTAATGTTCGAGCAAAAACTGCTGATTTTCGACAAAAGAGATAACACCCCCCCATTACGTCATGCTTCAGAAATGTGGAAAATGGTCCGTTTTCAAATGTTTTATTTTTGAACGTCAGTTCACATTTGTAGGTGGATCATCAGTGTTAGAGCTAAAATTAGCATGTTTAAAGTGATTTTCATGCTTCCAGGGGCTCGGGAAGTTAATTAAATACCATTTGGAGGCATTTAATGTTCGAGCAAAAACGGCTGATTTTTGACAAAAGAGATAACACCCCCCCATTACGTCATGCTTCAGAAATGTGGAAAATGGTCCGTTTTCAAATGTTTTATTTTTGAACGTCAGTTCACATTTGTAGGTGGATCATCAGTGTTAGAGCTAAAATTAGCATGTTTAAAGTGATTTTCATGCTTCCAGGGGCCCAAAACACAAGATTAATGGAATGGTTAAAAGTGCATGAAAATGGCCAATTTACTCACTCTGAGTTCTCAAAAAGGGTTTCTTCACCCCGGGAAGTGAAATAAATACCATTTGGAGGCATTTAATGTTCGAGCAAAAACGGCTGATTTTCGACAAAAGAGATAACACCCCCCCATTACGTCATGCTTCAGAAATGTGGAAAATGGTCCGTTTTCAAATGTTTTATTTTTGAACGTCAGTTCACATTTGTAGGTGGATCATCAGTGTTAGAGCTAAAATTAGCATGTTTAAAGTGATTTTCATGCTTCCAGGGGCTCGGGAAGTTAATTAAATACCATTTGGAGGCATTTAATGTTCGAGCAAAAACGGCTGATTTTCGACAAAAGAGATAACACCCCCCCATTACGTCATGCTTCAGAAATGTGGAAAATGGTCCGTTTTCAAATGTTTTATTTTTGAACGTCAGTTCACATTTGTAGGTGGATCATCAGTGTTAGAGCTAAAATTAGCATGTTTAAAGTGATTTTCATGCTTCCAGGGGCCCAAAACACAAGATTTAAGGAATGGTTAAAAGTGCATGAAAATGGCCAATTTACTCACTCTGAGTTCTCAAAAAGGGTTTCTTCACCCCGGGAAGTTAATTAAATACCATTTGGAGGCATTTAATGTTCGAGCAAAAACGGCTGATTTTCGACAAAAGAGATAACACCCCCCCATTACGTCATGCTTCAGAAATGTGGAAAATGGTCCGTTTTCAAATGTTTTATTTTTGAACGTCAGTTCACATTTGTAGGTGGATCATCAGTGTTAGAGCTAAAATTAGCATGTTTAAAGTGATTTTCATGCTTCCAGGGGCTCGGGAAGTTAATTAAATACCATTTGGAGGCATTTAATGTTCGAGCAAAAACGGCTGATTTTCGACAAAAGAGATAACACCCCCCCATTACGTCATGCTTCAGAAATGTGGAAAATGGTCCGTTTTCAAATGTTTTATTTTTGAACGTCAGTTCACATTTGTAGGTGGATCATCAGTGTTAGAGCTAAAATTACCATGTTTAAAGTGATTTTCATGCTTCCAGGGGCCCAAAACACAAGATTTATGGAATGGTTAAAAGTGCATGAAAATGGCCAATTTACTCACTCTGAGTTCTCAAAAAGGGTTTCTTCACCCCGGGAAGTTAATTAAATACCATTTGGAGGCATTTAATGTTCGAGCAAAAACTGCTGATTTTCGACAAAAGAGATAACACCCCCCCATTACGTCATGCTTCAGAAATGTGGAAAATGGTCCGTTTTCAAATGTTTTATTTTTGAACGTCAGTTCACATTTGTAGGTGGATCATCAGTGTTAGAGCTAAAATTAGCATATTTAAAGTGATTTTCATGCTTCCAGGGGCTCGGGAAGTTAATTAAATACCATTTGGAGGCATTTAATGTTCGAGCAAAAACGGCTGATTTTCGACAACAGAGATAACACCCCCCCATTACGTCATGCTTCAGAAATGTGGAAAATGGTCCGTTTTGAAATGTTTTATTTTTGAACGTCAGTTCACATTTGTAGGTGGATCATCAGTGTTAGAGCTAAAATTAGCATGTTTAAAGTGATTTTCATGCTTCCAGGGGCACAAAACACAAGATTTATGGAATGGTTAAAAGTGCATGAAAATGGCCAATTTACTCTCTCTGAGTTCTCAAAAAGGGTTTCTTCACCCCGGGAAGTTAATTAAATACCATTTGGAGGCATTTAATGTTCGAGCAAAAACGGCTGATTTTCGACAAAAGAGATAACACCCCCCCCATTACGTCATGCTTCAGAAATGTGGAAAATGGTCCGTTTTCAAATGTTTTATTTTTGAATGTCAGTTCACATTTGTAGGTGGATCATCAGTGTTAGAGCTAAAATTAGCATGTTTAAAGTGATTTTCATGCTTCCAGAGGCTCGGGAAGTTAATTAAATACCATTCGGAGGCATTTAATGTTCGAGCAAAAAAGGCTGATTTTCGACAAAAGAGATAACACCCCCCCATTACGTCATGCTTCAGAAATGTGGAAAATGGTCCGTTTTCAAATGTTTTATTTTTGAACGTCAGTTCACATTTGTAGGTGGATCATCAGTGTTAGAGCTAAAATTAGCATGTTTAAAGTGATTTTCATGCTTCCAGGGGCTCGGGAAGTGAAATAAATACCATTTGGAGGCATTTAATGTTCGAGCAAAAACGGCTGATTTTCGACAAAAGAGATAACACCCCCCCATTACGTCATGCTTCAGAAATGTGGAAAATAGTCCGTTTTCAAATGTTTTATTTTTGAACGTCAGTTCACATTTGTAGGTGGATCATCAGTGTTAGAGCTAAAATTAGCATGTTTAAAGTGATTTTCATGCTTCCAGGGGCTCGGGAAGTTAATTAAATACCATTTGGAGGCATTTAATGTTCGAGCAAAAACGGCTGATTTTCGACAAAAGAGATAACACCCCCCCATTACGTCATGCTTCAGAAATGTGGAAAATGGTCCGTTTTCAAATGTTTTATTTTTGAACGTCAGTTCACATTTGTAGGTGGATCATCAGTGTTATAGCTAAAATTAGCATGTTTAAAGTGATTTTCATGCTTCCAGGGGCCCAAAACACAAGATTTATGGAATGGTTAAAAGTGCATGAAAATGGCCAATTTACTCTCTCTGAGTTCTCAAAAAGGGTTTCTTCACCCCGGGAAGTTAATTAAATACCATTTGGAGGCATTTAATGTTCGAGCAAAAACGGCTGATTTTCGACAAAAGAGATAACACCCCCCCCATTACGTCATGCTTCAGAAATGTGGAAAATGGTCCGTTTTCAAATGTTTTATTTTTGAATGTCAGTTCACATTTGTAGGTGGATCATCAGTGTTAGAGCTAAAATTAGCATGTTTAAAGTGATTTTCATGCTTCCAGAGGCTCGGGAAGTTAATTAAATACCATTCGGAGGCATTTAATGTTCGAGCAAAAAAGGCTGATTTTCGACAAAAGAGATAACACCCCCCCATTACGTCATGCTTCAGAAATGTGGAAAATGGTCCGTTTTCAAATGTTTTATTTTTGAACGTCAGTTCACATTTGTAGGTGGATCATCAGTGTTAGAGCTAAAATTAGCATGTTTAAAGTGATTTTCATGCTTCCAGGGGCACAAAACACAAGATTTATGGAATGGTTAAAAGTGCATGAAAATGGCCAATTTACTCACTCTGAGTTCTCAAAAAGGGTTTCTTCACCCCGGGAAGTTAATTAAATACCATTTGGAGGCATTTAATGTTCGAGCAAAAACGGCTGATTTTCGACAAAAGAGATAACACCCCCCCCATTACGTCATGCTTCAGAAATGTGGAAAATGGTCCGTTTTCAAATGTTTTATTTTTGAACGTCAGTTCACATTTGTAGGTGGATCATCAGTGTTAGAGCTAAAATTAGCATGTTTAAAGTGATTTTCATGCTTCCAGGGGCTCGGGAAGTTAATTAAATACCATTTGGAGGCATTTAATGTTCGAGCAAAAACGGCTGATTTTCGACAAAAGAGATAACACCCCCCCATTACGTCATGCTTCAGAAATGTGGAAAATGGTCCGTTTTCAAATGTTTTATTTTTGAACGTCAGTTCACATTTGTAGGTGGATCATCAGTGTTAGAGCTAAAATTAGCATGTTTAAAGTGATTTTCATGCTTCCAGGGGCCCAAAACACAAGATTTATGGAATGGTTAAAAGTGCATGAAAATGGCCAATTTACTCACTCTGAGTTCTCAAAAAGGGTTTCTTCACCCCGGGAAGTTAATTAAATACCATTTGGAGGCATTTAATGTTCGAGCAAAAACTGCTGATTTTCGACAAAAGAGATAACACCCCCCCATTACGTCATGCTTCAGAAATGTGGAAAATGGTCCGTTTTCAAATGTTTTATTTTTGAACGTCAGTTCACATTTGTAGGTGGATCATCAGTGTTAGAGCTAAAATTAGCATATTTAAAGTGATTTTCATGCTTCCAGGGGCTCGGGAAGTTAATTAAATACCATTTGGAGGCATTTAATGTTCGAGCAAAAACGGCTGATTTTCGACAACAGAGATAACACCCCCCCATTACGTCATGCTTCAGAAATGTGGAAAATGGTCCGTTTTGAAATGTTTTATTTTTGAACGTCAGTTCACATTTGTAGGTGGATCATCAGTGTTAGAGCTAAAATTAGCATGTTTAAAGTGATTTTCATGCTTCCAGGGGCACAAAACACAAGATTTATGGAATGGTTAAAAGTGCATGAAAATGGCCAATTTACTCTCTCTGAGTTCTCAAAAAGGGTTTCTTCACCCCGGGAAGTTAATTAAATACCATTTGGAGGCATTTAATGTTCGAGCAAAAACGGCTGATTTTCGACAAAAGAGATAACACCCCCCCCCATTACGTCATGCTTCAGAAATGTGGAAAATGGTCCGTTTTCAAATGTTTTATTTTTGAATGTCAGTTCACATTTGTAGGTGGATCATCAGTGTTAGAGCTAAAATTAGCATGTTTAAAGTGATTTTCATGCTTCCAGAGGCTCGGGAAGTTAATTAAATACCATTCGGAGGCATTTAATGTTCGAGCAAAAAAGGCTGATTTTCGACAAAAGAGATAACACCCCCCCATTACGTCATGCTTCAGAAATGTGGAAAATGGTCCGTTTTCAAATGTTTTATTTTTGAACGTCAGTTCACATTTGTAGGTGGATCATCAGTGTTAGAGCTAAAATTAGCATGTTTAAAGTGATTTTCATGCTTCCAGGGGCTCGGGAAGTGAAATAAATACCATTTGGAGGCATTTAATGTTCGAGCAAAAACGGCTGATTTTCGACAAAAGAGATAACACCCCCCCATTACGTCATGCTTCAGAAATGTGGAAAATAGTCCGTTTTCAAATGTTTTATTTTTGAACGTCAGTTCACATTTGTAGGTGGATCATCAGTGTTAGAGCTAAAATTAGCATGTTTAAAGTGATTTTCATGCTTCCAGGGGCTCGGGAAGTTAATTAAATACCATTTGGAGGCATTTAATGTTCGAGCAAAAACGGCTGATTTTCGACAAAAGAGATAACACCCCCCCATTACGTCATGCTTCAGAAATGTGGAAAATGGTCCGTTTTCAAATGTTTTATTTTTGAACGTCAGTTCACATTTGTAGGTGGATCATCAGTGTTATAGCTAAAATTAGCATGTTTAAAGTGATTTTCATGCTTCCAGGGGCCCAAAACACAAGATTTATGGAATGGTTAAAAGTGCATGAAAATGGCCAATTTACTCTCTCTGAGTTCTCAAAAAGGGTTTCTTCACCCCGGGAAGTTAATTAAATACCATTTGGAGGCATTTAATGTTCGAGCAAAAACGGCTGATTTTCGACAAAAGAGATAACACCCCCCCCATTACGTCATGCTTCAGAAATGTGGAAAATGGTCCGTTTTCAAATGTTTTATTTTTGAATGTCAGTTCACATTTGTAGGTGGATCATCAGTGTTAGAGCTAAAATTAGCATGTTTAAAGTGATTTTCATGCTTCCAGAGGCTCGGGAAGTTAATTAAATACCATTCGGAGGCATTTAATGTTCGAGCAAAAAAGGCTGATTTTCGACAAAAGAGATAACACCCCCCCATTACGTCATGCTTCAGAAATGTGGAAAATGGTCCGTTTTCAAATGTTTTATTTTTGAACGTCAGTTCACATTTGTAGGTGGATCATCAGTGTTAGAGCTAAAATTAGCATGTTTAAAGTGATTTTCATGCTTCCAGGGGCACAAAACACAAGATTTATGGAATGGTTAAAAGTGCATGAAAATGGCCAATTTACTCACTCTGAGTTCTCAAAAAGGGTTTCTTCACCCCGGGAAGTTAATTAAATACCATTTGGAGGCATTTAATGTTCGAGCAAAAACGGCTGATTTTCGACAAAAGAGATAACACCCCCCCCATTACGTCATGCTTCAGAAATGTGGAAAATGGTCCGTTTTCAAATGTTTTATTTTTGAACGTCAGTTCACATTTGTAGGTGGATCATCAGTGTTAGAGCTAAAATTAGCATGTTTAAAGTGATTTTCATGCTTCCAGGGGCTCGGGAAGTTAATTAAATACCATTTGGAGGCATTTAATGTTCGAGCAAAAACGGCTGATTTTCGACAAAAGAGATAACACCCCCCCATTACGTCATGCTTCAGAAATGTGGAAAATGGTCCGTTTTCAAATGTTTTATTTTTGAACGTCAGTTCACATTTGTAGGTGGATCATCAGTGTTAGAGCTAAAATTAGCATGTTTAAAGTGATTTTCATGCTTCCAGGGGCCCAAAACACAAGATTTATGGAATGGTTAAAAGTGCATGAAAATGGCCAATTTACTCACTCTGAGTTCTCAAAAAGGGTTTCTTCACCCCGGGAAGTTAATTAAATACCATTTGGAGGCATTTAATGTTCGAGCAAAAACGGCTGATTTTCGACAAAAGAGATAACACCCCCCCATTACGGCATGCTTCAGAAATGTGGAAAATGGTCCGTTTTCAAATGTTTTATTTTTGAACGTCATTTCACATTTGTAGGTGGATCATCAGTGTTAGAGCTAAAATTAGCATGTTTAAAGTGATTTTCATGCTTCCAGGGGCTCGGGAAGTGAAATAAATACCATTTGGAGGCATTTAATGTTCGAGCAAAAACGGCTGATTTTCGACAAAATAGATAACACCCCCCCATTACGTCATGCTTCAGAAATGTGGAAAATGGTCCGTTTTCAAAAATGTTTTATTTTTGAACGTCAGTTCACATTTGTAGGTGTATCATCAGTGTTAGAGCTAAAATTAGCATGTTTAAAGTGATTTTCATGCTTCCAGGGGCCCAAAACACAAGATTTATGGAATGGTTAAAAGTGCATGAAAATGGCCAATTTACTCACTCTGAGTTCTCAAAAAGCGTTTCTTTACAAAAACGGCTGATTTTCGACAAAAGAGATAACACCCCCCCATTACGTCATGCTTCAGAAATGTGGAAAATGGTCCGTTTTCAAATGTTTTATTTTTGAACGTCAGTTCACATTTGTAGGTGGATCATCAGTGTTAGAGCTAAAATTAGCATGTTTAAAGTTATTTTCATGCTTCCAGGGGCTCGGGAAGTTAATTAAATACCATTTGGAGGCATTTAATGTTCGAGCAAAAACGGCTGATTTTCGACAAAAGAGATAACACCCCCCCATTACGTCATGCTTCAGAAATGTGGAAAATGGTCCGTTTTCAAATGTTTTATTTTTGAACGTCAGTTCACATTTGTAGGTGGATCATCAGTGTTAGAGCTAAAATTAGCATGTTTAAAGTGATTTTCATGCTTCCAGGGGCTCGGGAAGTTAATTAAATACCATTTGGAGGCATTTAATGTTCGAGCAAAAACGGCTGATTTTCGACAAAAGAGATAACACCCCCCCATTACGTCATGCTTCAGAAATGTGGAAAATGGTCCGTTTTCAAATGTTTTATTTTTGAACGTCAGTTCACATTTGTAGGTGGATCATCAGTGTTAGAGCTAAAATTAGCATGTTTAAAGTGATTTTCATGCTTCCAGGGGCCCAAAACACAAGATTTATGGAATGGTTAAAAGTGCATGAAAATAGCCAATTTACTCACTCTGAGTCCTCAAAAAGGGTTTCTTCACCCCGGGAAGTTAATTAAATACCATTTGGAGGCATTTAATGTTCGAGCAAAAACGGCTGATTTTCGACAAAAGAGATAACACCCCCCCATTACGTCATGCTTCAGAAATGTGGAAAATGGTCCGTTTTCAAATGTTTTATTTTTGAACGTCAGTTCACATTTGTAGGTGGATCATCAGTGTTAGAGCTAAAATTAGCATGTTTAAAGTGATTTTCATGCTTCCATGGGCCCAAAACACAAGATAAATGGAATGGTTAAAAGTGAATGAAAATAGCCAATTTACTCACTCTGAGTCCTCAAAAAGGGTTTCTTCACCCCGGGAAGTTAATTAAATACCATTTGGAGGCATTTAATGTTCGAACAAAAACGGCTGATTTTCGACAAAAGAGATAACACCCCCCCATTACGTCATGCTTCAGAAATGTGGAAAATAGTCCGTTTTCAAATGTTTTATTTTTGAACGTCAGTTCACATTTGTAGGTGGATCATCAGTGTTAGAGCTAAAATTAGCATGTTTAAAGTGATTTTCATGCTTCCAGGGGCTCGGGAAGTTAATTAAATACCATTTGGAGGCATTTAATGTTCGAGCAAAAACGGCTGATTTTCGACAAAAGAGATAACACCCCCCCATTACGTCATGCTTCAGAAATGTGGAAAATGGTCCGTTTTCAAATGTTTTATTTTTGAACGTCAGTTCACATTTGTAGGTGGATCATCAGTGTTATAGCTAAAATTAGCATGTTTAAAGTGATTTTCATGCTTCCAGGGGCCCAAAACACAAGATTTATGGAATGGTTAAAAGTGCATGAAAATGGCCAATTTACTCTCTCTGAGTTCTCAAAAAGGGTTTCTTCACCCCGGGAAGTTAATTAAATACCATTTGGAGGCATTTAATGTTCGAGCAAAAACGGCTGATTTTCGACAAAAGAGATAAACCCCCCCATTACGTCATGCTTCAGAAATGTGGAAAATGGTCCGTTTTCAAATGTTTTATTTTTGAACGTCAGTTCACATTTGTAGGTGGATCATCAGTGTTAGAGCTAAAATTAGCATGTTTAAAGTGATTTTCATGCTTCCAGGGGCTCGGGAAGTGAAATAAATACCATTTGGAGGCATTTAATGTTCGAGCAAAAACGGCTGATTTTCGACAAAAGAGATAACACCCCCCCATTACGTCATGCTTCAGAAATGTGGAAAATGGTCCGTTTTCAAATGTTTTATTTTTGAACGTCAGTTCACATTTGTAGGTGGATCATCAGTGTTAGAGCTAAAATTAGCATGTTTAAAGTGATTTTCATGCTTCCAGGGGCTCGGGAAGTGAAATAAATACCATTTGGAGGCATTTAATGTTCGAGCAAAAACGGCTGATTTTCGACAAAAGAGATAACACCCCCCCATTACGTCATGCTTCAGAAATGTGGAAAATGGTCCGTTTTCAAATGTTTTATTTTTGAACGTCAGTTCACATTTGTAGGTGCATCATCAGTGTTAGAGCTAAAATTAGCATGTTTAAAGTGATTTTCATGCTTCCAGGGGCTCGGGAAGTGAAATAAATACCATTTGGAGGCATTTAATGTTCGAGCAAAAACGGCTGATTTTCGACAAAAGAGATAACACCCCCCATTACGTCATGCTTCAGAAATGTGGAAAATGGTCCGTTTTCAAATGTTTTATTTTTGAACGTCAGTTCACATTTGTAGGTGGATCATCAGTGTTATAGCTAAAATTAGCATGTTTAAAGTGATTTTCATGCTTCCAGGGGCCCAAAACACAAGATTTATGGAATGGTTAAAAGTGCATGAAAATGGCCAATTTACTCTCTCTGAGTTCTCAAAAAGGGTTTCTTCACCCCGGGAAGTTAATTAAATACCATTTGGAGGCATTTAATGTTCGAGCAAAAACGGCTGATTTTCGACAAAAGAGATAACACCCCCCCCATTACGTAATGCTTCAGAAATGTGGAAAATGGTCCGTTTTCAAATGTTTTATTTTTGAACGTCAGTTCACATTTGTAGGTGGATCATCAGTGTTAGAGCTAAAATTAGCATGTTTAAAGTGATTTTCATGCTTCCAGAGGCTCGGGAAGTTAATTAAATACCATTTGGAGGCATTTAATGTTCGAGCAAAAAAGGCTGATTTTCGACAAAAGAGATAACACCCCCCCATTACGTCATGCTTCAGAAATGTGGAAAATGGTCCGTTTTCAAATGTTTTATTTTTGAACGTCAGTTCACATTTGTAGGTGGATCATCAGTGTTAGAGCTAAAATTAGCATGTTTAAAGTGATTTTCATGCTTCCAGGGGCTCGGGAAGTGAAATAAATACCATTTGGAGGCATTTAATGTTCGAGCAAAAACGGCTGATTTTCGACAAAAGAGATAACACCCCCCCATTACGTCATGCTTCAGAAATGTGGAAAATGGTCCGTTTTCAAATGTTTTATTTTTGAACGTCAGTTCACATTTGTAGGTGCATCATCAGTGTTAGAGCTAAAATTAGCATGTTTAAAGTGATTTTCATGCTTCCAGGGGCTCGGGAAGTGAAATAAATACCATTTGGAGGCATTTAATGTTCGAGCAAAAACGGCTGATTTTCGACAAAAGAGATAACACCCCCCCATTACGTCATGCTTCAGAAATGTGGAAAATGGTCCGTTTTCAAATGTTTTATTTTTGAACGTCAGTTCACATTTGTAGGTGGATCATCAGTGTTAGAGCTAAAATTTGCATGTTTAAAGTGATTTTCATGCTTCCAGGGGCCCAAAACACAAGATTAATGGAATGGTTAAAAGTGCATGAAAATGGCCAATTTACTCACTCTGAGTTCTCAAAAAGGGTTTCTTCACCCCGGGAAGTTAATTAAATACCATTTGGAGGCATTTAATGTTCGAGCAAAAACGGCTGATTTTCGACAAAAGAGATAACACCCCCCCCCATTACGTCATGCTTCAGAAATGTGGAAAATGGTCCGTTTTCAAATGTTTTATTTTTGAACGTCAGTTCACATTTGTAGGTGGATCATCAGTGTTAGAGCTAAAATTAGCATGTTTAAAGTGATTTTCATGCTTCCAGGGGCTCGGGAAGTTAATTAAATACCATTTGGAGGCATTTAATGTTCGAGCAAAAACGGCTGATTTTCGACAAAAGAGATAACACCCCCCCATTACGTCATGCTTCAGAAATGTGGAAAATGGTCCGTTTTCAAATGTTTTATTTTTGAACGTCAGTTCACATTTGTAGGTGGATCATCAGTGTTAGAGCTAAAATTAGCATGTTTAAAGTGATTTTCATGCTTCCAGGGGGCCAAAACACAAGATTTATGGAATGGTTAAAAGTGCATGAAAATGGCCAATTTACTCACTCTGAGTTCTCAAAAAGGGTTTCTTCACCCCGGGAAGTTAATTAAATACCATTTGGAGGCATTTAATGTTCGAGCAAAAACGGCTGATTTTCGACAAAAGAGATAACACCCCCCCATTACGTCATGCTTCAGAAATGTGGAAAATGGTCCGTTTTCAAATGTTTTATTTTTGAACGTCAGTTCACATTTGTAGGTGGATCATCAGTGTTAGAGCTAAAATTAGCATGTTTAAAGTGATTTTCATGCTTCCAGGGGCCCAAAACACAAGATTTATGGAATGGTTAAAAGTGCATGAAAATGGCCAATTTACTCACTCTGAGTTCTCAAAAAGGGTTTCTTCACCCCAGGAAGTTAATTAAATACCATTTGGAGGCATTTAATGTTCGAGCAAAAACGGCTGATTTTCGACAAAAGAGATAACACCCCCCCATTACGTCATGCTTCAGAAATGTGGAAAATGGTCCGTTTTCAAATGTTTTATTTTTGAACGTCAGTTCACATTTGTAGGTGGATCCTCAGTGTTAGAGCTAAAATTAGCATGTTTAAAGTGATTTTCATGCTTCCAGGGGCCCAAAACACAAGATTTATGGAATGGTTAAAAGTGCATGAAAATGGCCAATTTACTCACTCTGAGTTCTCAAAAAGGGTTTCTTCACCCCGGGAAGTTAATTAAATACCATTTGGAGGCATTTAATGTTCGAGCAAAAACGGCTGATTTTCGACAAAAGAGATAACACCCCCCCATTACGGCATGCTTCAGAAATGTGGAAAATGGTCCGTTTTCAAATGTTTTATTTTTGAACGTCATTTCACATTTGTAGGTGGATCATCAGTGTTAGAGCTAAAATTAGCATGTTTAAAGTGATTTTCATGCTTCCAGGGGCTCGGGAAGTGAAATAAATACCATTTGGAGGCATTTAATGTTCGAGCAAAAACGGCTGATTTTCGACAAAATAGATAACACCCCCCCATTACGTCATGCTTCAGAAATGTGGAAAATGGTCCGTTTTCAAAAATGTTTTATTTTTGAACGTCAGTTCACATTTGTAGGTGTATCATCAGTGTTAGAGCTAAAATTAGCATGTTTAAAGTGATTTTCATGCTTCCAGGGGCCCAAAACACAAGATTTATGGAATGGTTAAAAGTGCATGAAAATGGCCAATTTACTCACTCTGAGTTCTCAAAAAGCGTTTCTTTACAAAAACGGCTGATTTTCGACAAAAGAGATAACACCCCCCCATTACGTCATGCTTCAGAAATGTGGAAAATGGTCCGTTTTCAAATGTTTTATTTTTGAACGTCAGTTCACATTTGTAGGTGGATCATCAGTGTTAGAGCTAAAATTAGCATGTTTAAAGTTATTTTCATGCTTCCAGGGGCTCGGGAAGTTAATTAAATACCATTTGGAGGCATTTAATGTTCGAGCAAAAACGGCTGATTTTCGACAAAAGAGATAACACCCCCCCATTACGTCATGCTTCAGAAATGTGGAAAATGGTCAGTTTTCAAATGTTTTATTTTTGAACGTCAGTTCACATTTGTAGGTGGATCATCAGTGTTAGAGCTAAAATTAGCATGTTTAAAGTGATTTTCATGCTTCCAGGGGCTCGGGAAGTGAAATAAATACCATTTGGAGGCATTTAATGTTCGAGCAAAAACGGCTGATTTTCGACAAAAGAGATAACACCCCCCCATTACGTCATGCTTCAGAAATGTGGAAAATGGTCCGTTTTCAAATGTTTTATTTTTGAACGTCAGTTCACATTTGTAGGTGGATCATCAGTGTTAGAGCTAAAATTAGCATGTTTAAAGTGATTTTCATGCTTCCAGGGGCTCGGGAAGTGAAATAAATACCATTTGGAGGCATTTAATGTTCGAGCAAAAACAGCTGATTTTCGACAAAAGAGATAACACCCCCCCATTACGTCATACTTCAGAAATGTGGAAAATGGTCCGTTTTCAAATGTTTTATTTTTGAACGTCAGTTCACATTTGTAGGTGGATCATCAGTGTTAGAGCTAAAATTAGCATGTTTAAAGTGATTTTCATGCTTCCAGGGGCCCAAAACACAAGATTTATGGAATGGTTAAAAGTGCATGAAAATGGCCAATTTACTCACTTTGAGTTCTCAAAAAGGGTTTCTTCACCCCGGGAAGTTAATTAAATACCATTTGGAGGCATTTAATGTTCGAGCAAAAACGGCTGATTTTCGACAAAAGAGATAACACCCCCCCATTACGTCATGCTTCAGAAATGTGGAAAATGGTCCGATTTCAAATGTTTTATTTTTGAACGTCAGTTCACATTTGTAGGTGGATCATCAGTGTTAGAGCTAAAATTAGCATGTTTAAAGTGATTTTCATGCTTCCAGGGGCTCGGGAAGTTAATTAAATACCATTTGGAGGCATTTAATGTTCGAGCAAAAACGGCTGATTTTCGACAAAAGAGATAACACCCCCCCCCATTACGTCATGCTTCAGAAATGTGGAAAATGGTCCGTTTTCAAATGTTTTATTTTTGAACGTCAGTTCACATTTGTAGGTGGATCATCAGTGTTAGAGCTAAAATTAGCATGTTTAAAGTGATTTTCATGCTTCCAGGGGCCCAAAACACAAGATTTATGGAATGGTTAAAAGTGCATGAAAATGGCCAATTTACTCACTCTGAGTTCTCAAAAAGGGTTTCTTCACCCCGGGAAGTTAATTAAATACCATTTGGAGGCATTTAATGTTCGAGCAAAAACGGCTGATTTTCGACAAAAGAGATAACACCCCCCCATTACGTCATGCTTCAGAAATGTGGAAAATGGTCCGTTTTCAAATGTTTTATTTTTGAACGTCCTTTCACATTTGTAGGTGGATCATCAGTGTTAGAGCTAAAATTAGCATGTTTAAAGTGATTTTCATGCTTCCAGGGGCCCAAAACACAAGATTTATGGAATGGTTAAAAGTGCATGAAAATGGCCAATTTACTCACTCTGAGTTCTCAAAAAGGGTTTCTTCACCCCGGGAAGTGAAATAAATACCATTTGGAGGCATTTAATGTTCGAGCAAAAACGGCTGATTTTCGACAAAAGAGATAACACCCCCCCATTACGTCATGCTTCAGAAATGTGGAAAATGGTCCGTTTTCAAATGTTTTATTTTTGAACGTCAGTTCACATTTGTAGGTGGATCATCAGTGTTAGAGCTAGAATTAGCATGTTTAAAGTGATTTTCATGCTTCCAGGGGCTCGGGAAGTGAAAAAAATACCATTTGGAGGCATTTAATGTTCGAGCAAAAACGGCTGATTTTCGACAAAAGAGATAACACCCCCCCCATTACGTCATGCTTCAGAAATGTGGAAAATGGTCCGTTTTCAAATGTTTTATTTTTGAACGTCAGTTCACATTTGTAGGTGTATCATCAGTGTTAGAGCTAAAATTAGCATGTTTAAAGTGATTTTCATGCTTCCAGGGGCCCAAAACACAAGATTTATGGAATGGTTAAAAGTGCATGAAAATGGCCAATTCACTCCCTCTGAGTTCTCAAAAAGGGTTTCTTCACCCCGGGAAGTTAATTAAATACCATTTGGAGGCATTTAATGTTCGAGCAAAAACGGCTGATTTTCGACAAAAGAGATAAACCCCCCCATTACGTCATGCTTCAGAAATGTGGAAAATGGTCCGTTTTCAAATGTTTTATTTTTGAACGTCAGTTCACATTTGTAGGTGGATCATCAGTGTTAGAGCTAAAATTAGCATGTTTAAAGTGATTTTCATGCTTCCAGGGGCTCGGGAAGTGAAATAAATACCATTTGGAGGCATTTAATGTTCGAGCAAAAACGGCTGATTTTCGACAAAAGAGATAACACCCCCCCATTACGTCATGCTTCAGAAATGTGGAAAATGGTCCGTTTTCAAATGTTTTATTTTTGAACGTCAGTTCACATTTGTAGGTGGATCATCAGTGTTAGAGCTAAAATTAGCATGTTTAAAGTGATTTTCATGCTTCCAGGGGCTCGGGAAGTGAAATAAATACCATTTGGAGGCATTTAATGTTCGAGCAAAAACGGCTGATTTTCGACAAAAGAGATAACACCCCCCCATTACGTCATGCTTCAGAAATGTGGAAAATGGTCCGTTTTCAAATGTTTTATTTTTGAACGTCAGTTCACATTTGTAGGTGGATCATCAGTGTTAGAGCTAAAATTAGCATGTTTAAAGTGATTTTCATGCTTCCAGGGGCTCGGGAAGTTAATTAAATACCATTTGGAGGCATTTAATGTTCGAGCAAAAACGGCTGATTTTCGACAAAAGAGATAACACCCCCCCATTATGTCATGCTTCAGAAATGTGGAAAATGGTCCGTTTTCAAATGTTTTATTTTTGAACGTCAGTTCACATTTGTAGGTGGATCATCAGTGTTAGAGCTAAAATTAGCATGTTTAAAGTGATTTTCATGCTTCCAGGGGCCCAAAACACAAGATTAATGGAATGGTTAAAAGTGCATGAAAATGGCCAATTTACTCACTCTGAGTTCTCAAAAAGGGTTTCTTCACCCCGGGAAGTTAATTAAATACCATTTGGAGGCATTTAATGTTCGAGCAAAAACGGCTGATTTTCGACAAAAGAGATAACACCCCCCCATTACGTCATGCTTCAGAAATGTGGAAAATGGTCCGTTTTCAAATATTTTATTTTTGAACGTCAGTTCACATTTGTAGGTGGATCATCAGTGTTAGAGCTAAAATTAGCATGTTTAAAGTGATTTTCATGCTTCCAGGGGCTCGGGAAGTTAATTAAATACCATTTGGAGGCATTTAATGTTCGAGCAAAAACGGCTGATTTTCGACAAAAGAGATAACACCCCCCCATTATGTCATGCTTCAGAAATGTGGAAAATGGTCCGTTTTCAAATGTTTTATTTTTGAACGTCAGTTCACATTTGTAGGTGGATCATCAGTGTTAGAGCTAAAATTAGCATGTTTAAAGTGATTTTCATGCTTCCAGGGGCCCAAAACACAAGATTAATGGAATGGTTAAAAGTGCATGAAAATGGCCAATTTACTCACTCTGAGTTCTCAAAAAGGGTTTCTTCACCCCGGGAAGTTAATTAAATACCATTTGGAGGCATTTAATGTTCGAGCAAAAACGGCTGATTTTCGACAAAAGAGATAACACCCCCCCATTACGTCATGCTTCAGAAATGTGGAAAATGGTCCGTTTTCAAATGTTTTATTTTTGAACGTCAGTTCACATTTGTAGGTGGATCATCAGTGTTAGAGCTAAAACTAGCATGTTTAAAGTGATTTTCATGCTTCCAGGGGCTCGGGAAGTTAATTAAATACCATTTGGAGGCATTTAATGTTCGAGCAAAAACGGCTGATTTTCGATAAAAGAGATAACACCCCCCCATTACGTCATGCTTCAGAAATGTGGAAAATGGTCCGTTTTCAAATGTTTTATTTTTGAACGTCAGTTCACATTTGTAGGTGGATCATCAGTGTTAGAGCTAAAATTAGCATGTTTAAAGTGATTTTCATGCTTCCAGGGGCCCAAAATACAAGATTAATGGAATGGTTAAAAGTGCATGAAAATGGCCAATTTACTCACTCTGAGTTCTCAAAAAGGGTTTCTTCACCCCGGGAAGTGAAATAAATACCATTTGGAGGCATTTAATGTTCGAGCAAAAACGGCTGATTTTCGACAAAAGAGATAACACCCCCCATTACGTCATGCTTCAGAAATGTGGAAAATGGTCCGTTTTCAAATGTTTTATTTTTGAACGTCAGTTCACATTTGTAGGTGGATCATCAGTGTTAGAGCTAAAATTAGCATGTTTAAAGTGATTTTCATGCTTCCAGGGGCTCGGGAAGTTAATTAAATACCATTTGGAGGCATTTAATGTTCGAGCAAAAACGGCTGATTTTCGACAAAAGAGATAACACCCCCCCATTACGTCATGCTTCAGAAATGTGGAAAATGGTCCGTTTTCAAATGTTTTATTTTTGAACGTCAGTTCACATTTGTAGGTGGATCATCAGTGTTAGAGCTAAAATTAGCATGTTTAAAGTGATTTTCATGCTTCCAGGGGCCCAAAACACAAGATTTATGGAATGGTTAAAAGTGCATGAAAGTGGCCAATTTACTCACTCTGAGTTCTCAAAAAGGGTTTCTTCACCCCGGGAAGTTAATAAATACCATTTGGAGGCATTTAATGTTCGAGCAAAAACGGCTGATTTTCGACAAAAGAGATAACACCCCCCCATTACGTCATGCTTCAGAAATGTGGAAAATGGTCCGTTTTCAAATGTTTTATTTTTGAACGTCAGTTCACATTTGTAGGTGGATCATCAGTGTTAGAGCTAAAATTAGCATGTTTAAAGTGATGTTCATGCTTCCAGGGGCTCGGGAAGTTAATTAAATACCATTTGGAGGCATTTAATGTTCGAGCAAAAACGGCTGATTTTCGACAAAAGAGATAACACCCCCCCCATTACGTCATGCTTCAGAAATGTGGAAAATGGTCCGTTTTCAAATGTTTTATTTTTGAACGTCAGTTCACATTTGTAGGTGGATCATCAGTTAGAGCTAAAATTAGCATGTTTAAAGTGATTTTCATGCTTCCAGGGGCTCGGGAAGTGAAATAAATACCATTTGGAGGCATTTAATGTTCGAGTAAAAACGGCTGATTTTCGACAAAAGAGATAACACCCCCCCATTACGTCATGCTTCAGAAATGTGGAAAATGGTCCGTTTTCAAATGTTTTATTTTTGAACGTCAGTTCACATTTGTAGGTGGATCATCAGTGTTAGAGCTAAAATTAGCATGTTTAAAGTGATTTTCAGCTTCCAGGGGCCCAAAACACAAGATTTATGGAATGGTTAAAAGTGCATGAAAATGGCCAATTTACTCACTCTGAGTTCTCAAAAAGGGTTTCTTCACCCCGGGAAGTTAATTAAATACCATTTGGAGGCATTTAATGTTCGAGCAAAAATGGCTGATTTTCGACAAAAGAGATAACACCCCCCCATTACGTCATGCTTCAGAAATGTGGAAAATGGTCCGTTTTCAAATGTTTTATTTTTGAACGTCAGTTCACATTTGTAGGTGGATCATCAGTGTTAGAGCTAAAATTAGCATGTTTAAAGTGATTTTCATGCTTCCAGGGGCTCGGGAAGTTAATTAAATACCATTTGGAGGCATTTAATGTTCGAGCAAAAACAGCTGATTTTCGACAAAAGAGATAACACCCCCCCATTACGTCATGCTTCAGAAATGTGGAAAATGGTCCGTTTTCAAATGTTTTATTTTTGAACGTCAGTTCACATTTGTAGGTGGATCATCAGTGTTAGAGCTAAAATTAGCATGTTTAAAGTGATTTTCATGCTTCCAGGGGCCCAAAACACAAGATTTATGGAATGGTTAAAAGTGCATGAAAATGGCCAATTTACTCACTCTGAGTTCTCAAAAAGGGTTTCTTCACCCCGGGAAGTTAATTAAATACCATTTGGAGGCATTTAATGTTCTAGCAAAAACGGCTGATTTTCGACAAAAGAGATAACACCCCCCCATTACGTCATGCTTCAGAAATGTGGAAAATGGTCCGTTTTCAAATGTTTTATTTTTGAACGTCAGTTCACATTTGTAGGTGGATCATCAGTGTTAGAGCTAAAATTAGCATGTTTAAAGTGATTTTCATGCTTCCAGGGGCCCAAAACACAAGATTTATGGAATGGTTAAAAGTGCATGAAAATGGCCAATTTACTCACTCTGAGTTCTCAAAAAGGGTTTCTTCACCCGGGAAGTTAATTAAATACCATTTGGAGGCATTTAATGTTCGAGCAAAAACGGCTGATTTTCGACAAAAGAGATAACACCCCCCCATTACGTCATGCTTCAGAAATGTGGAAAATGGTCCGTTTTCAAATGTTTTATTTTTGAACGTCAGTTCACATTTGTAGGTGGATCATCAGTGTTAGAGCTAAAATTAGCATGTTTAAAGTGATTTTCATGCTTCCAGGGGCTCGGGAAGTTAATTAAATACCATTTGGAGGCATTTAATGTTCGAGCAAAAACGGCTGATTTTCGACAAAAGAGATAACACCCCCCCATTACGTCATGCTTCAGAAATGTGGAAAATGGTCCGTTTTCAAATGTTTTATTTTTGAACGTCAGTTCACATTTGTAGGTGGATCATCAGTGTTAGAGCTAAAATTAGCATGTTTAAAGTGATTTTCATGCTTCCAGGGGCCCAAAACACAAGATTTATGGAATGGTTAAAAGTGCATGAAAATGGCCAATTTACTCACTCTGAGTTCTCAAAAAGGGGTTTCTTCACCCCGGGAAGTGAAATAAATACCATTTGGAGGCATTTAATGTTCGAGCAAAAACGGCTGATTTTCGACAAAAGAGATAACACCCCCCCATTACGTCATGCTTCAGAAATGTGGAAAATGGTCCGTTTTCAAATGTTTTATTTTTGAACGTCAGTTCACATTTGTAGGTGGATCATCAGTGTTAGAGCTAAAATTAGCATGTTTAAAGTGATTTTCATGCTTCCAGGGGCTCGGGAAGTGAAATAAATACCATTTGGAGGCATTTAATGTTCGAGCAAAAACGGCTGATTTTCGACAAAAGAGATAACAACCCCTCATTACGTCATGCTTCAGAAATGTGGAAAATGGTCCGTTTTCAAATGTTTTATTTTTGAACGTCAGTTCACATTTGTAGGTGGATCATCAGTGTTAGAGCTAAAATTAGCATGTTTAAAGTGATTTTCATGCTTCCAGGGGCCCAAAACACAAGATTTATGGAATGGTTAAAAGTGCATGAAAATGGCCAATTTACTCACTCTGAGTTCTCAAAAAGGGTTTCTTCACCCCGGGAAGTTAATTAAATACCATTTGGAGGCATTTAATGTTCTAGCAAAAACGGCTGATTTTCGACAAAAGAGATAACACCCCCCCATTACGTCATGCTTCAGAAATGTGGAAAATGGTCCGTTTTCAAATGTTTTATTTTTGAACGTCAGTTCACATTTGTAGGTGGATCATCAGTGTTAGAGCTAAAATTAGCATGTTTAAAGTGATTTTCATGCTTCCAGGGGCCCAAAACACAAGATTTATGGAATGGTTAAAAGTGCATGAAAATGGCCAATTTACTCACTCTGAGTTCTCAAAAAGGGTTTCTTCACCCGGGAAGTTAATTAAATACCATTTGGAGGCATTTAATGTTCGAGCAAAAACGGCTGATTTTCGACAAAAGAGATAACACCCCCCCATTACGTCATGCTTCAGAAATGTGGAAAATGGTCCGTTTTCAAATGTTTTATTTTTGAACGTCAGTTCACATTTGTAGGTGGATCATCAGTGTTAGAGCTAAAATTAGCATGTTTAAAGTGATTTTCATGCTTCCAGGGGCTCGGGAAGTTAATTAAATACCATTTGGAGGCATTTAATGTTCGAGCAAAAACGGCTGATTTTCGACAAAAGAGATAACACCCCCCCATTACGTCATGCTTCAGAAATGTGGAAAATGGTCCGTTTTCAAATGTTTTATTTTTGAACGTCAGTTCACATTTGTAGGTGGATCATCAGTGTTAGAGCTAAAATTAGCATGTTTAAAGTGATTTTCATGCTTCCAGGGGCCCAAAACACAAGATTTATGGAATGGTTAAAAGTGCATGAAAATGGCCAATTTACTCACTCTGAGTTCTCAAAAAGGGGTTTCTTCACCCCGGGAAGTGAAATAAATACCATTTGGAGGCATTTAATGTTCGAGCAAAAACGGCTGATTTTCGACAAAAGAGATAACACCCCCCCATTACGTCATGCTTCAGAAATGTGGAAAATGGTCCGTTTTCAAATGTTTTATTTTTGAACGTCAGTTCACATTTGTAGGTGGATCATCAGTGTTAGAGCTAAAATTAGCATGTTTAAAGTGATTTTCATGCTTCCAGGGGCTCGGGAAGTGAAATAAATACCATTTGGAGGCATTTAATGTTCGAGCAAAAACGGCTGATTTTCGACAAAAGAGATAACAACCCCTCATTACGTCATGCTTCAGAAATGTGGAAAATGGTCCGTTTTCAAATGTTTTATTTTTGAACGTCAGTTCACATTTGTAGGTGGATCATCAGTGTTAGAGCTAAAATTAGCATGTTTAAAGTGATTTTCATGCTTCCAGGGGCCCAAAACACAAGATTTATGGAATGGTTAAAAGTGCATGAAAATGGCCAATTTACTCACTCTGAGTTCTCAAAAAGGGTTTCTTCACCCCGGGAAGTTAATTAAATACCATTTGGAGGCATTTAATGTTCGAGCAAAAACGGCTGATTTTCGACAAAAGAGATAACACCCCCCCATTACGTCATGCTTCAGAAATGTGGAAAATGGTCCGTTTTCAAATGTTTTATTTTTGAACGTCAGTTCACATTTGTAGGTGGATCATCAGTGTTAGAGCTAAAATTAGCATGTTTAAAGTGATTTTCATGCTTCCAGGGGCTCGGGAAGTTAATTAAATACCATTTGGAGGCATTTAATGTTCGAGCAAAAACGGCTGATTTTCGACAAAAGAGATAACACCCCCCCATTACGTCCTGCTTCAGAAATGTGGAAAATGGTCCGTTTTCAAATGTTTTATTTTTGAACGTCAGTTCACATTTGTAGGTGGATCATCAGTGTTAGAGCTAAAATTAGCATGTTTAAAGTGATTTTCATGCTTCCAGGGGCTCGGGAAGTGAAATAAATACCATTTGGAGGCATTTAATGTTCGAGCAAAAACGGCTGATTTTCGACAAAAGAGATAACACCCCCCCATTACGTCATGCTTCAGAAATGTGGAAAATGGTCCGTTTTCAAATGTTTTATTTTTGAACGTCAGTTCACATTTGTAGGTGGATCATCAGTGTTAGAGCTAAAATTAGCATGTTTAAAGTGATTTTCATGCTTCCAGGGGCTCGGGAAGTGAAATAAATACCATTTGGAGGCATTTAATGTTCGAGCAAAAACGGCTGATTTTCGACAAAAGAGATAACACCCCCCCATTACGTCATGCTTCAGAAATGTGGAAAATGGTCCGTTTTCAAATGTTTTATTTTTGAACGTCAGTTCACATTTGTAGGTGGATCATCAGTGTTAGAGCTAAAATTAGCATGTTTAAAGTGATTTTCATGCTTCCAGGGGCCCAAAACACAAGATTAATGGAATGGTTAAAAGTGCATGAAAATGGCCAATTTACTCACTCTGAGTTCTCAAAAAGGGTTTCTTCACCCCGGGAAGTTAATTAAATACCATTTGGAGGCATTTAATGTTCGAGCAAAAACGGCTGATTTTCGACAAAAGAGATAACACCCCCCCATTACGTCATGCTTCAGAAATGTGGAAAATGGTCCGTTTTCAAATGTTTTATTTTTGAACGTCAGTTCACATTTGTAGGTGGATCATCAGTGTTAGAGCTAAAATTAGCATGTTTAAAGTGATTTTCATGCTTCCAGGGGCTCGGGAAGTTAATTAAATACCATTTGGAGGCATTTAATGTTCGAGCAAAAACGGCTGATTTTCGACAAAAGAGATAACACCCCCCCATTACGTCATGCTTCAGAAATGTGGAAAATGGTCCGTTTTCAAATGTTTTATTTTTGAACGTCAGTTCACATTTGTAGGTGGATCATCAGTGTTAGAGCTAAAATTAGCATGTTTAAAGTGATTTTCATGCTTCCAGGGGCCCAAAACACAAGATTTATGGAATGGTTAAAAGTGCATGAAAATGGCCAATTTACTCACTCTGAGTTCTCAAAAAGGGGTTTCTTCACCCCGGGAAGTGAAATAAATACCATTTGGAGGCATTTAATGTTCGAGCAAAAACGGCTGATTTTCGACAAAAGAGATAACACCCCCCCATTACGTCATGCTTCAGAAATGTGGAAAATGGTCCGTTTTCAAATGTTTTATTTTTGAACGTCAGTTCACATTTGTAGGTGGATCATCAGTGTTAGAGCTAAAATTAGCATGTTTAAAGTGATTTTCATGCTTCCAGGGGCTCGGGAAGTGAAATAAATACCATTTGGAGGCATTTAATGTTCGAGCAAAAACGGCTGATTTTCGACAAAAGAGATAACAACCCCTCATTACGTCATGCTTCAGAAATGTGGAAAATGGTCCGTTTTCAAATGTTTTATTTTTGAACGTCAGTTCACATTTGTAGGTGGATCATCAGTGTTAGAGCTAAAATTAGCATGTTTAAAGTGATTTTCATGCTTCCAGGGGCCCAAAACACAAGATTTATGGAATGGTTAAAAGTGCATGAAAATGGCCAATTTACTCACTCTGAGTTCTCAAAAAGGGTTTCTTCACCCCGGGAAGTTAATTAAATACCATTTGGAGGCATTTAATGTTCGAGCAAAAACGGCTGATTTTCGACAAAAGAGATAACACCCCCCCATTACGTCATGCTTCAGAAATGTGGAAAATGGTCCGTTTTCAAATGTTTTATTTTTGAACGTCAGTTCACATTTGTAGGTGGATCATCAGTGTTAGAGCTAAAATTAGCATGTTTAAAGTGATTTTCATGCTTCCAGGGGCTCGGGAAGTTAATTAAATACCATTTGGAGGCATTTAATGTTCGAGCAAAAACGGCTGATTTTCGACAAAAGAGATAACACCCCCCCATTACGTCCTGCTTCAGAAATGTGGAAAATGGTCCGTTTTCAAATGTTTTATTTTTGAACGTCAGTTCACATTTGTAGGTGGATCATCAGTGTTAGAGCTAAAATTAGCATGTTTAAAGTGATTTTCATGCTTCCAGGGGCTCGGGAAGTGAAATAAATACCATTTGGAGGCATTTAATGTTCGAGCAAAAACGGCTGATTTTCGACAAAAGAGATAACACCCCCCCATTACGTCATGCTTCAGAAATGTGGAAAATGGTCCGTTTTCAAATGTTTTATTTTTGAACGTCAGTTCACATTTGTAGGTGGATCATCAGTGTTAGAGCTAAAATTAGCATGTTTAAAGTGATTTTCATGCTTCCAGGGGCTCGGGAAGTGAAATAAATACCATTTGGAGGCATTTAATGTTCGAGCAAAAACGGCTGATTTTCGACAAAAGAGATAACACCCCCCCATTACGTCATGCTTCAGAAATGTGGAAAATGGTCCGTTTTCAAATGTTTTATTTTTGAACGTCAGTTCACATTTGTAGGTGGATCATCAGTGTTAGAGCTAAAATTAGCATGTTTAAAGTGATTTTCATGCTTCCAGGGGCCCAAAACACAAGATTAATGGAATGGTTAAAAGTGCATGAAAATGGCCAATTTACTCACTCTGAGTTCTCAAAAAGGGTTTCTTCACCCCGGGAAGTTAATTAAATACCATTTGGAGGCATTTAATGTTCGAGCAAAAACGGCTGATTTTCGACAAAAGAGATAACACCCCCCCATTACGTCATGCTTCAGAAATGTGGAAAATGGTCCGTTTTCAAATGTTTTATTTTTGAACGTCAGTTCACATTTGTAGGTGGATCATCAGTGTTAGAGCTAAAATTAGCATGTTTAAAGTGATTTTCATGCTTCCAGGGGCTCGGGAAGTTAATTAAATACCATTTGGAGGCATTTAATGTTCGAGCAAAAACGGCTGATTTTCGACAAAAGAGATAACACCCCCCCATTACGTCATGCTTCAGAAATGTGGAAAATGGTCCGTTTTCAAATGTTTTATTTTTGAACGTCAGTTCACATTTGTAGGTGGATCATCAGTGTTAGAGCTAAAATTAGCATGTTTAAAGTGATTTTCATGCTTCCAGGGGCCCAAAACACAAGATTAATGGAATGGTTAAAAGTGCATGAAAATGGCCAATGTACTCACTCTGAGTTCTCAAAAAGGGTTTCTTCACCCCGGGAAGTGAAATAAATACCATTTGGAGGCATTTAATGTTCGAGCAAAAACGGCTGATTTTCGACAAAAGAGATAACACCCCCCCATTACGTCATGCTTCAGAAATGTGGAAAATGGTCAGTTTTCAAATGTTTTATTTTTGAACGTCAGTTCACATTTGTAGGTGGATCATCAGTGTTAGAGCTAAAATTAGCATGTTTAAAGTGATTTTCATGCTTCCAGGGGCTCGGGAAGTTAATTAAATACCATTTGGAGGCATTTAATGTTCGAGCAAAAACGGCTGATTTTCGACAAAAGAGATAACACCCCCCCATTACGTCATGCTTCAGAAATGTGGAAAATTGTCCGTTTTCAAATGTTTTATTTTTGAACGTCAGTTCACATTTGTAGGTGGATCATCAGTGTTAGAGCTAAAATTAGCATGTTTAAAGTGATTTTCATGCTTCCAGGGGCCCAAAACACAAGATTTATGGAATGGTTAAAAGTGCATGAAAGTGGCCAATTTACTCACTCTGAGTTCTCAAAAAGGGTTTCTTCACCCCGGGAAGTTAATAAATACCATTTGGAGGCATTTAATGTTCGAGCAAAAACGGCTGATTTTCGACAAAAGAGATAACACCCCCCCATTACGTCATGCTTCAGAAATGTGGAAAATGGTCCGTTTTCAAATGTTTTATTTTTGAACGTCAGTTCACATTTGTAGGTGGATCATCAGTTAGAGCTAAAATTAGCATGTTTAAAGTGATTTTCATGCTTCCAGGGGCTCGGGAAGTGAAATAAATACCATTTGGAGGCATTTAATGTTCGAGTAAAAACGGCTGATTTTCGACAAAAGAGATAACACCCCCCCATTACGTCATGCTTCAGAAATGTGGAAAATGGTCCGTTTTCAAATGTTTTATTTTTGAACGTCAGTTCACATTTGTAGGTGGATCATCAGTGTTAGAGCTAAAATTAGCATGTTTAAAGTGATTTTCAGCTTCCAGGGGCCCAAAACACAAGATTTATGGAATGGTTAAAAGTGCATGAAAATGGCCAATTTACTCACTCTGAGTTCTCAAAAAGGGTTTCTTCACCCCGGGAAGTTAATTAAATACCATTTGGAGGCATTTAATGTTCGAGCAAAAATGGCTGATTTTCGACAAAAGAGATAACACCCCCCCATTACGTCATGCTTCAGAAATGTGGAAAATGGTCCGTTTTCAAATGTTTTATTTTTGAACGTCAGTTCACATTTGTAGGTGGATCATCAGTGTTAGAGCTAAAATTAGCATGTTTAAAGTGATTTTCATGCTTCCAGGGGCTCGGGAAGTTAATTAAATACCATTTGGAGGCATTTAATGTTCGAGCAAAAACAGCTGATTTTCGACAAAAGAGATAACACCCCCCCATTACGTCATGCTTCAGAAATGTGGAAAATGGTCCGTTTTCAAATGTTTTATTTTTGAACGTCAGTTCACATTTGTAGGTGGATCATCAGTGTTAGAGCTAAAATTAGCATGTTTAAAGTGATTTTCATGCTTCCAGGGGCCCAAAACACAAGATTTATGGAATGGTTAAAAGTGCATGAAAATGGCCAATTTACTCACTCTGAGTTCTCAAAAAGGGTTTCTTCACCCCGGGAAGTTAATTAAATACCATTTGGAGGCATTTAATGTTCTAGCAAAAACGGCTGATTTTCGACAAAAGAGATAACACCCCCCCATTACGTCATGCTTCAGAAATGTGGAAAATGGTCCGTTTTCAAATGTTTTATTTTTGAACGTCAGTTCACATTTGTAGGTGGATCATCAGTGTTAGAGCTAAAATTAGCATGTTTAAAGTGATTTTCATGCTTCCAGGGGCCCAAAACACAAGATTTATGGAATGGTTAAAAGTGCATGAAAATGGCCAATTTACTCACTCTGAGTTCTCAAAAAGGGTTTCTTCACCCGGGAAGTTAATTAAATACCATTTGGAGGCATTTAATGTTCGAGCAAAAACGGCTGATTTTCGACAAAAGAGATAACACCCCCCCATTACGTCATGCTTCAGAAATGTGGAAAATGGTCCGTTTTCAAATGTTTTATTTTTGAACGTCAGTTCACATTTGTAGGTGGATCATCAGTGTTAGAGCTAAAAGTAGCATGTTTAAAGTGATTTTCATGCTTCCAGGGGCTCGGGAAGTTAATTAAATACCATTTGGAGGCATTTAATGTTCGAGCAAAAACGGCTGATTTTCGACAAAAGAGATAACACCCCCCCATTACGTCATGCTTCAGAAATGTGGAAAATGGTCCGTTTTCAAATGTTTTATTTTTGAACGTCAGTTCACATTTGTAGGTGGATCATCAGTGTTAGAGCTAAAATTAGCATGTTTAAAGTGATTTTCATGCTTCCAGGGGCCCAAAACACAAGATTTATGGAATGGTTAAAAGTGCATGAAAATGGCCAATTTACTCACTCTGAGTTCTCAAAAAGGGGTTTCTTCACCCCGGGAAGTGAAATAAATACCATTTGGAGGCATTTAATGTTCGAGCAAAAACGGCTGATTTTCGACAAAAGAGATAACACCCCCCCATTACGTCATGCTTCAGAAATGTGGAAAATGGTCCGTTTTCAAATGTTTTATTTTTGAACGTCAGTTCACATTTGTAGGTGGATCATCAGTGTTAGAGCTAAAATTAGCATGTTTAAAGTGATTTTCATGCTTCCAGGGGCTCGGGAAGTGAAATAAATACCATTTGGAGGCATTTAATGTTCGAGCAAAAACGGCTGATTTTCGACAAAAGAGATAACAACCCCTCATTACGTCATGCTTCAGAAATGTGGAAAATGGTCCGTTTTCAAATGTTTTATTTTTGAACGTCAGTTCACATTTGTAGGTGGATCATCAGTGTTAGAGCTAAAATTAGCATGTTTAAAGTGATTTTCATGCTTCCAGGGGCCCAAAACACAAGATTTATGGAATGGTTAAAAGTGCATGAAAATGGCCAATTTACTCACTCTGAGTTCTCAAAAAGGGTTTCTTCACCCCGGGAAGTTAATTAAATACCATTTGGAGGCATTTAATGTTCGAGCAAAAACGGCTGATTTTCGACAAAAGCGATAACACCCCCCCATTACGTCATGCTTCAGAAATGTGGAAAATGGTCCGTTTTCAAATGTTTTATTTTTGAACGTCAGTTCACATTTGTAGGTGGATCATCAGTGTTAGAGCTAAAATTAGCATGTTTAAAGTGATTTTCATGCTTCCAGGGGCTCGGGAAGTTAATTAAATACCATTTGGAGGCATTTAATGTTCGAGCAAAAACGGCTGATTTTCGACAAAAGAGATAACACCCCCCCATTACGTCCTGCTTCAGAAATGTGGAAAATGGTCCGTTTTCAAATGTTTTATTTTTGAACGTCAGTTCACATTTGTAGGTGGATCATCAGTGTTAGAGCTAAAATTAGCATGTTTAAAGTGATTTTCATGCTTCCAGGGGCTCGGGAAGTGAAATAAATACCATTTGGAGGCATTTAATGTTCGAGCAAAAACGGCTGATTTTCGACAAAAGAGATAACACCCCCCCATTACGTCATGCTTCAGAAATGTGGAAAATGGTCCGTTTTCAAATGTTTTATTTTTGAACGTCAGTTCACATTTGTAGGTGGATCATCAGTGTTAGAGCTAAAATTAGCATGTTTAAAGTGATTTTCATGCTTCCAGGGGCTCGGGAAGTGAAATAAATACCATTTGGAGGCATTTAATGTTCGAGCAAAAACGGCTGATTTTCGACAAAAGAGATAACACCCCCCCATTACGTCATGCTTCAGAAATGTGGAAAATGGTCCGTTTTCAAATGTTTTATTTTTGAACGTCAGTTCACATTTGTAGGTGGATCATCAGTGTTAGAGCTAAAATTAGCATGTTTAAAGTGATTTTCATGCTTCCAGGGGCCCAAAACACAAGATTAATGGAATGGTTAAAAGTGCATGAAAATGGCCAATTTACTCACTCTGAGTTCTCAAAAAGGGTTTCTTCACCCCGGGAAGTTAATTAAATACCATTTGGAGGCATTTAATGTTCGAGCAAAAACGGCTGATTTTCGACAAAAGAGATAACACCCCCCCATTACGTCATGCTTCAGAAATGTGGAAAATGGTCCGTTTTCAAATGTTTTATTTTTGAACGTCAGTTCACATTTGTAGGTGGATCATCAGTGTTAGAGCTAAAATTAGCATGTTTAAAGTGATTTTCATGCTTCCAGGGGCTCGGGAAGTTAATTAAATACCATTTGGAGGCATTTAATGTTCGAGCAAAAACGGCTGATTTTCGACAAAAGAGATAACACCCCCCCATTACGTCATGCTTCAGAAATGTGGAAAATGGTCCGTTTTCAAATGTTTTATTTTTGAACGTCAGTTCACATTTGTAGGTGGATCATCAGTGTTAGAGCTAAAATTAGCATGTTTAAAGTGATTTTCATGCTTCCAGGGGCCCAAAACACAAGATTAATGGAATGGTTAAAAGTGCATGAAAATGGCCAATGTACTCACTCTGAGTTCTCAAAAAGGGTTTCTTCACCCCGGGAAGTGAAATAAATACCATTTGGAGGCATTTAATGTTCGAGCAAAAACGGCTGATTTTCGACAAAAGAGATAACACCCCCCCATTACGTCATGCTTCAGAAATGTGGAAAATGGTCCGTTTTCAAATGTTTTATTTTTGAACGTCAGTTCACATTTGTAGGTGGATCATCAGTGTTAGAGCTAAAATTAGCATGTTTAAAGTGATTTTCATGCTTCCAGGGGCTCGGGAAGTTAATTAAATACCATTTGGAGGCATTTAATGTTCGAGCAAAAACGGCTGATTTTCGACAAAAGAGATAACACCCCCCCATTACGTCATGCTTCAGAAATGTGGAAAATTGTCCGTTTTCAAATGTTTTATTTTTGAACGTCAGTTCACATTTGTAGGTGGATCATCAGTGTTAGAGCTAAAATTAGCATGTTTAAAGTGATTTTCATGCTTCCAGGGGCCCAAAACACAAGATTTATGGAATGGTTAAAAGTGCATGAAAATGGCCAATTTACTCACTCTGAGTTCTCAAAAAGGGTTTCTTCACCCCGGGAAGTTAATTAAATACCATTTGGAGGCATTTAATGTTCGAGCAAAAACGGCTGATTTTCGACAAAAGAGATAACACCCCCCCATTACGTCATGCTTCAGAAATGTGGAAAATGGTCCGTTTTCAAATGTTTTATTTTTGAACGTCAGTTCACATTTGTAGGTGGATCATCAGTGTTAGAGCTAAAATTAGCATGTGTAAAGTGATTTTCATGCTTCCAGGGGCTCGGGAAGTTAATTAAATACCATTTGGAGGCATTTAATGTTCGAGCAAAAACGGCTGATTTTCGACAAAAGAGATAACACCCCCCCATTACGTCATGCTTCAGAAATGTGGAAAATGGTCCGTTTTCAAATGTTTTATTTTTGAACGTCAGTTCACATTTGTAGGTGGATCATCAGTGTTAGAGCTAAAATTAGCATGTTTAAAGTGATTTTCATGCTTCCAGGGGCCCAAAACACAAGATTTATGGAATGGTTAAAAGTGCATGAAAATGGCCAATTTACTCACTCTGAGTTCTCAAAAAGGGTTTCTTCACCCCGGGAAGTTAATTAAATACCATTTGGAGGCCTTTAATGTTCGAGCAAAAACGGCTGATTTTCGACAAAAGAGATAACACCCCCCCATTACGTCATGCTTCAGAAATGTGGAAAATGGTCCGTTTTCAAATGTTTTATTTTTGAACGTCAGTTCACATTTGTAGGTGGATCATCAGTGTTAGAGCTAAAATTAGCATGTTTAAAGTGATTTTCATGCTTCCAGGGGCTCGGGAAGTTAATTAAATACCATTTGGAGGCATTTAATGTTCGAGCAAAAACGGCTGATTTTCGACAAAAGAGATAACACCCCCCCATTACGTCATGCTTCAGAAATGTGGAAAATGGTCCGTTTTCAAATGTTTTATTTTTGAACGTCAGTTCACATTTGTAGGTGGATCATCAGTGTTAGAGCTAAAATTAGCATGTTTAAAGTGATTTTCATGCTTCCAGGGGCCCCAAAACACAAGATTTATGGAATGGTTAAAAGTGCATGAAAATGGCCAATTTACTCACTCTGAGTTCTCAAAAAGGGTTTCTTCACCCCGGGAAGTTAATTAAATACCATTTGGAGGCATTTAATGTTCGAGCAAAAACGGCTGATTTTCGACAAAAGAGATAACACCCCCCCATTACGTCATGCTTCAGAAATGTGGAAAATGGTCCGTTTTCAAATGTTTTATTTTTGAACGTCAGTTCACATTTGTAGGTGGATCATCAGTGTTAGAGCTAAAATTAGCATGTTTAAAGTGATTTTCATGCTTCCAGGGGCCCAAAACACAAGATTTATGGAATGGTTAAAAGTGCATGAAAATGGCCAATTTACTCACTCTGAGTTCTCAAAAAGGGTTTCTTCACCCCGGGAAGTTAATTAAATACCATTTGGAGGCATTTAATGTTCGAGCAAAAACGGCTGATTTTCGACAAAAGAGATAACACCCCCCCATTACGTCATGCTTCAGAAATGTGGAAAATGGTCCGTTTTCAAATGTTTTATTTTTGAACGTCAGTTCACATTTGTAGGTGGATCATCAGTGTTAGAGCTAAAATTAGCATGTTTAAAGTGATTTTCATGCTTCCAGGGGCTCGGGAAGTTAATTAAATACCATTTGGAGGCATTTAATGTTCGAGCAAAAACGGCTGATTTTCGACAAAAGAGATAACACCCCCCCATTACGTCCTGCTTCAGAAATGTGGAAAATGGTCCGTTTTCAAATGTTTTATTTTTGAACGTCAGTTCACATTTGTAGGTGGATCATCAGTGTTAGAGCTAAAATTAGCATGTTTAAAGTGATTTTCATGCTTCCAGGGGCTCGGGAAATGAAATAAATACCATTTGGAGGCATTTAATGTTCGAGCAAAAACGGCTGATTTTCGACAAAAGAGATAACACCCCCCCATTACGTCATGCTTCAGAAATGTGGAAAATGGTCCGTTTTCAAATGTTTTATTTTTGAACGTCAGTTCACATTTGTAGGTGGATCATCAGTGTTAGAGCTAAAATTAGCATGTTTAAAGTGATTTTCATGCTTCCAGGGGCTCGGGAAGTGAAATAAATACCATTTGGAGGCATTTAATGTTCGAGCAAAAACGGCTGATTTTCGACAAAAGAGATAACACCCCCCCATTACGTCATGCTTCAGAAATGTGGAAAATGGTCCGTTTTCAAATGTTTTATTTTTGAACGTCAGTTCACATTTGTAGGTGGATCATCAGTGTTAGAGCTAAAATTAGCATGTTTAAAGTGATTTTCATGCTTCCAGGGGCCCAAAACACAAGATTAATGGAATGGTTAAAAGTGCATGAAAATGGCCAATTTACTCACTCTGAGTTCTCAAAAAGGGTTTCTTCACCCCGGGAAGTTAATTAAATACCATTTGGAGGCATTTAATGTTCGAGCAAAAACGGCTGATTTTCGACAAAAGAGATAACACCCTCCCATTACGTCATGCTTCAGAAATGTGGAAAATGGTCCGTTTTCAAATGTTTTATTTTTGAACGTCAGTTCACATTTGTAGGTGGATCATCAGTGTTAGAGCTAAAATTAGCATGTTTAAAGTGATTTTCATGCTTCCAGGGGCTCGGGAAGTTAATTAAATACCATTTGGAGGCATTTAATGTTCGAGCAAAAACGGCTGATTTTCGACAAAAGAGATAACACCCCCCCATTACGTCATGCTTCAGAAATGTGGAAAATGGTCCGTTTTCAAATGTTTTATTTTTGAACGTCAGTTCACATTTGTAGGTGGATCATCAGTGTTAGAGCTAAAATTAGCATGTTTAAAGTGATTTTCATGCTTCCAGGGGCCCAAAACACAAGATTAATGGAATGGTTAAAAGTGCATGAAAATGGCCAATTTACTCACTCTGAGTTCTCAAAAAGGGTTTCTTCACCCCGGGAAGTGAAATAAATACCATTTGGAGGCATTTAATGTTCGAGCAAAAACGGCTGATTTTCGACAAAAGAGATAACACCCCCCCATTACGTCATGCTTCAGAAATGTGGAAAATGGTCCGTTTTCAAATGTTTTATTTTTGAACGTCAGTTCACATTTGTAGGTGGATCATAAGTGTTAGAGCTAAAATTAGCATGTTTAAAGTGATTTTCATGCTTCCAGGGGCTCGGGAAGTTAATTAAATACCATTTGGAGGCATTTAATGTTCGAGCAAAAACGGCTGATTTTCGACAAAAGAGATAACACCCCCCCATTACGTCATGCTTCAGAAATGTGGAAAATGGTCCGTTTTCAAATGTTTTATTTTTGAACGTCAGTTCACATTTGTAGGTGGATCATCAGTGTTAGAGCTAAAATTAGCATGTTTAAAGTGATTTTCATGCTTCCAGGGGCCCAAAACACAAGATTTATGGAATGGTTAAAAGTGCATGAAAATGGCCAATTTACTCACTCAGAGTTCTCAAAAAGGGTTTCTTCACCCCGGGAAGTTAATTAAATACCATTTGGAGGCATTTAATGTTCGAGCAAAAACGGCTGATTTTCGACAAAAGAGATAACACCCCCCCATTACGTCATGCTTCAGAAATGTGGAAAATGGTCCGTTTTCAAATGTTTTATTTTTGAACGTCAGTTCACATTTGTAGGTGGATCATCAGTGTTAGAGCTAAAATTAGCATGTTTAAAGTGATTTTCATGCTTCCAGGGGCTCGGGAAGTTAATTAAATACCATTTGGAGGCATTTAATGTTCGAGCAAAAACGGCTGATTTTCGACAAAAGAGATAACACCCCCCCATTACGTCATGCTTCAGAAATGTGGAAAATGGTCCGTTTTCAAATGTTTTATTTTTGAACGTCAGTTCACATTTGTAGGTGGATCATCAGTGTTAGAGCTAAAATTAGCATGTTTAAAGTGATTTTCATGCTTCCAGGGGCCCAAAACACAAGATTTATGGAATGGTTAAAAGTGCATGAAAATGGCCAATTTACTCACTCTGAGTTCTCAAAAAGGGTTTCTTCACCCCGGGAAGTTAATTAAATACCATTTGGAGGCATTTAATGTTCGAGCAAAAACGGCTGATTTTCGACAAAAGAGATAACACCCCCCCATTACGTCATGCTTCAGAAATGTGGAAAATGGTCCGTTTTCAAATGTTTTATTTTTGAACGTCAGTTCACATTTGTAGGTGGATCATCAGTGTTAGAGCTAAAATTAGCATGTTTAAAGTGATTTTCATGCTTCCAGGGGCTCGGGAAGTTAATTAAATACCATTTGGAGGCATTTAATGTTCGAGCAAAAACGGCTGATTTTCGACAAAAGAGATAACACCCCCCCATTACGTCATGCTTCAGAAATGTGGAAAATGGTCCGTTTTCAAATGTTTTATTTTTGAACGTCAGTTCACATTTGTAGGTGGATCATCAGTGTTAGAGCTAAAATTAGCATGTTTAAAGTGATTTTCATGCTTCCAGGGGCCCCAAAACACAAGATTTATGGAATGGTTAAAAGTGCATGAAAATGGCCAATTTACTCACTCTGAGTTCTCAAAAAGGGTTTCTTCACCCCGGGAAGTTAATTAAATACCATTTGGAGGCATTTAATGTTCGAGCAAAAACGGCTGATTTTCGACAAAAGAGATAACACCCCCCATTACGTCATGCTTCAGAAATGTGGAAAATGGTCCGTTTTCAAATGTTTTATTTTTGAACGTCAGTTCACATTTGTAGGTGGATCATCAGTGTTAGAGCTAAAATTAGCATGTTTAAAGTGATTTTCATTTTTCCAGGGGCTCGGGAAGTTAATTAAATACCATTTGGAGGCATTTAATGTTCGAGCAAAAACAGCAGATTTTCGACAAAAGAGATAACACCCCCCCATTACGTCATGCTTCAGAAATGTGGAAAATGGTCCGTTTTCAAATGTTTTATTTTTGAACGTCAGTTCACATTTGTAGGTGGATCATCAGTGTTAGAGCTAAAATTAGCATGTTTAAAGTGATTTTCATGCTTCCAGGGGCTCGGGAAGTTAATTAAATACCATTTGGAGGCATTTAATGTTCGAGCAAAAACGGCTGATTTTCGACAAAAGAGATAACACCCCCCCATTACGTCATGCTTCAGAAATGTGGAAAATGGTCCGTTTTCAAATGTTTTATTTTTGAACGTCAGTTCACATTTGTAGGTGGATCATCAGTGTTAGAGCTAAAATTAGCATGTTTAAAGTGATTTTCATGCTTCCAGGGGCCCAAAACACAAGATTAATGAAATGGTTAAAAGTGCATGAAAATGGCCAATTTACTCACTCTGAGTTCTCAAAAAGGGTTTCTTCACCCCGGGAAGTGAAATAAATACCATTTGGAGGCATTTAATGTTCGAGCAAAAACGGCTGATTTTCGACAAAAGAGATAACACCCCCCCATTACGTCATGCTTCAGAAATGTGGAAAATGGTCCGTTTTCAAATGTTTTATTTTTGAACGTCAGTTCACATTTGTAGGTGGATCATCAGTGTTAGAGCTAAAATTAGCATGTTTAAAGTGATTTTCATGCTTCCAGGGGCTCGGGAAGTTAATTAAATACCATTTGGAGGCATTTAATGTTCGAGCAAAAACGGCTGATTTTCGACAAAAGAGATAACACCCCCCCATTACGACATGCTTCTGAAATGTGGAAAATGGTCCGTTTTCAAATGTTTTATTTTTGAACGTCAGTTCACATTTGTAGGTGGATCATCAGTGTTAGAGCTAAAATTAGCATGTTTAAAGTGATTTTCATGCTTCCAGGGGCCCAAAACACAAGATTTATGGAATGGTTAAAAGTGCATGAAAATGGCCAATTTACTCACTCTGAGTTCTCAAAAAGGGTTTCTTCACCCCGGGAAGTTAATTAAATACCATTTGGAGGCATTTAATGTTCGAGCAAAAACGGCTGATTTTCGACAAAAGAGATAACACCCCCCCATTACGTCATGCTTCAGAAATGTGGAAAATGGTCCGTTTTCAAATGTTTTATTTTTGAACGTCAGTTCACATTTGTAGGTGGATCATCAGTGTTAGAGCTAAAATTAGCATGTTTAAAGTGATTTTCATGCTTCCAGGGGCTCGGGAAGTTAATTAAATACCATTTGGAGGCATTTAATGTTCGAGCAAAAACGGCTGATTTTCGACAAAAGAGATAACACCCCCCCATTACGTCATGCTTCAGAAATGTGGAAAATGGTCCGTTTTCAAATGTTTTATTTTTGAACGTCAGTTCACATTTGTAGGTGGATCATCAGTGTTAGAGCTAAAATTAGCATGTTTAAAGTGATTTTCATGCTTCCAGGGGCTCGGGAAGTTAATTAAATACCATTTGGAGGCATTTAATGTTCGAGCAAAAACAGCTGATTTTCGACAAAAGAGATAACACCCCCCCATTACGTCATGCTTCAGAAATGTGGAAAATGGTCCGTTTTCAAATGTTTTATTTTTGAACGTCAGTTCACATTTGTAGGTGGATCATCAGTGTTAGAGCTAAAATTAGCATGTTTAAAGTGATTTTCATGCTTCCAGGGGCCCAAAACACAAGATTAATGGAATGGTTAAAAGTGCATGAAAATGGCCAATTTACTCACTCTGAGTTCTCAAAAAGGGTTTCTTCACCCCGGGAAGTGAAATAAATACCATTTGGAGGCATTTAATGTTCGAGCAAAAACGGCTGATTTTCGACAAAAGAGATAACACCCCCCCATTACGTCATGCTTCAGAAATGTGGAAAATGGTCCGCTTTCAAATGTTTTATTTTTGAACGTCAGTTCACATTTGTAGGTCGATCATCAGTGTTAGAGCTAAAATTAGCATGTTTAAAGTGATTTTCATGCTTCCAGGGGCCCAAAACACAAGATTTATGGAATGGTTAAAAGTGCATGAAAGGGGCCAATTTACTCACTCTGAGTTCTCAAAAAGGGTTTCTTCACCCCGGGAAGTTAATTAAATACCATTTGGAGGCATTTAATGTTCGAGCAAAAACGGCTGATTTTCAACAAAAGAGATAACACCCCCCCATTACGTCATGCTTCAGAAATGTGGAAAATGGTCCGTTTTCAAATGTTTTATTTTTGAACGTCCGTTCACATTTGTAGGTGGATCATCAGTGTTAGAGCTAAAATTAGCATGTTTAAAGTGATTTTCATGCTTCCAGGGGCCCAAAACACAAGATTTATGGAATGGTTAAAAGTGCAAGAAAATGGCCAATTTACTCACTCTGAGTTCTCAAAAAGGGTTTCTTCACCCCGGGAAGTTAATTAAATACCATTTGGAGGCATTTAATGTTCGAGCAAAAACGGCTGATTTTCGACAAAAGAGATAACACCCCGCCATTACGTCATGCTTCAGAAATGTGGAAAATGGTCCGTTTTCAAATGTTTTATTTTTGAACGTCAGTTCACATTTGTAGGTGGATCATCAGTGTTAGAGCTAAAATTAGCATGTTTAAAGTGATTTTCATGCTTCCAGGGGCTCGGGAAGTTAATTAAATACCATTTGGAGGCATTTAATGTTCGAGCAAAAACGGCTGATTTTCGACAAAAGAGATAACACCCCCCATTACGTCATGCTTCAGAAATGTGGAAAATGGTCCGTTTTCAAATGTTTTATTTTTGAACGTCAGTTCACATTTGTAGGTGGATCATCAGTGTTAGAGCTAAAATTAGCATGTTTAAAGTGATTTTCATGCTTCCAGGGGCCCAAAACACAAGATTTATGGAATGGTTAAAAGTGCATGAAAATGGCCAATTTACTCACTCTGAGTTCTCAAAAAGGGTTTCTTCACCCCGGGAAGTTAATTAAATACCATTTGGAGGCATTTAATGTTCGAGCAAAAACGGCTGATTTTCGACAAAAGAGATAACACCCCCCCATTACGTCATGCTTCAGAAATGTGGAAAATGGTCCGTTTTCAAATGTTTTATTTTTGAACGTCAGTTCACATTTGTAGGTGGATCATCAGTGTTAGAGCTAAAATTAGCATGTTTAAAGTGATTTTCATGCTTCCAGGGGCTCGGGAAGTTAATTAAATACCATTTGGAGGCATTTAATGTTCGAGCAAAAACGGCAGATTTTCGACAAAAGAGATAACACCCCCCCATTACGTCATGCTTCAGAAATGTGGAAAATGGTCCGTTTTCAAATGTTTTATTTTTGAACGTCAGTTCACATTTGTAGGTGGATCATCAGTGTTAGAGCTAAAATTAGCATGTTTAAAGTGATTTTCATGCTTCCAGGGGCTCGGGAAGTTAATTAAATACCATTTGGAGGCATTTAATGTTCGAGCAAAAACAGCTGATTTTCGACAAAAGAGATAACACCCCCCCATTACGTCATGCTTCAGAAATGTGGAAAATGGTCCGTTTTCAAATGTTTTATTTTTGAACGTCAGTTCACATTTGTAGGTGGATCATCAGTGTTAGAGCTAAAATTAGCATGTTTAAAGTGATTTTCATGCTTCCAGGGGCTCGGGAAGTTAATTAAATACCATTTGGAGGCATTTAATGTTCGAGCAAAAACGGCTGATTTTCAACAAAAGAGATAACACCCCCCCATTACGTCATGCTTCAGAAATGTGGAAAATGGTCCGTTTTCAAATGTTTTATTTTTGAACGTCAGTTCACATTTGTAGGTGGATCATCAGTGTTAGAGCTAAAATTAGCATGTTTAAAGTGATTTTCATGCTTCCAGGGGCCCAAAACACAAGATTTATGGAATGGTTAAAAGTGCATGAAAATGGCCAATTTACTCACTCTGAGTTCTCAAAAAGGGTTTCTTCACCCCGGGAAGTTAATTAAATACCATTTGGAGGCATTTAATGTTCGAGCAAAAACGGCTGATTTTCGACAAAAGAGATAACACCCCCCCATTACGTCATGCTTCAGAAATGTGGAAAATGGTCCGTTTTCAAATGTTTTATTTTTGAACGTCAGTTCACATTTGTAGGTGGATCATCAGTGTTAGAGCTAAAATTAGCATGTTTAAAGTGATTTTCATGCTTCCAGGGGCTCGGGAAGTTAATTAAATACCATTTGGAGGCATTTAATGTTCGAGCAAAAACGGCTGATTTTCGACAAAAGAGATAACACCCCCCCATTACGTCATGCTTCAGAAATGTGGAAAATGGTCCGTTTTCAAATGTTTTATTTTTGAACGTCAGTTCACATTTGTAGGTGGATCATCAGTGTTAGAGCTAAAATTAGCATGTTTAAAGTGATTTTCATGCTTCCAGGGGCCCAAAACACAAGATTTATGGAATGGTTAAAAGTGCATGAAAATGGCCAATTTACTCACTCTGAGTTCTCAAAAAGGGTTTCTTCACCCCGGGAAGTTAATTAAATACCATTTGGAGGCATTTAATGTTCGAGCAAAAACGGCTGATTTTCGACAAAAGAGATAACACCCCCCCATTACGTCATGCTTCAGAAATGTGGAAAATGGTCCGTTTTCAAATGTTTTATTTTTGAACGTCAGTTCACATTTGTAGGTGGATCATCAGTGTTAGAGCTAAAATTAGCATGTTTAAAGTGATTTTCATGCTTCCAGGGGCTCGGGAAGTTAATTAAATACCATTTGGAGGCATTTAATGTTCGAGCAAAAACGGCTGATTTTCGACAAAAGAGATAACACCCCCCATTACGTCATGCTTCAGAAATGTGGAAAATGGTCCGTTTTCAAATGTTTTATTTTTGAACGTCAGTTCACATTTGTAGGTGGATCATCAGTGTTAGAGCTAAAATTAGCATGTTTAAAGTGATTTTCATGCTTCCAGGGGCTCGGGAAGTTAATTAAATACCATTTGGAGGCATTTAATGTTCGAGCAAAAACAGCTGATTTTCGACAAAAGAGATAACACCCCCCCATTACGTCATGCTTCAGAAATGTGGAAAATGGTCCGTTTTCAAATGTTTTATTTTTGAACGTCAGTTCACATTTGTAGGTGGATCATCAGTGTTAGAGCTAAAATTAGCATGTTTAAAGTGATTTTCATGCTTCCAGGGGCCCAAAACACAAGATTAATGGAATGGTTAAAAGTGCATGAAAATGGCCAATTTACTCACTCTGAGTTCTCAAAAAGGGTTTCTTCACCCCGGGAAGTGAAATAAATACCATTTGGAGGCATTTAATGTTCGAGCAAAAACGGCTGATTTTCGACAAAAGAGATAACACCCCCCCATTACGTCATGCTTCAGAAATGTGGAAAATGGTCCGTTTTCAAATGTTTTATTTTTGAACGTCAGTTCACATTTGTAGGTGGATCATCAGTGTTAGAGCTAAAATTAGCATGTTTAAAGTGATTTTCATGCTTCCAGGGGCTCGGGAAGTTAATTAAATACCATTTGGAGGCATTTAATGTTCGAGCAAAAACGGCTGATTTTCGACAAAAGAGATAACACCCCCCCATTACGTCATGCTTCAGAAATGTGGAAAATGGTCCGCTTTCAAATGTTTTATTTTTGAACGTCAGTTCACATTTGTAGGTCGATCATCAGTGTTAGAGCTAAAATTAGCATGTTTAAAGTGATTTTCATGCTTCCAGGGGCCCAAAACACAAGATTTATGGAATGGTTAAAAGTGCATGAAAATGGCCAATTTACTCACTCTGAGTTCTCAAAAAGGGTTTCTTCACCCCGGGAAGTTAATTAAATACCATTTGGAGGCATTTAATGTTCGAGCAAAAACGGCTGATTTTCAACAAAAGAGATAACACCCCCCCATTACGTCATGCTTCAGAAATGTGGAAAATGGTCCGTTTTCAAATGTTTTATTTTTGAACGTCAGTTCACATTTGTAGGTGGATCATCAGTGTTAGAGCTAAAATTAGCATGTTTAAAGTGATTTTCATGCTTCCAGGGGCCCAAAACACAAGATTTATGGAATGGTTAAAAGTGCATGAAAATGGCCAATTTACTCACTCTGAGTTCTCAAAAAGGGTTTCTTCACCCCGGGAAGTTAATTAAATACCATTTGGAGGCATTTAATGTTCGAGCAAAAACGGCTGATTTTCGACAAAAGAGATAACACCCCCCCATTACGTCATGCTTCAGAAATGTGGAAAATGGTCCGTTTTCAAATGTTTTATTTTTGAACGTCAGTTCACATTTGTAGGTGGATCATCAGTGTTAGAGCTAAAATTAGCATGTTTAAAGTGATTTTCATGCTTCCAGGGGCTCGGGAAGTTAATTAAATACCATTTGGAGGCATTTAATGTTCGAGCAAAAACGGCTGATTTTCGACAAAAGAGATAACACCCCCCCATTACGTCATGCTTCAGAAATGTGGAAAATGGTCCGTTTTCAAATGTTTTATTTTTGAACGTCAGTTCACATTTGTAGGTGGATCATCAGTGTTAGAGCTAAAATTAGCATGTTTAAAGTGATTTTCATGCTTCCAGGGGCCCAAAACACAAGATTTATGGAATGGTTAAAAGTGCATGAAAATGGCCAATTTACTCACTCTGAGTTCTCAAAAAGGGTTTCTTCACCCCGGGAAGTGAAATAAATACCATTTGGAGGCATTTAATGTTCGAGCAAAAACGGCTGATTTTCGACAAAAGAGATAACACCCCCATTACGTCATGCTTCAGAAATGTGGAAAATGGTCCGTTTTCAAATGTTTTATTTTTGAACGTCAGTTCACATTTGTAGGTGGATCATCAGTGTTAGAGCTAAAATTAGCATGTTTAAAGTGATTTTCATGCTTCCAGGGGCCCAAAACACAAGATTTATGGAATGGTTAAAAGTGCAAGAAAATGGCCAATTTACTCACTCTGAGTTCTCAAAAAGGGTTTCTTCACCCCGGGAAGTTAATTAAATACCATTTGGAGGCATTTAATGTTCGAGCAAAAACGGCTGATTTTCGACAAAAGAGATAACACCCCCCCATTACGTCATGCTTCAGAAATGTGGAAAATGGTCCGTTTTCAAATGTTTTATTTTTGAACGTCAGTTCACATTTGTAGGTGGATCATCAGTGTTAGAGCTAAAATTAGCATGTTTAAAGTGATTTTCATGCTTCCAGGGGCTCGGGAAGTTAATTAAATACCATTTGGAAGCATTTAATGTTCGAGCAAAAACGGCTGATTTTCGACAAAAGAGATAACACCCCGCCATTACGTCATGCTTCAGAAATGTGGAAAATGGTCCGTTTTCAAATGTTTTATTTTTGAACGTCAGTTCACATTTGTAGGTGGATTATCAGTGTTAGAGCTAAAATTAGCATTTTTAAAGTGATTTTCATGCTTCCAGGGGCTCGGGAAGTGAAATAAATACCATTTGAAGGCATTTAATGTTCGAGCAAAAACGGCTGATTTTTGACAAAAGAGATAACACCCCCCCATTACGTCATGCTTCAGAAATGTGGAAAATGGTCCGTTTTCAAATGTTTTATTTTTGAACGTCAGTTCACATTTGTAGGTGGATCATCAGTGTTAGAGCTAAAATTAGCATGTTTAAAGTGATTTTCATGCTTCCAGGGGCTCGGGAAGTGAAATAAATACCATTTGGAGGCATTTAATGTTCGAGCAAAAACGGCTGATTTTCGACAAAAGAGATAACACCCCCCCATTACGTCATGCTTCAGAAATGTGGAAAATGGTCCGTTTTCAAATGTTTTATTTTTGAACGTCAGTTCACATTTGTAGGTGGATCATCAGTGTTAGAGCTAAAATTAGCATGTTTAAAGTGATTTTCATGCTTCCAGGGGCTCGGGAAGTGAAATAAATACCATTTGGAGGCATTTAATGTTCGAGCAAAAACGGCTGATTTTCGACAAAAGAGATAACACCCCCCCATTACGTCATGCTTCAGAAATGTGGAAAATGGTCCGTTTTCAAATGTTTTATTTTTGAACGTCAGTTCACATTTGTAGGTGGATCATCAGTGTTAGAGCTAAAATTAGCTTGTTTAAAGTGATTTTCATGCTTCCAGGGGCCCAAAACACAAGATTTATGGAATGGTTAAAAGTGCATGAAAATGGCCAATTTACTCACTCTGAGTTCTCAAAAAGGGTTTCTTCACCCGGGAAGTTAATTAAATACCATTTGGAGGCATTTAATGTTCGAGCAAAAACGGCTGATTTTCGACAAAAGAGATAACACCCCCCCATTACGTCATGCTTCAGAAATGTGGAAAATGGTCCCTTTTCAAATGTTTTATTTTTGAACGTCAGTTCACATTTGTAGGTGGATCATCAGTGTTAGAGCTAAAATTAGCATGTTTAAAGTGATTTTCATGCTTCCAGGGGCTCGGGAAGTTAATTAAATACCATTTGGAGGCATTTAATGTTCGAGCAAAAACGGCTGATTTTCGACAAAAGAGATAACACCCCCCCATTACGTCATGCTTCAGAAATGTGGAAAATGGTCCGTTTTCAAATGTTTTATTTTTGAACGTCAGTTCACATTTGTAGGTGGATCATCAGTGTTAGAGCTAAAATTAGCATGTTTAAAGTGATTTTCATGCTTCCAGGGGCTCGGGAAGTTAATTAAATACCATTTGGAGGCATTTAATGTTCGAGCAAAAACAGCTGATTTTCGACAAAAGAGATAACACCCCCCCATTACGTCATGCTTCAGAAATGTGGAAAATGGTCCGTTTTCAAATGTTTTATTTTTGAACGTCAGTTCACATTTGTAGGTGGATCATCAGTGTTAGAGCTAAAATTAGCATGTTTAAAGTGATTTTCATGCTTCCAGGGGCTCGGGAAGTTAATTAAATACCATTTGGAGGCATTTAATGTTCGAGCAAAAACGGCTGATTTTCAACAAAAGAGATAACACCCCCCCATTACGTCATGCTTCAGAAATGTGGAAAATGGTCCGTTTTCAAATGTTTTATTTTTGAACGTCAGTTCACATTTGTAGGTGGATCATCAGTGTTAGAGCTAAAATTAGCATGTTTAAAGTGATTTTCATGCTTCCAGGGGCCCAAAACACAAGATTTATGGAATGGTTAAAAGTGCATGAAAATGGCCAATTTACTCACTCTGAGTTCTCAAAAAGGGTTTCTTCACCCCGGGAAGTTAATTAAATACCATTTGGAGGCATTTAATGTTCGAGCAAAAACGGCTGATTTTCGACAAAAGAGATAACACCCCCCCATTACGTCATGCTTCAGAAATGTGGAAAATGGTCCGTTTTCAAATGTTTTATTTTTGAACGTCAGTTCACATTTGTAGGTGGATCATCAGTGTTAGAGCTAAAATTAGCATGTTTAAAGTGATTTTCATGCTTCCAGGGGCTCGGGAAGTTAATTAAATACCATTTGGAGGCATTTAATGTTCGAGCAAAAACGGCTGATTTTCGACAAAAGAGATAACACCCCCCCATTACGTCATGCTTCAGAAATGTGGAAAATGGTCCGTTTTCAAATGTTTTATTTTTGAACGTCAGTTCACATTTGTAGGTGGATCATCAGTGTTAGAGCTAAAATTAGCATGTTTAAAGTGATTTTCATGCTTCCAGGGGCCCAAAACACAAGATTTATGGAATGGTTAAAAGTGCATGAAAATGGCCAATTTACTCACTCTGAGTTCTCAAAAAGGGTTTCTTCACCCCGGGAAGTTAATTAAATACCATTTGGAGGCATTTAATGTTCGAGCAAAAACGGCTGATTTTCGACAAAAGAGATAACACCCCCCCATTACGTCATGCTTCAGAAATGTGGAAAATGGTCCGTTTTCAAATGTTTTATTTTTGAACGTCAGTTCACATTTGTAGGTGGATCATCAGTGTTAGAGCTAAAATTAGCATGTTTAAAGTGATTTTCATGCTTCCAGGGGCTCGGGAAGTTAATTAAATACCATTTGGAGGCATTTAATGTTCGAGCAAAAACGGCTGATTTTCGACAAAAGAGATAACACCCCCCCATTACGTCATGCTTCAGAAATGTGGAAAATGGTCCGTTTTCAAATGTTTTATTTTTGAACGTCAGTTCACATTTGTAGGTGGATCATCAGTGTTAGAGCTAAAATTAGCATGTTTAAAGTGATTTTCATGCTTCCAGGGGCTCGGGAAGTTAATTAAATACCATTTGGAGGCATTTAATGTTCGAGCAAAAACAGCTGATTTTCGACAAAAGAGATAACACCCCCCCATTACGTCATGCTTCAGAAATGTGGAAAATGGTCCGTTTTCAAATGTTTTATTTTTGAACGTCAGTTCACATTTGTAGGTGGATCATCAGTGTTAGAGCTAAAATTAGCATGTTTAAAGTGATTTTCATGCTTCCAGGGGCCCAAAACACAAGATTAATGGAATGGTTAAAAGTGCATGAAAATGGCCAATTTACTCACTCTGAGTTCTCAAAAAGGGTTTCTTCACCCCGGGAAGTGAAATAAATACCATTTGGAGGCATTTAATGTTCGAGCAAAAACGGCTGATTTTCGACAAAAGAGATAACACCCCCCCATTACGTCATGCTTCAGAAATGTGGAAAATGGTCCGTTTTCAAATGTTTTATTTTTGAACGTCAGTTCACATTTGTAGGTGGATCATCAGTGTTAGAGCTAAAATTAGCATGTTTAAAGTGATTTTCATGCTTCCAGGGGCTCGGGAAGTTAATTAAATACCATTTGGAGGCATTTAATGTTCGAGCAAAAACGGCTGATTTTCGACAAAAGAGATAACACCCCCCCATTACGTCATGCTTCAGAAATGTGGAAAATGGTCCGCTTTCAAATGTTTTATTTTTGAACGTCAGTTCACATTTGTAGGTCGATCATCAGTGTTAGAGCTAAAATTAGCATGTTTAAAGTGATTTTCATGCTTCCAGGGGCCCAAAACACAAGATTTATGGAATGGTTAAAAGTGCATGAAAATGGCCAATTTACTCACTCTGAGTTCTCAAAAAGGGTTTCTTCACCCCGGGAAGTTAATTAAATACCATTTGGAGGCATTTAATGTTCGAGCAAAAACGGCTGATTTTCAACAAAAGAGATAACACCCCCCCATTACGTCATGCTTCAGAAATGTGGAAAATGGTCCGTTTTCAAATGTTTTATTTTTGAACGTCAGTTCACATTTGTAGGTGGATCATCAGTGTTAGAGCTAAAATTAGCATGTTTAAAGTGATTTTCATGCTTCCAGGGGCCCAAAACACAAGATTTATGGAATGGTTAAAAGTGCATGAAAATGGCCAATTTACTCACTCTGAGTTCTCAAAAAGGGTTTCTTCACCCCGGGAAGTTAATTAAATACCATTTGGAGGCATTTAATGTTTGAGCAAAAACGGCTGATTTTCGACAAAAGAGATAACACCCCCCCATTACGTCATGCTTCAGAAATGTGGAAAATGGTCCGTTTTCAAATGTTTTATTTTTGAACGTCAGTTCACATTTGTAGGTGGATCATCAGTGTTAGAGCTAAAATTAGCATGTTTAAAGTGATTTTCATGCTTCCAGGGGCTCGGGAAGTTAATTAAATACCATTTGGAGGCATTTAATGTTCGAGCAAAAACGGCTGATTTTCGACAAAAGAGATAACACCCCCCCATTACGTCATGCTTCAGAAATGTGGAAAATGGTCCGTTTTCAAATGTTTTATTTTTGAACGTCAGTTCACATTTGTAGGTGGATCATCAGTGTTAGAGCTAAAATTAGCATGTTTAAAGTGATTTTCATGCTTCCAGGGGCCCAAAACACAAGATTTATGGAATGGTTAAAAGTGCATGAAAATGGCCAATTTACTCACTCTGAGTTCTCAAAAAGGGTTTCTTCACCCCGGGAAGTGAAATAAATACCATTTGGAGGCATTTAATGTTCGAGCAAAAACGGCTGATTTTCGACAAAAGAGATAACACCCCCCATTACGTCATGCTTCAGAAATGTGGAAAATGGTCCGTTTTCAAATGTTTTATTTTTGAACGTCAGTTCACATTTGTAGGTGGATCATCAGTGTTAGAGCTAAAATTAGCATGTTTAAAGTGATTTTCATGCTTCCAGGGGCCCAAAACACAAGATTTATGGAATGGTTAAAAGTGCAAGAAAATGGCCAATTTACTCACTCTGAGTTCTCAATAAGGGTTTCTTCACCCCGGGAAGTTAATTAAATACCATTTGGAGGCATTTAATGTTCGAGCAAAAACGGCTGATTTTCGACAAAAGAGATAACACCCCCCCATTACGTCATGCTTCAGAAATGTGGAAAATGGTCCGTTTTCAAATGTTTTATTTTTGAACGTCAGTTCACATTTGTAGGTGGATCATCAGTGTTAGAGCTAAAATTAGCATGTTTAAAGTGATTTTCATGCTTCCAGGGGCTCGGGAAGTTAATTAAATACCATTTGGAAGCATTTAATGTTCGAGCAAAAACGGCTGATTTTCGACAAAAGAGATAACACCCCGCCATTACGTCATGCTTCAGAAATGTGGAAAATGGTCCGTTTTCAAATGTTTTATTTTTGAACGTCAGTTCACATTTGTAGGTGGATTATCAGTGTTAGAGCTAAAATTAGCATTTTTAAAGTGATTTTCATGCTTCCAGGGGCTCGGGAAGTGAAATAAATACCATTTGAAGGCATTTAATGTTCGAGCAAAAACGGCTGATTTTTGACAAAAGAGATAACACCCCCCCATTACGTCATGCTTCAGAAATGTGGAAAATGGTCCGTTTTCAAATGTTTTATTTTTGAACGTCAGTTCACATTTGTAGGTGGATCATCAGTGTTAGAGCTAAAATTAGCATGTTTAAAGTGATTTTCATGCTTCCAGGGGCTCGGGAAGTGAAATAAATACCATTTGGAGGCATTTAATGTTCGAGCAAAAACGGCTGATTTTCGACAAAAGAGATAACACCCCCCCATTACGTCATGCTTCAGAAATGTGGAAAATGGTCCGTTTTCAAATGTTTTATTTTTGAACGTCAGTTCACATTTGTAGGTGGATCATCAGTGTTAGAGCTAAAATTAGCATGTTTAAAGTGATTTTCATGCTTCCAGGGGCTCGGGAAGTGAAATAAATACCATTTGGAGGCATTTAATGTTCGAGCAAAAACGGCTGATTTTCGACAAAAGAGATAACACCCCCCCATTACGTCATGCTTCAGAAATGTGGAAAATGGTCCGTTTTCAAATGTTTTATTTTTGAACGTCAGTTCACATTTGTAGGTGGATCATCAGTGTTAGAGCTAAAATTAGCTTGTTTAAAGTGATTTTCATGCTTCCAGGGGCCCAAAACACAAGATTTATGGAATGGTTAAAAGTGCATGAAAATGGCCAATTTACTCACTCTGAGTTCTCAAAAAGGGTTTCTTCACCCGGGAAGTTAATTAAATACCATTTGGAGGCATTTAATGTTCGAGCAAAAACGGCTGATTTTCGACAAAAGAGATAACACCCCCCCATTACGTCATGCTTCAGAAATGTGGAAAATGGTCCGTTTTCAAATGTTTTATTTTTGAACGTCAGTTCACATTTGTAGGTGGATCATCAGTGTTAGAGCTAAAATTAGCATGTTTAAAGTGATTTTCATGCTTCCAGGGGCTCGGGAAGTTAATTAAATACCATTTGGAGGCATTTAATGTTCGAGCAAAAACGGCTGATTTTCGACAAAAGAGATAACACCCCCCCATTACGTCATGCTTCAGAAATGTGGAAAATGGTCCGTTTTCAAATGTTTTATTTTTGAACGTCAGTTCACATTTGTAGGTGGATCATCAGTGTTAGAGCTAAAATTAGCATGTTTAAAGTGATTTTCATGCTTCCAGGGGCTCGGGAAGTTAATTAAATACCATTTGGAGGCATTTAATGTTCGAGCAAAAACGGCTGATTTTCGACAAAAGAGATAACACCCCCCCAATACGTCATGCTTCAGAAATGTGGAAAATGGTCCGTTTTCAAATGTTTTATTTTTGAACGTCAGTTCACATTTGTAGGTGGATCATCAGTGTTAGAGCTAAAATTAGCATGTTTAAAGTGATTTTCATGCTTCCAGGGGCTCGGGAAGTGAAATAAATACCATTTGGAGGCATTTAATGTTCGAGCAAAAACGGCTGATTTTCGACAAAAGAGATAACACCCCCCCATTACGTCATGCTTCAGAAATGTGGAAAATGGTCCGTTTTCAAATGTTTTATTTTTGAACGTCAGTTCACATTTGTAGGTGGATCATCAGTGTTAGAGCTAAAATTAGCATGTTTAAAGTGATTTTCATGCTTCCAGGGGCCCAAAACACAAGATTTATGGAATGGTTAAAAGTGCATGAAAATGGCCAATTTACTCACTCTGAGTTCTCAAAAAGGGTTTCTTCACCCCGGGAAGTGAAATAAATACCATTTGGAGGCATTTAATGTTCGAGCAAAAACGGCTGATTTTCGACAAAAGAGATAACACCCCCCATTACGTCATGCTTCAGAAATGTGGAAAATGGTCCGTTTTCAAATGTTTTATTTTTGAACGTCAGTTCACATTTGTAGGTGGATCATCAGTGTTAGAGCTAAAATTAGCATGTTTAAAGTGATTTTTATGCTTCCAGGGGCTCGGGAAGTGAAATAAATACCATTTGGAGGCATTTAATGTTCGAGCAAAAACGGCTGATTTTCGACAAAAGAGATAACACCCCCCCCATTACGTCATGCTTCAGAAATGTGGAAAATGGTCCGTTTTCAAATGTTTTATTTTTGAACGTCAGTTCACATTTGTAGGTGGATCATCAGTGTTAGAGCTAAAATTAGCATGTTTAAAGTGATTTTCATGCTTCCAGGGGCCCAAAACACAAGATTTATGGAATGGTTAAAAGTGCATGAAAATGGCCAATTTACTCACTCTGAGTTCTCAAAAAGGGTTTCTTCACCCCGGGAAGTTAATTAAATACCATTTGGAGGCATTTAATGTTCGAGCAAAAACGGCTGATTTTCGACAAAAGAGATAACACCCCCCCATTACGTCATGCTTCAGAAATGTGGAAAATGGTCCGTTTTCAAATGTTTTATTTTTGAACGTCAGTTCACATTTGTAGGTGGATCATCAGTGTTAGAGCTAAAATTAGCATGTTTAAAGTGATTTTCATGCTTCCAGGGGCTCGGGAAGTTAATTAAATACCATTTGGAGGCATTTAATGTTCGAGCAAAAACGGCTGATTTTCGACAAAAGAGATAACACCCCCCCATTACGTCATGCTTCAGAAATGTGGAAAATGGTCCGTTTTCAAATGTTTTATTTTTGAACGTCAGTTCACATTTGTAGGTGGATCATCAGTGTTAGAGCTAAAATTAGCATGTTTAAAGTGATTTTTATGCTTCCAGGGGCTCGGGAAGTGAAATAAATACCATTTGGAGGCATTTAATGTTCGAGCAAAAACGGCTGATTTTCGACAAAAGAGATAACACCCCCCCATTACGTCATGCTTCAGAAATGTGGAAAATGGTCCGTTTTCAAATGTTTTATTTTTGAACGTCAGTTCACATTTGTAGATGGATCATCAGTGTTAGAGCTAAAATTAGCATGTTTAAAGTGATTTTCATGCTTCCAGGGGCCCAAAACACAAGATTTATGGAATGGTTAAAAGTGCAAGAAAATGGCCAATTTACTCACTCTGAGTTCTCAAAAAGGGTTTCTTCACCCCGGGAAGTTAATTAAATACCATTTGGAGGCATTTAATGTTCGAGCAAAAACGGCTGATTTTCGACAAAAGAGATAACACCCCCCCATTACGTCATGCTTCAGAAATGTGGAAAATGGTCCGTTTTCAAATGTTTTATTTTTGAACGTCAGTTCACATTTGTAGGTGGATCATCAGTGTTAGAGCTAAAATTAGCATGTTTAAAGTGATTTTCATGCTTCCAGGGGCTCGGGAAGTTAATTAAATACCATTTGGAGGCATTTAATGTTCGAGCAAAAACGGCTGATTTTCGACAAAAGAGATAACACCCCCCCATTACGACATGCTTCAGAAATGTGGAAAATGGTCCGTTTTCAAATGTTTTATTTTTGAACGTCAGTTCACATTTGTAGGTGGATCATCAGTGTTAGAGCTAAAATTAGCATGTTTAAAGTGATTTTCATGCTTCCAGGGGCCCAAAACACAAGATTTATGGAATGGTTAAAAGTGCATGAAAATGGCCAATTTACTCACTCTGAGTTCTCAAAAAGGTTTTCTTCACCCCGGGAAGTTAATTAAATACCATTTGGAGGCATTTAATGTTCGAGCAAAAACGGCTGATTTTCGACAAAAGAGATAACACCCCCCCATTACGTCATGCTTCAGAAATGTGGAAAATGGTCCGTTTTCAAATGTTTTATTTTTGAACGTCAGTTCACATTTGTAGGTGGATCATCAGTGTTAGAGCTAAAATTAGCATGTTTAAAGTGATTTTCATGCTTCCAGGGGCCCAAAACACAAGATTTATGGAATGGTTAAAAGTGCATGAAAATGGCCAATTTACTCACTCTGAGTTCTCAAAAAGGGTTTCTTCACCCCGGGAAGTTAATTAAATACCATTTGGAGGCATTTAATGTTCGAGCAAAAACGGCTGATTTTCGACAAAAGAGATAACACCCCCCCATTACGTCATGCTTCAGAAATGTGGAAAATGGTCCGTTTTCAAATGTTTTATTTTTGAACGTCAGTTCACATTTGTAGGTGGATCATCAGTGTTAGAGCTAAAATTAGCATGTTTAAAGTGATTTTCATGCTTCCAGGGGCTCGGGAAGTTAATTAAATACCATTTGGAGGCATTTAATGTTCGAGCAAAAACGGCTGATTTTCGACAAAAGAGATAACACCCCCCCATTACGTCATGCTTCAGAAATGTGGAAAATGGTCCGTTTTCAAATGTTTTATTTTTGAACGTCAGTTCACATTTGTAGGTGGATCATCAGTGTTAGAGCTAAAATTAGCATGTTTAAAGTGATTTTTATGCTTCCAGGGGCTCGGGAAGTGAAATAAATACCATTTGGAGGCATTTAATGTTCGAGCAAAAACGGCTGATTTTCGACAAAAGAGATAACACCCCCCCATTACGTCATGCTTCAGAAATGTGGAAAATGGTCCGTTTTCAAATGTTTTATTTTTGAACGTCAGTTCACATTTGTAGGTGGATCATCAGTGTTAGAGCTAAAATTAGCATGTTTAAAGTGATTTTCATGCTTCCAGGGGCCCAAAACACAAGATTTATGGAATGGTTAAAAGTGCAAGAAAATGGCCAATTTACTCACTCTGAGTTCTCAAAAAGGGTTTCTTCACCCCGGGAAGTTAATTAAATACCATTTGGAGGCATTTAATGTTCGAGCAAAAACGGCTGATTTTCGACAAAAGAGATAACACCCCCCATTACGTCATGCTTCAGAAATGTGGAAAATGGTCCGTTTTCAAATGTTTTATTTTTGAACGTCAGTTCACATTTGTAGGTGGATCATCAGTGTTAGAGCTAAAATTAGCATGTTTAAAGTGATTTTTATGCTTCCAGGGGCTCGGGAAGTGAAATAAATACCATTTGGAGGCATTTAATGTTCGAGCAAAAACGGCTGATTTTCGACAAAAGAGATAACACCCCCCCATTACGTCATGCTTCAGAAATGTGGAAAATGGTCCGTTTTCAAATGTTTTATTTTTGAACGTCAGTTCACATTTGTAGGTGGATCATCAGTGTTAGAGCTAAAATTAGCATGTTTAAAGTGATTTTCATGCTTCCAGGGGCCCAAAACACAAGATTTATGGAATGGTTAAAAGTGCAAGAAAATGGCCAATTTACTCACTCTGAGTTCTCAAAAAGGGTTTCTTCACCCCGGGAAGTTAATTAAATACCATTTGGAGGCATTTAATGTTCGAGCAAAAACGGCTGATTTTCGACAAAAGAGATAACACCCCCCCATTACGTCATGCTTCAGAAATGTGGAAAATGGTCCGTTTTCAAATGTTTTATTTTTGAACGTCAGTTCACATTTGTAGGTGGATCATCAGTGTTAGAGCTAAAATTAGCATGTTTAAAGTGATTTTCATGCTTCCAGGGGCTCGGGAAGTTAATTAAATACCATTTGGAGGCATTTAATGTTCGAGCAAAAACGGCTGATTTTCGACAAAAGAGATAACACCCCCCCATTACGACATGCTTCAGAAATGTGGAAAATGGTCCGTTTTCAAATGTTTTATTTTTGAACGTCAGTTCACATTTGTAGGTGGATCATCAGTGTTAGAGCTAAAATTAGCATGTTTAAAGTGATTTTCATGCTTCCAGGGGCCCAAAACACAAGATTTATGGAATGGTTAAAAGTGCATGAAAATGGCCAATTTACTCACTCTGAGTTCTCAAAAAGGGTTTCTTCACCCCGGGAAGTTAATTAAATACCATTTGGAGGCATTTAATGTTCGAGCAAAAACGGCTGATTTTCGACAAAAGAGATAACACCCCCCCATTACGTCATGCTTCAGAAATGTGGAAAATGGTCCGTTTTCAAATGTTTTATTTTTGAACGTCAGTTCACATTTGTAGGTGGATCATCAGTGTTAGAGCTAAAATTAGCATGTTTAAAGTGATTTTCATGCTTTCAGGGGCTCGGGAAGTTAATTAAATACCATTTGGAGGCATTTAATGTTCGAGCAAAAACAGCTGATTTTCGACAAAAGAGATAACACCCCCCCATTACGTCATGCTTCAGAAATGTGGAAAATGGTCCGTTTTCAAATGTTTTATTTTTGAACGTCAGTTCACATTTGTAGGTGGATCATCAGTGTTAGAGCTAAAATTAGCATGTTTAAAGTGATTTTCATGCTTCCAGGGGCCCAAAACACAAGATTAATGGAATGGTTAAAAGTGCATGAAAATGGCCAATTTACTCACTCTGAGTTCTCAAAAAGGGTTTCTTCACCCCGGGAAGTGAAATAAATACCATTTGGAGGCATTTAATGTTCGAGCAAAAACGGCTGATTTTCGACAAAAGAGATAACACCCCCCCATTACGTCATGCTTCAGAAATGTGGAAAATGGTCCGTTTTCAAATGTTTTATTTTTGAACGTCAGTTCACATTTGTAGGTGGATCATCAGTGTTAGAGCTAAAATTAGCATGTTTAAAGTGATTTTCATGCTTCCAGGGGCTCGGGAAGTTAATTAAATACCATTTGGAGGCATTTAATGTTCGAGCAAAAACGGCTGATTTTCGACAAAAGAGATAACACCCCCCCATTACGTCATGCTTCAGAAATGTGGAAAATGGTCCGCTTTCAAATGTTTTATTTTTGAACGTCAGTTCACATTTGTAGGTCGATCATCAGTGTTAGAGCTAAAATTAGCATGTTTAAAGTGATTTTCGTGCTTCCAGGGGCCCAAAACACAAGATTTATGGAATGGTTAAAAGTGCATGAAAATGGCCAATTTACTCACTCTGAGTTCTCAAAAAGGGTTTCTTCACCCCGGGAAGTTAATTAAATACCATTTGGAGGCATTTAATGTTCGAGCAAAAACGGCTGATTTTCAACAAAAGAGATAACACCCCCCCATTACGTCATGCTTCAGAAATGTGGAAAATGGTCCGTTTTCAAATGTTTTATTTTTGAACGTCAGTTCACATTTGTAGGTGGATCATCAGTGTTAGAGCTAAAATTAGCATGTTTAAAGTGATTTTCATGCTTTCAGGGGCTCGGGAAGTTAATTAAATACCATTTGGAGGCATTTAATGTTCGAGCAAAAACAGCTGATTTTCGACAAAAGAGATAACACCCCCCCATTACGTCATGCTTCAGAAATGTGGAAAATGGTCCGTTTTCAAATGTTTTATTTTTGAACGTCAGTTCACATTTGTAGGTGGATCATCAGTGTTAGAGCTAAAATTAGCATGTTTAAAGTGATTTTCATGCTTCCAGGGGCCCAAAACACAAGATTAATGGAATGGTTAAAAGTGCATGAAAATGGCCAATTTACTCACTCTGAGTTCTCAAAAAGGGTTTCTTCACCCCGGGAAGTGAAATAAATACCATTTGGAGGCATTTAATGTTCGAGCAAAAACGGCTGATTTTCGACAAAAGAGATAACACCCCCCCATTACGTCATGCTTCAGAAATGTGGAAAATGGTCCGTTTTCAAATGTTTTATTTTTGAACGTCAGTTCACATTTGTAGGTGGATCATCAGTGTTAGAGCTAAAATTAGCATGTTTAAAGTGATTTTCATGCTTCCAGGGGCTCGGGAAGTTAATTAAATACCATTTGGAGGCATTTAATGTTCGAGCAAAAACGGCTGATTTTCGACAAAAGAGATAACACCCCCCCATTACGTCATGCTTCAGAAATGTGGAAAATGGTCCGCTTTCAAATGTTTTATTTTTGAACGTCAGTTCACATTTGTAGGTCGATCATCAGTGTTAGAGCTAAAATTAGCATGTTTAAAGTGATTTTCATGCTTCCAGGGGCCCAAAACACAAGATTTATGGAATGGTTAAAAGTGCATGAAAATGGCCAATTTACTCACTCTGAGTTCTCAAAAAGGGTTTCTTCACCCCGGGAAGTTAATTAAATACCATTTGGAGGCATTTAATGTTCGAGCAAAAACGGCTGATTTTCAACAAAAGAGATAACACCCCCCCATTACGTCATGCTTCAGAAATGTGGAAAATGGTCCGTTTTCAAATGTTTTATTTTTGAACGTCAGTTCACATTTGTAGGTGGATCATCAGTGTTAGAGCTAAAATTAGCATGTTTAAAGTGATTTTCATGCTTCCAGGGGCTCGGGAAGTTAATTAAATACCATTTGGAGGCATTTAATGTTCGAGCAAAAACGGCTGATTTTCGACAAAAGAGATAACACCCCCCCATTACGTCATGCTTCAGAAATGTGGAAAATGGTCCGTTTTCAAATGTTTTATTTTTGAACGTCAGTTCACATTTGTAGGTGGATCATCAGTGTTAGAGCTAAAATTAGCATGTTTAAAGTGATTTTCATGCTTTCAGGGGCTCGGGAAGTTAATTAAATACCATTTGGAGGCATTTAATGTTCGAGCAAAAACAGCTGATTTTCGACAAAAGAGATAACACCCCCCCATTACGTCATGCTTCAGAAATGTGGAAAATGGTCCGTTTTCAAATGTTTTATTTTTGAACGTCAGTTCACATTTGTAGGTGGATCATCAGTGTTAGAGCTAAAATTAGCATGTTTAAAGTGATTTTCATGCTTCCAGGGGCCCAAAACACAAGATTAATGGAATGGTTAAAAGTGCATGAAAATGGCCAATTTACTCACTCTGAGTTCTCAAAAAGGGTTTCTTCACCCCGGGAAGTGAAATAAATACCATTTGGAGGCATTTAATGTTCGAGCAAAAACGGCTGATTTTCGACAAAAGAGATAACACCCCCCCATTACGTCATGCTTCAGAAATGTGGAAAATGGTCCGTTTTCAAATGTTTTATTTTTGAACGTCAGTTCACATTTGTAGGTGGATCATCAGTGTTAGAGCTAAAATTAGCATGTTTAAAGTGATTTTCATGCTTCCAGGGGCTCGGGAAGTTAATTAAATACCATTTGGAGGCATTTAATGTTCGAGCAAAAACGGCTGATTTTCGACAAAAGAGATAACACCCCCCCATTACGTCATGCTTCAGAAATGTGGAAAATGGTCCGCTTTCAAATGTTTTATTTTTGAACGTCAGTTCACATTTGTAGGTCGATCATCAGTGTTAGAGCTAAAATTAGCATGTTTAAAGTGATTTTCATGCTTCCAGGGGCCCAAAACTCAAGATTTATGGAATGGTTAAAAGTGCATGAAAATGGCCAATTTACTCACTCTGAGTTCTCAAAAAGGGTTTCTTCACCCCGGGAAGTTAATTAAATACCATTTGGAGGCATTTAATGTTCGAGCAAAAACGGCTGATTTTCAACAAAAGAGATAACACCCCCCCATTACGTCATGCTTCAGAAATGTGGAAAATGGTCCGTTTTCAAATGTTTTATTTTTGAACGTCAGTTCACATTTGTAGGTGGATCATCAGTGTTAGAGCTAAAATTAGCATGTTTAAAGTGATTTTCATGCTTCCAGGGGCTCGGGAAGTTAATTAAATACCATTTGGAGGCATTTAATGTTCGAGCAAAAACGGCTGATTTTCGACAAAAGAGATAACACCCCCCCATTACGTCATGCTTCAGAAATGTGGAAAATGGTCCGTTTTCAAATGTTTTATTTTTGAACGTCAGTTCACATTTGTAGGTGGATCATCAGTGTTAGAGCTAAAATTAGCATGTTTAAAGTGATTTTCATGCTTCCAGGGGCCCAAAACACAAGATTTATGGAATGGTTAAAAGTGCATGAAAATGGCCAATTTACTCACTCTGAGTTCTCAAAAAGGGTTTCTTCACCCCGGGAAGTGAAATAAATACCATTTGGAGGCATTTAATGTTCGAGCAAAAACGGCTGATTTTCGACAAAAGAGATAACACCCCCCATTACGTCATGCTTCAGAAATGTGGAAAATGGTCCGTTTTCAAATGTTTTATTTTTGAACGTCAGTTCACATTTGTAGGTGGATCATCAGTGTTAGAGCTAAAATTAGCATGTTTAAAGTGATTTTCATGCTTCCAGGGGCCCAAAACACAAGATTTATGGAATGGTTAAAAGTGCAAGAAAATGGCCAATTTACTCACTCTGAGTTCTCAAAAAGGGTTTCTTCACCCCGGGAAGTTAATTAAATACCATTTGGAGGCATTTAATGTTCGAGCAAAAACGGCTGATTTTCGACAAAAGAGATAACACCCCCCCATTACGTCATGCTTCAGAAATGTGGAAAATGGTCCGTTTTCAAATGTTTTATTTTTGAACGTCAGTTCACATTTGTAGGTGGATCATCAGTGTTAGAGCTAAAATTAGCATGTTTAAAGTGATTTTCATGCTTCCAGGGGCTCGGGAAGTTAATTAAATACCATTTGGAGGCATTTAATGTTCGAGCAAAAACGGCTGATTTTCGACAAAAGAGATAACACCCCGCCATTACGTCATGCTTCAGAAATGTGGAAAATGGTCCGTTTTCAAATGTTTTATTTTTGAACGTCAGTTCACATTTGTAGGTGGATTATCAGTGTTAGAGCTAAAATTAGCATTTTTAAAGTGATTTTCATGCTTCCAGGGGCTCGGGAAGTGAAATAAATACCATTTGAAGGCATTTAATGTTCGAGCAAAAACGGCTGATTTTTGACAAAAGAGATAACACCCCCCCCATTACGTCATGCTTCAGAAATGTGGAAAATGGTCCGTTTTCAAATGTTTTATTTTTGAACGTCAGTTCACATTTGTAGGTGGATCATCAGTGTTAGAGCTAAAATTAGCATGTTTAAAGTGATTTTCATGCTTCCAGGGGCCCAAAACACAAGATTTATGGAATGGTTAAAAGTGCAAGAAAATGGCCAATTTACTCACTCTGAGTTCTCAAAAAGGGTTTCTTCACCCCGGGAAGTTAATTAAATACCATTTGGAGGCATTTAATGTTCGAGCAAAAACGGCTGATTTTCGACAAAAGAGATAACACCCCCCCATTACGTCATGCTTCAGAAATGTGGAAAATGGTCCGTTTTCAAATGTTTTATTTTTGAACGTCAGTTCACATTTGTAGGTGGATCATCAGTGTTAGAGCTAAAATTAGCATGTTTAAAGTGATTTTCATGCTTCCAGGGGCCCAAAACACAAGATTTATGGAATGGTTAAAAGTGCAAGAAAATGGCCAATTTACTCACTCTGAGTTCTCAAAAAGGGTTTCTTCACCCCGGGAAGTTAATTAAATACCATTTGGAGGCATTTAATGTTCGAGCAAAAACGGCTGATTTTCGACAAAAGAGATAACACCCCCCCATTACGTCATGCTTCAGAAATGTGGAAAATGGTCCGTTTTCAAATGTTTTATTTTTGAACGTCAGTTCACATTTGTAGGTGGATCATCAGTGTTAGAGCTAAAATTAGCATGTTTAAAGTGATTTTCATGCTTCCAGGGGCTCGGGAAGTTAATTAAATACCATTTGGAGGCATTTAATGTTCGAGCAAAAACGGCTGATTTTCGACAAAAGAGATAACACCCCGCCATTACGTCATGCTTCAGAAATGTGGAAAATGGTCCGTTTTCAAATGTTTTATTTTTGAACGTCAGTTCACATTTGTAGGTGGATTATCAGTGTTAGAGCTAAAATTAGCATTTTTAAAGTGATTTTCATGCTTCCAGGGGCTCGGGAAGTGAAATAAATACCATTTGAAGGCATTTAATGTTCGAGCAAAAACGGCTGATTTTTGACAAAAGAGATAACACCCCCCCCATTACGTCATGCTTCAGAAATGTGGAAAATGGTCCGTTTTCAAATGTTTTATTTTTGAACGTCAGTTCACATTTGTAGGTGGATCATCAGTGTTAGAGCTAAAATTAGCATGTTTAAAGTGATTTTCATGCTTCCAGGGGCTCGGGAAGTGAAATAAATACCATTTGGAGGCATTTAATGTTCGAGCAAAAACGGCTGATTTTCGACAAAAGAGATAACACCCCCCCATTACGTCATGCTTCAGAAATGTGGAAAATGGTCCGTTTTCAAATGTTTTATTTTTGAACGTCAGTTCACATTTGTAGGTGGATCATCAGTGTTAGAGCTAAAATTAGCATGTTTAAAGTGATTTTCATGCTTCCAGGGGCTCGGGAAGTGAAATAAATACCATTTGGAGGCATTTAATGTTCGAGCAAAAACGGCTGATTTTCGACAAAAGAGATAACACCCCCCCATTACGTCATGCTTCAGAAATGTGGAAAATGGTCAGTTTTCAAATGTTTTATTTTTGAACGTCAGTTCACATTTGTAGGTGGATCATCAGTGTTAGAGCTAAAATTAGCATGTTTAAAGTGATTTTCATGCTTCCAGGGGCCCAAAACACAAGATTTATGGAATGGTTAAAAGTGCATGAAAATGGCCAATTTACTCACTCTGAGTTCTCAAAAAGGGTTTCTTCACCCGGGAAGTTAATTAAATACCATTTGGAGGCATTTAATGTTCGAGCAAAAATGGCTGATTTTCGACAAAAGAGATAACACCCCCCCATTACGTCATGCTTCAGAAATGTGGAAAATGGTCCGTTTTCAAATGTTTTATTTTTGAACGTCAGTTCACATTTGTAGGTGGATCATCAGTGTTAGAGCTAAAATTAGCATGTTTAAAGTGATTTTCATGCTTCCAGGGGCTCGGGAAGTTAATTAAATACCATTTGGAGGCATTTAATGCTCAAGCAAAAACGGCTGATTTTCGACAAAAGAGATAACACCCCCCCATTACGTCATGCTTCAGAAATGTGGAAAATGGTCCGTTTTCAAATGTTTTATTTTTGATCGTCAGTTCACATTTGTAGGTGGATCATCAGTGTTAGAGCTAAAATTAGCATGTTTAAAGTGATTTTCATGCTTCCAGGGGCCCAAAACACAAGATTTATGGAATGGTTAAAAGTGCATGAAAATGGCCAATTTACTCACTCTGAGTTCTTAAAAAGGGTTTCTTCACCCCGGGAAGTGAAATAAATACCATTTGGAGGCATTTAATGTTCGAGCAAAAACGGCTGATTTTCGACAAAAGAGATAACACCCCCCCATTACGTCATGCTTCAGAAATGTGGAAAATGGTCCGTTTTCAAATGTTTTATTTTTGAACGTCAGTTCACATTTGTAGGTGGATCATCAGTGTTAGAGCTAAAATTAGCATGTTTAAAGTGATTTTCATGCTTCCAGGGGCTCGGGAAGTGAAATAAATACCATTTGGAGGCATTTAATGTTCGAGCAAAAACGGCTGATTTTCGACAAAAGAGATAACAACCCCCCATTACGTCATGCTTCAGAAATGTGGAAAATGGTCCGTTTTCAAATGTTTTATTTTTGAACGTCAGTTCACATTTGTAGGTGGATCATCAGTGTTAGAGCTAAAATTAGCATGTTTAAAGTGATTTTCATGCTTCCAGGGGCCCAAAACACAAGATTTATGGAATGGTTAAAAGTGCATGAAAATGGCCAATTTACTCACTCTGAGTTCTCAAAAAGGGTTTCTTCACCCCGGGAAGTTAATTAAATACCATTTGGAGGCATTTAATGTTCGAGCAAAAACGGCTGATTTTCGACAAAAGAGATAACACCCCCCCATTACGTCATGCTTCAGAAATGTGGAAAATGGTCCGTTTTCAAATGTTTTATTTTTGAACGTCAGTTCACATTTGTAGGTGGATCATCAGTGTTAGAGCTAAAATTAGCATGTTTAAAGTGATTTTCATGCTTCCAGGGGCTCGGGAAGTTAATTAAATACCATTTGGAGGCATTTAATGTTCGAGCAAAAACGGCTGATTTTCGACAAAAGAGATAACACCCCGCCATTACGTCATGCTTCAGAAATGTGGAAAATGGTCCGTTTTCAAATGTTTTATTTTTGAACGTCAGTTCACATTTGTAGGTGGATTATCAGTGTTAGAGCTAAAATTAGCATTTTTAAAGTGATTTTCATGCTTCCAGGGGCTCGGGAAGTGAAATAAATACCATTTGAAGGCATTTAATGTTCGAGCAAAAACGGCTGATTTTTGACAAAAGAGATAACACCCCCCCCATTACGTCATGCTTCAGAAATGTGGAAAATGGTCCGTTTTCAAATGTTTTATTTTTGAACGTCAGTTCACATTTGTAGGTGGATCATCAGTGTTAGAGCTAAAATTAGCATGTTTAAAGTGATTTTCATGCTTCCAGGGGCTCGGGAAGTGAAATAAATACCATTTGGAGGCATTTAATGTTCGAGCAAAAACGGCTGATTTTCGACAAAAGAGATAACACCCCCCCATTACGTCATGCTTCAGAAATGTGGAAAATGGTCCGTTTTCAAATGTTTTATTTTTGAACGTCAGTTCACATTTGTAGGTGGATCATCAGTGTTAGAGCTAAAATTAGCATGTTTAAAGTGATTTTCATGCTTCCAGGGGCCCAAAACACAAGATTTATGGAATGGTTAAAAGTGCATGAAAATGGCCAATTTACTCACTCTGAGTTCTCAAAAAGGGTTTCTTCACCCGGGAAGTTAATTAAATACCATTTGGAGGCATTTAATGTTCGAGCAAAAACGGCTGATTTTCGACAAAAGAGATAACACCCCCCCATTACGTCATGCTTCAGAAATGTGGAAAATGGTCCGTTTTCAAATGTTTTATTTTTGAACGTCAGTTCACATTTTTAGGTGGATCATCAGTGTTAGAGCTAAAATTAGCATGTTTAAAGTGATTTTCATGCTTCCAGGGGCCCAAAACACAAGATTTATGGAATGGTTAAAAGTGCATGAAAATGGCCAATTTACTCACTCTGAGTTCTTAAAAAGGGTTTCTTCACCCCGGGAAGTGAAATAAATACCATTTGGAGGCATTTAATGTTCGAGCAAAAACGGCTGATTTTCGACAAAAGAGATAACACCCCCCCATTACGTCATGCTTCAGAAATGTGGAAAATGGTCCGTTTTCAAATGTTTTATTTTTGAACGTCAGTTCACATTTGTAGGTGGATCATCAGTGTTAGAGCTAAAATTAGCATGTTTAAAGTGATTTTCATGCTTCCAGGGGCTCGGGAAGTGAAATAAATACCATTTGGAGGCATTTAATGTTCGAGTAAAAACGGCTGATTTTCGACAAAAGAGATAACAACCCCCCATTACGTCATGCTTCAGAAATGTGGAAAATGGTCCGTTTTCAAATGTTTTATTTTTGAACGTCAGTTCACATTTGTAGGTGGATCATCAGTGTTAGAGCTAAAATTAGCATGTTTAAAGTGATTTTCATGCTTCCAGGGGCCCAAAACACAAGATTTATGGAATGGTTAAAAGTGCATGAAAATGGCCAATTTACTCACTCTGAGTTCTCAAAAAGGGTTTCTTCACCCCGGGAAGTTAATTAAATACCATTTGGAGGCATTTAATGTTCGAGCAAAAACGGCTGATTTTCGACAAAAGAGATAACACCCCCCCATTACGTCATGCTTCAGAAATGTGGAAAATGGTCCGTTTTCAAATGTTTTATTTTTGAACGTCAGTTCACATTTGTAGGTGGATCATCAGTGTTAGAGCTAAAATTAGCATGTTTAAAGTGATTTTCATGCTTCCAGGGGCTCGGGAAGTTAATTAAATACCATTTGGAGGCATTTAATGTTCGAGCAAAAACGGCTGATTTTCGACAAAAGAGATAACACCCCCCCATTACGTCATGCTTCAGAAATGTGGAAAATGGTCCGTTTTCAAATGTTTTATTTTTGAACGTCAGTTCACATTTGTAGGTGGATCATCAGTGTTAGAGCTAAAATTAGCATGTTTAAAGTGATTTTCATGCTTCCAGGGGCTCGGGAAGTGAAATAAATACCATTTGGAGGCATTTAATGTTCGAGCAAAAACGGCTGATTTTCGACAAAAGAGATAACACCCCCCCATTACGTCATGCTTCAGAAATGTGGAAAATGGTCCGTTTTCAAATGTTTTATTTTTGAACGTCAGTTCACATTTGTAGGTGGATCATCAGTGTTAGAGCTAAAATTAGCATGTTTAAAGTGATTTTCATGCTTCCAGGGGCTCGGGAAGTGAAATAAATACCATTTGGAGGCATTTAATGTTCGAGCAAAAACGGCTGATTTTCGACAAAAGAGATAACACCCCCCCATTATGTCATGCTTCAGAAATGTGGAAAATGGTCCGTTTTCAAATGTTTTATTTTTGAACGTCAGTTCACATTTGTAGGTGGATCATCAGTGTTAGAGCTAAAATTAGCATGTTTAAAGTGATTTTCATGCTTCCAGGGGCCCAAAACACAAGATTAATGGAATGGTTAAAAGTGCATGAAAATGGCCAATTTACTCACTCTGAGTTCTCAAAAAGGGTTTCTTCACCCCGGGAAGTTAATTAAATACCATTTGGAGGCATTTAATGTTCGAGCAAAAACTGCTGATTTTCGACAAAAGAGATAACACCCCCCCATTACGTCATGCTTCAGAAATGTGGAAAATGGTCCGTTTTCAAATGTTTTATTTTTGAACGTCAGTTCACATTTGTAGGTGGATCATCAGTGTTAGAGCTAAAATTAGCATGTTTAAAGTGATTTTCATGCTTCCAGGGGCTCGGGAAGTTAATTAAATACCATTTGGAGGCATTTAATGTTCGAGCAAAAACGGCTGATTTTCGACAAAAGAGATAACACCCCCCCATTACGTCATGCTTCAGAAATGTGGAAAATGGTCCGTTTTCAAATGTTTTATTTTTGAACGTCAGTTCACATTTGTAGGTGGATCATCAGTGTTAGAGCTAAAATTAGCATGTTTAAAGTGATTTTCATGCTTCCAGGGGCCCAAAACACAAGATTAATGGAATGGTTAAAAGTGCATGAAAATGGCCAATTTACTCACTCTGAGTTCTCAAAAAGGGTTTCTTCACCCCGGGAAGTGAAATAAATACCATTTGGAGGCATTTAATGTTCGAGCAAAAACGGCTGATTTTCGACAAAAGAGATAACACCCCCCCATTACGTCATGCTTCAGAAATGTGGAAAATGGTCCGTTTTCAAATGTTTTATTTTTGAACGTCAGTTCACATTTGTAGGTGGATCATCAGTGTTAGAGCTAAAATTAGCATGTTTAAAGTTATTTTCATGCTTCCAGGGGCTCGGGAAGTTAATTAAATACCATTTGGAGGCATTTAATGTTCGAGCAAAAACGGCTGATTTTCGACAAAAGAGATAACACCCCCCCATTACGTCATGCTTCAGAAATGTGGAAAATGGTCCGTTTTCAAATGTTTTATTTTTGAACGTCAGTTCACATTTGTAGGTGGATCATCAGTGTTAGAGCTAAAATTAGCATGTTTAAAGTGATTTTCATGCTTCCAGGGGCCCAAAACACAAGATTTATGGAATGGTTAAAAGTGCATGAAAATGGCCAATTTACTCACTCTGAGTTCTCAAAAAGGGTTTCTTCACCCCGGGAAGTTAATTAAATACCATTTGGAGGCATTTAATGTTCGAGCAAAAACGGCTGATTTTCGACAAAAGAGATAACACCCCCCCATTACGTCATGCTTCAGAAATGTGGAAAATGGTCCGTTTTCAAATGTTTTATTTTTGAACGTCAGTTCACATTTGTAGGTGGATCATCAGTGTTAGAGCTAAAATTAGCATGTTTAAAGTGATTTTCATGCTTCCAGGGGCTCGGGAAGTTAATTAAATACCATTTGGAGGCATTTAATGTTCGAGCAAAAACGGCTGATTTTCGACAAAAGAGATAACACCCCCCCATTACGTCATGCTTCAGAAATGTGGAAAATGGTCCGTTTTCAAATGTTTTATTTTTGAACGTCAGTTCACATTTGTAGGTGGATCATCAGTGTTAGAGCTAAAATTAGCATGTTTAAAGTGATTTTCATGCTTCCAGGGGCCCAAAACACAAGATTTATGGAATGGTTAAAAGTGCATGAAAATGGCCAATTTACTCACTCTGAGTTCTCAAAAAGGGTTTCTTCACCCCGGGAAGTTAATTAAATACCATTTGGAGGCATTTAATGTTCGAGCAAAAACGGCTGATTTTCGACAAAAGAGATAACACCCCCCCATTACGTCATGCTTCAGAAATGTGGAAAATGGTCCGTTTTCAAATGTTTTATTTTTGAACGTCAGTTCACATTTGTAGGTGGATCATCAGTGTTAGAGCTAAAATTAGCATGTTTAAAGTGATTTTCATTTTTCCAGGGGCTCGGGAAGTTAATTAAATACCATTTGGAGGCATTTAATGTTCGAGCAAAAACGGCAGATTTTCGACAAAAGAGATAACACCCCCCCATTACGTCATGCTTCAGAAATGTGGAAAATGGTCCGTTTTCAAATGTTTTATTTTTGAACGTCAGTTCACATTTGTAGGTGGATCATCAGTGTTAGAGCTAAAATTAGCATGTTTAAAGTGATTTTCATGCTTCCAGGGGCTCGGGAAGTTAATTAAATACCATTTGGAGGCATTTAATGTTCGAGCAAAAACGGCTGATTTTCGACAAAAGAGATAACACCCCCCCCATTACGTCATGCTTCAGAAATGTGGAAAATGGTCCGTTTTCAAATGTTTTATTTTTGAACGTCAGTTCACATTTGTAGGTGGATCATCAGTGTTAGAGCTAAAATTAGCATGTTTAAAGTGATTTTCATGCTTCCAGGGGCCCAAAACACAAGATTAATGAAATGGTTAAAAGTGCATGAAAATGGCCAATTTACTCACTCTGAGTTCTCAAAAAGGGTTTCTTCACCCCGGGAAGTGAAATAAATACCATTTGGAGGCATTTAATGTTCGAGCAAAAACGGCTGATTTTCGACAAAAGAGATAACACCCCCCCATTACGTCATGCTTCAGAAATGTGGAAAATGGTCCGTTTTCAAATGTTTTATTTTTGAACGTCAGTTCACATTTGTAGGTGGATCATCAGTGTTAGAGCTAAAATTAGCATGTTTAAAGTGATTTTCATGCTTCCAGGGGCTCGGGAAGTTAATTAAATACCATTTGGAGGCATTTAATGTTCGAGCAAAAACGGCTGATTTTCGACAAAAGAGATAACACCCCCCCATTACGACATGCTTCAGAAATGTGGAAAATGGTCCGTTTTCAAATGTTTTATTTTTGAACGTCAGTTCACATTTGTAGGTGGATCATCAGTGTTAGAGCTAAAATTAGCATGTTTAAAGTGATTTTCATGCTTCCAGGGGCCCAAAACACAAGATTTATGGAATGGTTAAAAGTGCATGAAAATGGCCAATTTACTCACTCTGAGTTCTCAAAAAGGGTTTCTTCACCCCGGGAAGTTAATTAAATACCATTTGGAGGCATTTAATGTTCGAGCAAAAACGGCTGATTTTCGACAAAAGAGATAACACCCCCCCATTACGTCATGCTTCAGAAATGTGGAAAATGGTCCGTTTTCAAATGTTTTATTTTTGAACGTCAGTTCACATTTGTAGGTGGATCATCAGTGTTAGAGCTAAAATTAGCATGTTTAAAGTGATTTTCATGCTTCCAGGGGCTCGGGAAGTTAATTAAATACCATTTGGAGGCATTTAATGTTCGAGCAAAAACGGCAGATTTTCGACAAAAGAGATAACACCCCCCCCATTACGTCATGCTTCAGAAATGTGGAAAATGGTCCGTTTTCAAATGTTTTATTTTTGAACGTCAGTTCACATTTGTAGGTGGATCATCAGTGTTAGAGCTAAAATTAGCATGTTTAAAGTGATTTTCATGCTTCCAGGGGCTCGGGAAGTTAATTAAATACCATTTGGAGGCATTTAATGTTCGAGCAAAAACGGCTGATTTTCGACAAAAGAGATAACACCCCCCCCATTACGTCATGCTTCAGAAATGTGGAAAATGGTCCGTTTTCAAATGTTTTATTTTTGAACGTCAGTTCACATTTGTAGGTGGATCATCAGTGTTAGAGCTAAAATTAGCATGTTTAAAGTGATTTTCATGCTTCCAGGGGCCCAAAACACAAGATTAATGAAATGGTTAAAAGTGCATGAAAATGGCCAATTTACTCACTCTGAGTTCTCAAAAAGGGTTTCTTCACCCCGGGAAGTGAAATAAATACCATTTGGAGGCATTTAATGTTCGAGCAAAAACGGCTGATTTTCGACAAAAGAGATAACACCCCCCCATTACGTCATGCTTCAGAAATGTGGAAAATGGTCCGTTTTCAAATGTTTTATTTTTGAACGTCAGTTCACATTTGTAGGTGGATCATCAGTGTTAGAGCTAAAATTAGCATGTTTAAAGTGATTTTCATGCTTCCAGGGGCTCGGGAAGTTAATTAAATACCATTTGGAGGCATTTAATGTTCGAGCAAAAACGGCTGATTTTCGACAAAAGAGATAACACCCCCCCATTACGACATGCTTCAGAAATGTGGAAAATGGTCCGTTTTCAAATGTTTTATTTTTGAACGTCAGTTCACATTTGTAGGTGGATCATCAGTGTTAGAGCTAAAATTAGCATGTTTAAAGTGATTTTCATGCTTCCAGGGGCCCAAAACACAAGATTTATGGAATGGTTAAAAGTGCATGAAAATGGCCAATTTACTCACTCTGAGTTCTCAAAAAGGGTTTCTTCACCCCGGGAAGTTAATTAAATACCATTTGGAGGCATTTAATGTTCGAGCAAAAACGGCTGATTTTCGACAAAAGAGATAACACCCCCCCATTACGTCATGCTTCAGAAATGTGGAAAATGGTCCGTTTTCAAATGTTTTATTTTTGAACGTCAGTTCACATTTGTAGGTGGATCATCAGTGTTAGAGCTAAAATTAGCATGTTTAAAGTGATTTACATGCTTCCAGGGGCTCGGGAAGTTAATTAAATACCATTTGGAGGCATTTAATGTTCGAGCAAAAACGGCTGATTTTCGACAAAAGAAATAACACCCCCCCATTACGTCATGCTTAAGAAATGTGGAAAATGGTCCGTTTTCAAATGTTTTATTTTTGAACGTCAGTTCACATTTGTAGGTGGATCATCAGTGTTAGAGCTAAAATTAGCATGTTTAAAGTGATTTTCATGCTTCCAGGGGCTCGGGAAGTTAATTAAATACCATTTGGAGGCATTTAATGTTCGAGCAAAAACAGCTGATTTTCGACAAAAGAGATAACACCCCCCCATTACGTCATGCTTCAGAAATGTGGAAAATGGTCCGTTTTCAAATGTTTTATTTTTGAACGTCAGTTCACATTTGTAGGTGGATCATCAGTGTTAGAGCTAAAATTAGCATGTTTAAAGTGATTTTCATGCTTCCAGGGGCCCAAAACACAAGATTAATGGAATGGTTAAAAGTGCATGAAAATGGCCAATTTACTCACTCTGAGTTCTCAAAAAGGGTTTCTTCACCCCGGGAAGTGAAAGAAATACCATTTGGAGGCATTTAATGTTCAAGCAAAAACGGCTGATTTTCGACAAAAGAGATAACACCCCCCCATTACGTCATGCTTCAGAAATGTGGAAAATGGTCCGTTTTCAAATGTTTTATTTTTGAACGTCAGTTCACATTTGTAGGTGGATCATCAGTGTTAGAGCTAAAATTAGCATGTTTAAAGTGATTTTCATGCTTCCAGGGGCTCGGGAAGTTAATTAAATACCATTTGGAGGCATTTAATGTTCGAGCAAAAACGGCTGATTTTCGACAAAAGAGATAACACCCCCCCATTACGTCATGCTTCAGAAATGTGGAAAATGGTCCGCTTTCAAATGTTTTATTTTTGAACGTCAGTTCACATTTGTAGGTCGATCATCAGTGTTAGAGCTAAAATTAGCATGTTTAAAGTGATTTTCATGCTTCCAGGGGCCCAAAACACAAGATTTATGGAATGGTTAAAAGTGCATGAAAATGGCCAATTTACTCACTCTGAGTTCTCAAAAAGGGTTTCTTCACCCCGGGAAGTTAATTAAATACCATTTGGAGGCATTTAATGTTCGAGCAAAAACGGCTGATTTTCAACAAAAGAGATAACACCCCCCCATTACGTCATGCTTCAGAAATGTGGAAAATGGTCCGTTTTCAAATGTTTTATTTTTGAACGTCAGTTCACATTTGTAGGTGGATAATCAGTGTTAGAGCTAAAATTAGCATGTTTAAAGTGATTTTCATGCTTCCAGGGGCCCAAAACACAAGATTTATGGAATGGTTAAAAGTGCATGAAAATGGCCAATTTACTCACTCTGAGTTCTCAAAAAGGGTTTCTTCACCCCGGGAAGTGAAATAAATACCATTTGGAGGCATTTAATGTTCGAGCAAAAACGGCTGATTTTCGACAAAAGAGATAACACCCCCATTACGTCATGCTTCAGAAATGTGGAAAATGGTCCGTTTTCAAATGTTTTATTTTTGAACGTCAGTTCACATTTGTAGGTGGATCATCAGTGTTAGAGCTAAAATTAGCATGTTTAAAGTGATTTTTATGCTTCCAGGGGCTCGGGAAGTGAAATAAATACCATTTGGAGGCATTTAATGTTCGAGCAAAAACGGCTGATTTTCGACAAAAGAGATAACACCCCCCCATTACGTCATGCTTCAGAAATGTGGAAAATGGTCCGTTTTCAAATGTTTTATTTTTGAACGTCAGTTCACATTTGTAGGTGGATCATCAGTGTTAGAGCTAAAATTAGCATGTTTAAAGTGATTTTCATGCTTCCAGGGGCCCAAAACACAAGATTTATGAAATGGTTAAAAGTGCAAGAAAATGGCCAATTTACTCACTCTGAGTTCTCAAAAAGGGTTTCTTCACCCCGGGAAGTTAATTAAATACCATTTGGAGGCATTTAATGTTCGAGCAAAAACGGCTGATTTTCGACAAAAGAGATAACACCCCCCCATTACGTCATGCTTCAGAAATGTGGAAAATGGTCCGTTTTCAAATGTTTTATTTTTGAACGTCAGTTCACATTTGTAGGTGGATCATCAGTGTTAGAGCTAAAATTAGCATGTTTAAAGTGATTTTCATGCTTCCAGGGGCTCGGGAAGTTAATTAAATACCATTTGGAGGCATTTAATGTTCGAGCAAAAACGGCTGATTTTCGACAAAAGAGATAACACCCCGCCATTACGTCATGCTTCAGAAATGTGGAAAATGGTCCGTTTTCAAATGTTTTATTTTTGAACGTCAGTTCACATTTGTAGGTGGATTATCAGTGTTAGAGCTAAAATTAGCATTTTTAAAGTGATTTTCATGCTTCCAGGGGCTCGGGAAGTGAAATAAATACCATTTGAAGGCATTTAATGTTCGAGCAAAAACGGCTGATTTTCGACAAAAGAGATAACACCCCCCCATTACGTCATGCTTCAGAAATGTGGAAAATGGTCCGTTTTCAAATGTTTTATTTTTGAACGTCAGTTCACATTTGTAGGTGGATCATCAGTGTTAGAGCTAAAATTAGCATGTTTAAAGTGATTTTCATGCTTCCAGGGGCTCGGGAAGTGAAATAAATACCATTTGGAGGCATTTAATGTTCGAGCAAAAACGGCTGATTTTCGACAAAAGAGATAACACCCCCCCATTACGTCATGCTTCAGAAATGTGGAAAATGGTCCGTTTTCAAATGTTTTATTTTTGAACGTCAGTTCACATTTGTAGGTGGATCATCAGTGTTAGAGCTAAAATTAGCATGTTTAAAGTGATTTTCATGCTTCCAGGGGCTCGGGAAGTGAAATAAATACCATTTGGAGGCATTTAATGTTCGAGCAAAAACGGCTGATTTTCGACAAAAGAGATAACACCCCCCCATTACGTCATGCTTCAGAAATGTGGAATATGGTCCGTTTTCAAATGTTTTATTTTTGAACGTCAGTTCACATTTGTAGGTGGATCATCAGTGTTCGAGCTAAAATTAGCATGTTTAAAGTGATTTTCATGCTTCCAGGGGCCCAAAACACAAGATTTATGGAATGGTTAAAAGTGCATGAAAATGGCCAATTTACTCACTCTGAGTTCTCAAAAAGGGTTTCTTCACCCCGGGAAGTTAATTAAATACCATTTGGAGGCATTTATTGTTCGAGCAAAAACGGCTGATTTTCGACAAAAGAGATAACACCCCCCCATTACGTCATGCTTCAGAAATGTGGAAAATGGTCCGTTTTCAAATGTTTTATTTTTGAACGTCAGTTCACATTTGTAGGTGGATCATCAGTGTTAGAGCTAAAATTAGCATGTTTAAAGTGATTTTCATGCTTCCAGGGGCTCGGGAAGTTAATTAAATACCATTTGGAGGCATTTAATGTTCGAGCAAAAACGGCTGATTTTCGACAAAAGAGATAACACCCCCCCATTACGTCATGCTTCAGAAATGTGGAAAATGGTCCGTTTTCAAATGTTTTATTTTTGAACGTCAGTTCACATTTGTAGGTGGATCATCAGTGTTAGAGCTAAAATTAGCATGTTTAAAGTGATTTTCATGCTTCCAGGGGCCCAAAACACAAGATTTATGGAATGGTTAAAAGTGCATGAAAATGGCCAATTTACTCACTCTGAGTTCTCAAAAAGGGTTTCTTCACCCCGGGAAGTGAAATAAATACCATTTGGAGGCATTTAATGTTCGAGCAAAAACGGCTGATTTTCGACAAAAGAGATAACACCCCCCCCATTACGTCATGCTTCAGAAATGTGGAAAATGGTCCGTTTTCAAATGTTTTATTTTTGAACGTCAGTTCACATTTGTAGGTGGATCATCAGTGTTAGAGCTAAAATTAGCATGTTTAAAGTGATTTTCATGCTTCCAGGGGCTCGGGAAGTTAATTAAATACCATTTGGAGGCATTTAATGTTCGAGCAAAAACGGCTGATTTTCGACAAAAGAGATAACACCCCCCCATTACGTCATGCTTCAGAAATGTGGAAAATGGTCCGTTTTCAAATGTTTTATTTTTGAACGTCAGTTCACATTTGTAGGTGGATCATCAGTGTTAGAGCTAAAATTAGCATGTTTAAAGTGATTTTCATGCTTCCAGGGGGCCAAAACACAAGATTTATGGAATGGTTAAAAGTGCATGAAAATGGCCAATTTACTCACTCTGAGTTCTCAAAAAGGGTTTCTTCACCCCGGGAAGTTAATTAAATACCATTTGGAGGCATTTAATGTTCGAGCAAAAACGGCTGATTTTCGACAAAAGAGATAACACCCCCCCATTACGTCATGCTTCAGAAATGTGGAATATGGTCCGTTTTCAAATGTTTTATTTTTGAACGTCAGTTCACATTTGTAGGTGAATCATCAGTGTTCGAGCTAAAATTAGCATGTTTAAAGTGATTTTCATGCTTCCAGGGGCCCAAAACACAAGATTTATGGAATGGTTAAAAGTGCATGAAAATGGCCAATTTACTCACTCTGAGTTCTCAAAAAGGGTTTCTTCACCCCAGGAAGTTAATTAAATACCATTTGGAGGCATTTAATGTTCGAGCAAAAACGGCTGATTTTCGACAAAAGAGATAACACCCCCCCATTACGTCATGCTTCAGAAATGTGGAAAATGGTCCGTTTTCAAATGTTTTATTTTTGAACGTCAGTTCACATTTGTAGGTGGATCATCAGTGTTAGAGCTAAAATTAGCATGTTTAAAGTGATTTTCATGCTTCCAGGGGCTCGGGAAGTTAATTAAATACCATTTGGAGGCATTTAATGTTCGAGCAAAAACGGCTGATTTTCGACAAAAGAGATAACACCCCCCCATTACGTCATGCTTCAGAAATGTGGAAAATGGTCCGTTTTCAAATGTTTTATTTTTGAACGTCAGTTCACATTTGTAGGTGGATCATCAGTGTTAGAGCTAAAATTAGCATGTTTAAAGTGATTTTCATGCTTCCAGGGGCCCAAAACACAAGATTTATGGAATGGTTAAAAGTGCATGAAAATGGCCAATTTACTCACTCTGAGTTCTCAAAAAGGGTTTCTTCACCCCGGGAAGTGAAATAAATACCATTTGGAGGCATTTAATGTTCGAGCAAAAACGGCTGATTTTCGACAAAAGAGATAACACCCCCCCCATTACGTCATGCTTCAGAAATGTGGAAAATGGTCCGTTTTCAAATGTTTTATTTTTGAACGTCAGTTCACATTTGTAGGTGGATCATCAGTGTTAGAGCTAAAATTAGCATGTTTAAAGTGATTTTCATGCTTCCAGGGGCTCGGGAAGTTAATTAAATACCATTTGGAGGCATTTAATGTTCGAGCAAAAACGGCTGATTTTCGACAAAAGAGATAACACCCCCCCATTACGTCATGCTTCAGAAATGTGGAAAATGGTCCGTTTTCAAATGTTTTATTTTTGAACGTCAGTTCACATTTGTAGGTGGATCATCAGTGTTAGAGCTAAAATTAGCATGTTTAAAGTGATTTTCATGCTTCCAGGGGGCCAAAACACAAGATTTATGGAATGGTTAAAAGTGCATGAAAATGGCCAATTTACTCACTCTGAGTTCTCAAAAAGGGTTTCTTCACCCCGGGAAGTTAATTAAATACCATTTGGAGGCATTTAATGTTCGAGCAAAAACGGCTGATTTTCGACAAAAGAGATAACACCCCCCCATTACGTCATGCTTCAGAAATGTGGAAAATGGTCCGTTTTCAAATGTTTTATTTTTGAACGTCAGTTCACATTTGTAGGTGGATCATCAGTGTTAGAGCTAAAATTAGCATGTTTAAAGTGATTTTCATGCTTCCAGGGGCTCGGGAAGTTAATTAAATACCATTTGGAGGCATTTAATGTTCGAGCAAAAACGGCTGATTTTCGACAAAAGAGATAACACCCCCCCATTACGTCATGCTTCAGAAATGTGGAAAATGGTCCGTTTTCAAATGTTTTATTTTTGAACGTCAGTTCACATTTGTAGGTGGATCATCAGTGTTAGAGCTAAAATTAGCATGTTTAAAGTGATTTTCATGCTTCCAGGGGCTCGGGAAGTTAATTAAATACCATTTGGAGGCATTTAATGTTCGAGCAAAAACGGCTGATTTTCGACAAAAGAGATAACACCCCCCCATTACGTCATGCTTCAGAAATGTGGAAAATGGTCCATTTTCAAATGTTTTATTTTTGAACGTCAGTTCACATTTGTAGGTGGATCATCAGTGTTAGAGCTAAAATTAGCATGTTTAACGTGATTTTCATGCTTCCAGGGGGCCAAAACACAAGATTTATGGAATGGTTAAAAGTGCATGAAAATGGCCAATTTACTCACTCTGAGTTCTCAAAAAGGGTTTCTTCACCCCGGGAAGTTAATTAAATACCATTTGGAGGCATTTAATGTTCGAGCAAAAACGGCTGATTTTCGACAAAAGAGATAACACCCCCCCATTACGTCATGCTTCAGAAATGTGGAAAATGGTCCGTTTTCAAATGTTTTATTTTTGAACGTCAGTTCACATTTGTAGGTGGATCATCAGTGTTAGAGCTAAAATTAGCATGTTTAAAGTGATTTTCATGCTTCCAGGGGCTCGGGAAGTTAATTAAATACCATTTGGAGGCATTTCATGTTCGAGCAAAAACGGCTGATTTTCGACAAAAGAGATAACACCCCCCCCCATTACGTCATGCTTCAGAAATGTGGAAAATGGTCCGTTTTCAAATGTTTTATTTTTGAACGTCAGTTCACATTTGTAGGTGGATCATCAGTGTTAGAGCTAAAATTAGCATGTTTAAAGTGATTTTCATGCTTCCAGGGGGCCAAAACACAAGATTTATGGAATGGTTAAAAGTGCATGAAAATGGCCAATTTACTCACTCTGAGTTCTCAAAAAGGGTTTCTTCACCCCGGGAAGTTAATTAAATACCATTTGGAGGCATTTAATGTTCGAGCAAAAACGGCTGATTTTCGACAAAAGAGATAACACCCCCCCATTACGTCATGCTTCAGAAATGTGGAAAATGGTCCGTTTTCAAATGTTTTATTTTTGAACGTCCGTTCACATTTGTAGGTGGATCATCAGTGTTAGAGCTAAAATTAGCATGTTTAAAGTGATTTTCATGCTTCCAGGGGCTCGGGAAGTTAATTAAATACCATTTGGAGGCATTTCATGTTCGAGCAAAAACGGCTGATTTTCGACAAAAGAGATAACACCCCCCCCATTACGTCATGCTTCAGAAATGTGGAAAATGGTCCGTTTTCAAATGTTTTATTTTTGAACGTCAGTTCACATTTGTAGGTGGATCATCAGTGTTAGAGCTAAAATTAGCATGTTTAAAGTGATTTTCATGCTTCCAGGGGCTCGGGAAGTTAATTAAATACCATTTGGAGGCATTTAATGTTCGAGCAAAAATGGCTGATTTTCGACAAAAGAGATAACACCCCCCCATTACGTCATGCTTCAGAAATGTGGAAAATGGTCCGTTTTCAAATGTTTTATTTTTGAACGTCAGTTCACATTTGTAGGTGGATCATCAGTGTTAGAGCTAAAATTAGCATGTTTAAAGTGATTTTCATGCTTCCAGGGGCCCAAAACACAAGATTAATGGAATGGTTAAAAGTGCATGAAAATGGCCAATTTACTCACTCTGAGTTCTCAAAAAGGGTTTCTTCACCCCGGGAAGTGAAATAAATACCATTTGGAGGCATTTAATGTTCGAGCAAAAACGGCTGATTTTCGACAAAAGAGATAACACCCCCCCATTACGTCATGCTTCAGAAATGTGGAAAATGGTCCGTTTTCAAATGTTCTATTTTTGAACGTCAGTTCACATTTGTAGGTGGATCATCAGTGTTAGAGCTAAAATTAGCATGTTTAAAGTGATTTTCATGCTTCCAGGGGCTCGGGAAGTTAATTAAATACCATTTGGAGGCATTTAATGTTCGAGCAAAAACGGCTGATTTTCGACAAAAGAGATAACACCCCCCCATTACGTCATGCTTCAGAAATGTGGAAAATGGTCCGTTTTCAAATGTTTTATTTTTGAACGTCAGTTCACATTTGTAGGTGGATCATCAGTGTTAGAGCTAAAATTAGCATGTTTAAAGTGATTTTCATGCTTCCAGGGGCTCGGGAAGTTAATTAAATACCATTTGGAGGCATTTAATGTTCGAGCAAAAACGGCTGATTTTCGACAAAAGAGATAACACCCCCCCATTACGACATGCTTCAGAAATGTGGAAAATGGTCCGTTTTCAAATGTTTTATTTTTGAACGTCAGTTCACATTTGTAGGTGGATCATCAGTGTTAGAGCTAAAATTAGCATGTTTAAAGTGATTTTCATGCTTCCAGGGGCCCAAAACACAAGATTTATGGAATGGTTAAAAGTGCATGAAAATGGCCAATTTACTCACTCTGAGTTCTCAAAAAGGGTTTCTTCACCCCGGGAAGTTAATTAAATACCATTTGGAGGCATTTAATGTTCGAGCAAAAACGGCTGATTTTCGACAAAAGAGATAACACCCCCCCATTACGTCATGCTTCAGAAATGTGGAAAATGGTCCGTTTTCAAATGTTTTATTTTTGAACGTCAGTTCACATTTGTAGGTGGATCATCAGTGTTAGAGCTAAAATTAGCATGTTTAAAGTGATTTTCATGCTTCCAGGGGCTCGGGAAGTTAATTAAATACCATTTGGAGGCATTTAATGTTCGAGCAAAAACGGCTGATTTTCGACAAAAGAGATAACACCCCCCCCATTACGTCATGCTTCAGAAATGTGGAAAATGGTCCGTTTTCAAATGTTTTATTTTTGAACGTCAGTTCACATTTGTAGGTGGATCATCAGTGTTAGAGCTAAAATTAGCATGTTTAAAGTGATTTTCATGCTTCCAGGGGGCCAAAACACAAGATTTATGGAATGGTTAAAAGTGCATGAAAATGGCCAATTTACTCACTCTGAGTTCTCAAAAAGGGTTTCTTCACCCCGGGAAGTTAATTAAATACCATTTGGAGGCATTTAATGTTCGAGCAAAAACGGCTGATTTTCGACAAAAGAGATAACACCCCCCCATTACGTCATGCTTCAGAAATGTGGAAAATGGTCCGTTTTCAAATGTTTTATTTTTGAACGTCCGTTCACATTTGTAGGTGGATCATCAGTGTTAGAGCTAAAATTAGCATGTTTAAAGTGATTTTCATGCTTCCAGGGGCTCGGGAAGTTAATTAAATACCATTTGGAGGCATTTCATGTTCGAGCAAAAACGGCTGATTTTCGACAAAAGAGATAACACCCCCCCCATTACGTCATGCTTCAGAAATGTGGAAAATGGTCCGTTTTCAAATGTTTTATTTTTGAACGTCAGTTCACATTTGTAGGTGGATCATCAGTGTTAGAGCTAAAATTAGCATGTTTAAAGTGATTTTCATGCTTCCAGGGGCTCGGGAAGTTAATTAAATACCATTTGGAGGCATTTAATGTTCGAGCAAAAATGGCTGATTTTCGACAAAAGAGATAACACCCCCCCATTACGTCATGCTTCAGAAATGTGGAAAATGGTCCGTTTTCAAATGTTTTATTTTTGAACGTCAGTTCACATTTGTAGGTGGATCATCAGTGTTAGAGCTAAAATTAGCATGTTTAAAGTGATTTTCATGCTTCCAGGGGCCCAAAACACAAGATTAATGGAATGGTTAAAAGTGCATGAAAATGGCCAATTTACTCACTCTGAGTTCTCAAAAAGGGTTTCTTCACCCCGGGAAGTGAAATAAATACCATTTGGAGGCATTTAATGTTCGAGCAAAAACGGCTGATTTTCGACAAAAGAGATAACACCCCCCCATTACGTCATGCTTCAGAAATGTGGAAAATGGTCCGTTTTCAAATGTTTTATTTTTGAACGTCAGTTCACATTTGTAGGTGGATCATCAGTGTTAGAGCTAAAATTAGCATGTTTAAAGTGATTTTCATGCTTCCAGGGGCTCGGGAAGTTAATTAAATACCATTTGGAGGCATTTAATGTTCGAGCAAAAACGGCTGATTTTCGACAAAAGAGATAACACCCTCCCCATTACGTCATGCTTCAGAAATGTGGAAAATGGTCCGTTTTCAAATGTTTTATTTGTGAACGTCAGTTCACATTTGTAGGTGGATCATCAGTGTTAGAGCTAAAATTAGCATGTTTAAAGTGATTTTCATGCTTCCAGGGGCCCAAAACACAAGATTTATGGAATGGTTAAAAGTGCATGAAAATGGCCAATTTACTCACTCTGAGTTCTCAAAAAGGGTTTCTTCACCCCGGGAAGTTAATTAAATACCATTTGGAGGCATTTAATGTTCGAGCAAAAACGGCTGATTTTCGACAAAAGAGATAACACCCCCCCATTACGTCATGCTTCAGAAATGTGGAAAATGGTCCGTTTTCAAATGTTTTATTTTTGAACGTCAGTTCACATTTGTAGGTGGATCATCAGTGTTAGAGCTAAAATTAGCATGTTTAAAGTGATTTTCATGCTTCCAGGGGCTCGGGAAGTTAATTAAATACCATTTGGAGGCATTTAATGTTCGAGCAAAAACGGCTGATTTTCGACAAAAGAGATAACACCCCCCCATTACGTCATGCTTCAGAAATGTGGAAAATGGTCCGTTTTCAAATGTTTTATTTTTGAACGTCAGTTCACATTTGTAGGTGGATCATCAGTGTTAGAGCTAAAATTAGCATGTTTAAAGTGATTTTCATGCTTCCAGGGGCTCGGGAAGTTAATTAAATACCATTTGGAGGCATTTAATGTTCGAGCAAAAACGGCTGATTTTCGACAAAAGAGATAACACCCCCCCATTACGTCATGCTTCAGAAATGTGGAAAATGGTCCATTTTCAAATGTTTTATTTTTGAACGTCAGTTCACATTTGTAGGTGGATCATCAGTGTTAGAGCTAAAATTAGCATGTTTAAAGTGATTTTCATGCTTCCAGGGGGCCAAAACACAAGATTTATGGAATGGTTAAAAGTGCATGAAAATGGCCAATTTACTCACTCTGAGTTCTCAAAAAGGGTTTCTTCACCCCGGGAAGTTAATTAAATACCATTTGGAGGCATTTAATGTTCGAGCAAAAACGGCTGATTTTCGACAAAAGAGATAACACCCCCCCATTACGTCATGCTTCAGAAATGTGGAAAATGGTCCGTTTTCAAATGTTTTATTTTTGAACGTCAGTTCACATTTGTAGGTGGATCATCAGTGTTAGAGCTAAAATTAGCATGTTTAAAGTGATTTTCATGCTTCCAGGGGCTCGGGAAGTTAATTAAATACCATTTGGAGGCATTTCATGTTCGAGCAAAAACGGCTGATTTTCGACAAAAGAGATAACACCCCCCCCATTACGTCATGCTTCAGAAATGTGGAAAATGGTCCGTTTTCAAATGTTTTATTTTTGAACGTCAGTTCACATTTGTAGGTGGATCATCAGTGTTAGAGCTAAAATTAGCATGTTTAAAGTGATTTTCATGCTTCCAGGGGCCCAAAACACAAGATTAATGGAATGGTTAAAAGTGCATGAAAATGGCCAATTTACTCACTCTGAGTTCTCAAAAAGGGTTTCTTCACCCCGGGAAGTTAATTAAATACCATTTGGAGGCATTTAATGTTCGAGCAAAAACGGCTGATTTTCGACAAAAGAGATAACACCCCCCCATTACGTCATGCTTCAGAAATGTGGAAAATGGTCCGTTTTCAAATGTTTTATTTTTGAACGTCAGTTCACATTTGTAGGTGGATCATCAGTGTTAGAGCTAAAATTGGCATGTTTAAAGTGATTTTCATGCTTCCAGGGGCTCGGGAAGTTAATTAAATACCATTTGGAGGCATTTAATGTTCGAGCAAAAACGGCTGATTTTCGACAAAAGAGATAACACCCCCCCATTACGTCATGCTTCAGAAATGTGGAAAATGGTCCGTTTTCAAATGTTTTATTTTTGAACGTCAGTTCACATTTGTAGGTGGATCATCAGTGTTAGAGCTAAAATTAGCATGTTTAAAGTGATTTTCATGCTTCCAGGGGCTCGGGAAGTTAATTAAATACCATTTGGAGGCATTTAATGTTCGAGCAAAAACGGCTGATTTTCGACAAAAGAGATAACACCCCCCCATTACGACATGCTTCAGAAATGTGGAAAATGGTCCGTTTTCAAATGTTTTATTTTTGAACGTCAGTTCACATTTGTAGGTGGATCATCAGTGTTAGAGCTAAAATTAGCATGTTTAAAGTGATTTTCATGCTTCCAGGGGCCCAAAACACAAGATTTATGGAATGGTTAAAAGTGCATGAAAATGGCCAATTTACTCACTCTGAGTTCTCAAAAAGGGTTTCTTCACCCCGGGAAGTGAAATAAATACCATTTGGAGGCATTTAATGTTCGAGCAAAAACGGCTGATTTTCGACAAAAGAGATAACACCCCCCCCATTACGTCATGCTTCAGAAATGTGGAAAATGGTCCGTTTTCAAATGTTTTATTTTTGAACGTCAGTTCACATTTGTAGGTGGATCATCAGTGTTAGAGCTAAAATTAGCATGTTTAAAGTGATTTTCATGCTTCCAGGGGCTCGGGAAGTTAATTAAATACCATTTGGAGGCATTTAATGTTCGAGCAAAAACGGCTGATTTTCGACAAAAGAGATAACACCCCCCCATTACGTCATGCTTCAGAAATGTGGAAAATGGTCCGTTTTCAAATGTTTTATTTTTGAACGTCAGTTCACATTTGTAGGTGGATCATCAGTGTTAGAGCTAAAATTAGCATGTTTAAAGTGATTTTCATGCTTCCAGGGGCTCGGGAAGTTAATTAAATACCATTTGGAGGCATTTAATGTTCGAGCAAAAACGGCTGATTTTCGACAAAAGAGATAACACCCCCCCATTACGTCATGCTTCAGAAATGTGGAAAATGGTCCATTTTCAAATGTTTTATTTTTGAACGTCAGTTCACATTTGTAGGTGGATCATCAGTGTTAGAGCTAAAATTAGCATGTTTAAAGTGATTTTCATGCTTCCAGGGGGCCAAAACACAAGATTTATGGAATGGTTAAAAGTGCATGAAAATGGCCAATTTACTCACTCTGAGTTCTCAAAAAGGGTTTCTTCACCCCGGGAAGTTAATTAAATACCATTTGGAGGCATTTAATGTTCGAGCAAAAACGGCTGATTTTCGACAAAAGAGATAACACCCCCCCATTACGTCATGCTTCAGAAATGTGGAAAATGGTCCGTTTTCAAATGTTTTATTTTTGAACGTCAGTTCACATTTGTAGGTGGATCATCAGTGTTAGAGCTAAAATTAGCATGTTTAAAGTGATTTTCATGCTTCCAGGGGCTCGGGAAGTTAATTAAATACCATTTGGAGGCATTTCATGTTCGAGCAAAAACGGCTGATTTTCGACAAAAGAGATAACACCCCCCCCATTACGTCATGCTTCAGAAATGTGGAAAATGGTCCGTTTTCAAATGTTTTATTTTTGAACGTCAGTTCACATTTGTAGGTGGATCATCAGTGTTAGAGCTAAAATTAGCATGTTTAAAGTGATTTTCATGCTTCCAGGGGCCCAAAACACAAGATTAATGGAATGGTTAAAAGTGCATGAAAATGGCCAATTTACTCACTCTGAGTTCTCAAAAAGGGTTTCTTCACCCCGGGAAGTTAATTAAATACCATTTGGAGGCATTTAATGTTCGAGCAAAAACGGCTGATTTTCGACAAAAGAGATAACACCCCCCCATTACGTCATGCTTCAGAAATGTGGAAAATGGTCCGTTTTCAAATGTTTTATTTTTGAACGTCAGTTCACATTTGTAGGTGGATCATCAGTGTTAGAGCTAAAATTAGCATGTTTAAAGTGATTTTCATGCTTCCAGGGGCTCGGGAAGTTAATTAAATACCATTTGGAGGCATTTAATGTTCGAGCAAAAACGGCTGATTTTCGACAAAAGAGATAACACCCCCCCATTACGTCATGCTTCAGAAATGTGGAAAATGGTCCGTTTTCAAATGTTTTATTTTTGAACGTCAGTTCACATTTGTAGGTGGATCATCAGTGTTAGAGCTAAAATTAGCATGTTTAAAGTGATTTTCATGCTTCCAGGGGCCCAAAACACAAGATTTATGGAATGGTTAAAAGTGCATGAAAATGGCCAATTTACTCACTCTGAGTTCTCAAAAAGGGTTTCTTCACCCCGGGAAGTTAATTAAATACCATTTGGAGGCATTTAATGTTCGAGCAAAAACGGCTGATTTTCGACAAAAGAGATAACACCCCCCCCATTACGTCATGCTTCAGAAATGTGGAAAATGGTCCGTTTTCAAATGTTTTATTTTTGAACGTCAGTTCACATTTGTAGGTGGATCATCAGTGTTAGAGCTAAAATTAGCATGTTTAAAGTGATTTTCATGCTTCCAGGGGCTCGGGAAGTTAATTAAATACCATTTGGAGGCATTTAATGTTCGAGCAAAAACGGCTGATTTTCGACAAAAGAGATAACACCCCCCCATTACGTCATGCTTCAGAAATGTGGAAAATGGTCCGTTTTCAAATGTTTTATTTTTGAACGTCAGTTCACATTTGTAGGTGGATCATCAGTGTTAGAGCTAAAATTAGCATGTTTAAAGTGATTTTCATGCTTCCAGGGGCTCGGGAAGTTAATTAAATACCATTTGGAGGCATTTAATGTTCGAGCAAAAACGGCTGATTTTCGACAAAAGAGATAACACCCCCCCATTACGTCATGCTTCAGAAATGTGGAAAATGGTCCATTTTCAAATGTTTTATTTTTGAACGTCAGTTCACATTTGTAGGTGGATCATCAGTGTTAGAGCTAAAATTAGCATGTTTAAAGTGATTTTCATGCTTCCAGGGGCCCAAAACACAAGATTAATGGAATGGTTAAAAGTGCATGAAAATGGCCAATTTACTCACTCTGAGTTCTCAAAAAGGGTTTCTTCACCCCGGGAGGTTAATTAAATACCATTTGGAGGCATTTAATGTTCGAGCAAAAACGGCTGATTTTCGACAAAAGAGATAACACCCCCCCATTACGTCATGCTTCAGAAATGTGGAAAATGGTCCGTTTTCAAATGTTTTATTTTTGAACGTCAGTTCACATTTGTAGGTGGATCATCAGTGTTAGAGCTAAAATTAGCATGTTTAAAGTGATTTTCATGCTTCCAGGGGCTCGGGAAGTTAATTAAATACCATTTGGAGGCATTTAATGTTCGAGCAAAAACGGCTGATTTTCGACAAAAGAGATAACACCCCCCCATTACGTCATGCTTCAGAAATGTGGAAAATGGTCCGTTTTCAAATGTTTTATTTTTGAACGTCAGTTCACATTTGTAGGTGGATCATCAGTGTTAGAGCTAAAATTAGCATGTTTAAAGTGATTTTCATGCTTCCAGGGGCCCAAAACACAAGATTTATGGAATGGTTAAAAGTGCATGAAAATGGCCAATTTACTCACTCTGAGTTCTCAAAAAGGGTTTCTTCACCCCGGGAAGTTAATTAAATACCATTTGGAGGCATTTAATGTTCGAGCAAAAACGGCTGATTTTCGACAAAAGAGATAACACCCCCCCCATTACGTCATGCTTCAGAAATGTGGAAAATGGTCCGTTTTCAAATGTTTTATTTTTGAACGTCAGTTCACATTTGTAGGTGGATCATCAGTGTTAGAGCTAAAATTAGCATGTTTAAAGTGATTTTCATGCTTCCAGGGGCTCGGGAAGTTAATTAAATACCATTTGGAGGCATTTAATGTTCGAGCAAAAACGGCTGATTTTCGACAAAAGAGATAACACCCCCCCATTACGTCATGCTTCAGAAATGTGGAAAATGGTCCGTTTTCAAATGTTTTATTTTTGAACGTCAGTTCACATTTGTAGGTGGATCATCAGTGTTAGAGCTAAAATTAGCATGTTTAAAGTGATTTTCATGCTTCCAGGGGCTCGGGAAGTTAATTAAATACCATTTGGAGGCATTTAATGTTCGAGCAAAAACGGCTGATTTTCGACAAAAGAGATAACACCCCCCCATTACGTCATGCTTCAGAAATGTGGAAAATGGTCCATTTTCAAATGTTTTATTTTTGAACGTCAGTTCACATTTGTAGGTGGATCATCAGTGTTAGAGCTAAAATTAGCATGTTTAAAGTGATTTTCATGCTTCCAGGGGGCCAAAACACAAGATTTATGGAATGGTTAAAAGTGCATGAAAATGGCCAATTTACTCACTCTGAGTTCTCAAAAAGGGTTTCTTCACCCCGGGAAGTTAATTAAATACCATTTGGAGGCATTTAATGTTCGAGCAAAAACGGCTGATTTTCGACAAAAGAGATAACACCCCCCCATTACGTCATGCTTCAGAAATGTGGAAAATGGTCCGTTTTCAAATGTTTTATTTTTGAACGTCAGTTCACATTTGTAGGTGGATCATCAGTGTTAGAGCTAAAATTAGCATGTTTAAAGTGATTTTCATGCTTCCAGGGGCTCGGGAAGTTAATTAAATACCATTTGGAGGCATTTCATGTTCGAGCAAAAACGGCTGATTTTCGACAAAAGAGATAACACCCCCCCCATTACGTCATGCTTCAGAAATGTGGAAAATGGTCCGTTTTCAAATGTTTTATTTTTGAACGTCAGTTCACATTTGTAGGTGGATCATCAGTGTTAGAGCTAAAATTAGCATGTTTAAAGTGATTTTCATGCTTCCAGGGGCCCAAAACACAAGATTAATGGAATGGTTAAAAGTGCATGAAAATGGCCAATTTACTCACTCTGAGTTCTCAAAAAGGGTTTCTTCACCCCGGGAAGTTAATTAAATACCATTTGGAGGCATTTAATGTTCGAGCAAAAACGGCTGATTTTCGACAAAAGAGATAACACCCCCCCATTACGTCATGCTTCAGAAATGTGGAAAATGGTCCGTTTTCAAATGTTTTATTTTTGAACGTCAGTTCACATTTGTAGGTGGATCATCAGTGTTAGAGCTAAAATTAGCATGTTTAAAGTGATTTTCATGCTTCCAGGGGCTCGGGAAGTTAATTAAATACCATTTGGAGGCATTTAATGTTCGAGCAAAAACGGCTGATTTTCGACAAAAGAGATAACACCCCCCCATTACGTCATGCTTCAGAAATGTGGAAAATGGTCCGTTTTCAAATGTTTTATTTTTGAACGTCAGTTCACATTTGTAGGTGGATCATCAGTGTTAGAGCTAAAATTAGCATGTTTAAAGTGATTTTCATGCTTCCAGGGGCTCGGGAAGTTAATTAAATACCATTTGGAGGCATTTAATGTTCGAGCAAAAAGGGCTGATTTTCGACAAAAGAGATAACACCCCCCCATTACGACATGCTTCAGAAATGTGGAAAATGGTCCGTTTTCAAATGTTTTATTTTTGAACGTCAGTTCACATTTGTAGGTGGATCATCAGTGTTAGAGCTAAAATTAGCATGTTTAAAGTGATTTTCATGCTTCCAGGGGCCCAAAACACAAGATTTATGGAATGGTTAAAAGTGCATGAAAATGGCCAATTTACTCACTCTGAGTTCTCAAAAAGGGTTTCTTCACCCCGGGAAGTTAATTAAATACCATTTGGAGGCATTTAATGTTCGAGCAAAAATGGCTGATTTTCGACAAAAGAGATAACACCCCCCCATTACGTCATGCTTCAGAAATGTGGAAAATGGTCCGTTTTCAAATGTTTTATTTTTGAACGTCAGTTCACATTTGTAGGTGGATCATCAGTGTTAGAGCTAAAATTAGCATGTTTAAAGTGATTTTCATGCTTCCAGGGGCTCGGGAAGTTAATTAAATACCATTTGGAGGCATTTAATGTTCGAGCAAAAACGGCTGATTTTCGACAAAAGAGATAACACCCCCCCCATTACGTCATGCTTCAGAAATGTGGAAAATGGTCCGTTTTCAAATGTTTTATTTTTGAACGTCAGTTCACATTTGTAGGTGGATCATCAGTGTTAGAGCTAAAATTAGCATGTTTAAAGTGATTTTCATGCTTCCAGGGGGCCAAAACACAAGATTTATGGAATGGTTAAAAGTGCATGAAAATGGCCAATTTACTCACTCTGAGTTCTCAAAAAGGGTTTCTTCACCCCGGGAAGTTAATTAAATACCATTTGGAGGCATTTAATGTTCGAGCAAAAACGGCTGATTTTCGACAAAAGAGATAACACCCCCCCATTACGTCATGCTTCAGAAATGTGGAAAATGGTCCGTTTTCAAATGTTTTATTTTTGAACGTCCGTTCACATTTGTAGGTGGATCATCAGTGTTAGAGCTAAAATTAGCATGTTTAAAGTGATTTTCATGCTTCCAGGGGCTCGGGAAGTTAATTAAATACCATTTGGAGGCATTTCATGTTCGAGCAAAAACGGCTGATTTTCGACAAAAGAGATAACACCCCCCCCATTACGTCATGCTTCAGAAATGTGGAAAATGGTCCGTTTTCAAATGTTTTATTTTTGAACGTCAGTTCACATTTGTAGGTGGATCATCAGTGTTAGAGCTAAAATTAGCATGTTTAAAGTGATTTTCATGCTTCCAGGGGCTCGGGAAGTTAATTAAATACCATTTGGAGGCATTTAATGTTCGAGCAAAAATGGCTGATTTTCGACAAAAGAGATAACACCCCCCCATTACGTCATGCTTCAGAAATGTGGAAAATGGTCCGTTTTCAAATGTTTTATTTTTGAACGTCAGTTCACATTTGTAGGTGGATCATCAGTGTTAGAGCTAAAATTAGCATGTTTAAAGTGATTTTCATGCTTCCAGGGGCCCAAAACACAAGATTAATGGAATGGTTAAAAGTGCATGAAAATGGCCAATTTACTCACTCTGAGTTCTCAAAAAGGGTTTCTTCACCCCGGGAAGTGAAATAAATACCATTTGGAGGCATTTAATGTTCGAGCAAAAACGGCTGATTTTCGACAAAAGAGATAACACCCCCCCATTACGTCATGCTTCAGAAATGTGGAAAATGGTCCGTTTTCAAATGTTTTATTTTTGAACGTCAGTTCACATTTGTAGGTGGATCATCAGTGTTAGAGCTAAAATTAGCATGTTTAAAGTGATTTTCATGCTTCCAGGGCCTCGGGAAGTTAATTAAATACCATTTGGAGGCATTTAATGTTCGAGCAAAAACGGCTGATTTTCGACAAAAGAGATAACACCCCCCCATTACGTCATGCTTCAGAAATGTGGAAAATGGTCCGTTTTCAAATGTTTTATTTTTGAACGTCAGTTCACATTTGTAGGTGGATCATCAGTGTTAGAGCTAAAATTAGCATGTTTAAAGTGATTTTCATGCTTCCAGGGGCTCGGGAAGTTAATTAAATACCATTTGGAGGCATTTAATGTTCGAGCAAAAACGGCTGATTTTCGACAAAAGAGATAACACCCCCCCATTACGACATGCTTCAGAAATGTGGAAAATGGTCCGTTTTCAAATGTTTTATTTTTGAACGTCAGTTCACATTTGTAGGTGGATCATCAGTGTTAGAGCTAAAATTAGCATGTTTAAAGTGATTTTCATGCTTCCAGGGGCCCAAAACACAAGATTTATGGAATGGTTAAAAGTGCATGAAAATGGCCAATTTACTCACTCTGAGTTCTCAAAAAGGGTTTCTTCACCCCGGGAAGTTAATTAAATACCATTTGGAGGCATTTAATGTTCGAGCAAAAACGGCTGATTTTCGACAAAAGAGATAACACCCCCCCATTACGTCATGCTTCAGAAATGTGGAAAATGGTCCGTTTTCAAATGTTTTATTTTTGAACGTCAGTTCACATTTGTAGGTGGATCATCAGTGTTAGAGCTAAAATTAGCATGTTTAAAGTGATTTTCATGCTTCCAGGGGCTCGGGAAGTTAATTAAATACCATTTGGAGGCATTTAATGTTCGAGCAAAAACGGCTGATTTTCGACAAAAGAGATAACACCCCCCCATTACGTCATGCTTCAGAAATGTGGAAAATGGTCCGTTTTCAAATGTTTTATTTTTGAACGTCCGTTCACATTTGTAGGTGGATCATCAGTGTTAGAGCTAAAATTAGCATGTTTAAAGTGATTTTCATGCTTCCAGGGGCTCGGGAAGTTAATTAAATACCATTTGGAGGCATTTCATGTTCGAGCAAAAACGGCTGATTTTCGACAAAAGAGATAACACCCCCCCCATTACGTCATGCTTCAGAAATGTGGAAAATGGTCCGTTTTCAAATGTTTTATTTTTGAACGTCAGTTCACATTTGTAGGTGGATCATCAGTGTTAGAGCTAAAATTAGCATGTTTAAAGTGATTTTCATGCTTCCAGGGGCTCGGGAAGTTAATTAAATACCATTTGGAGGCATTTAATGTTCGAGCAAAAATGGCTGATTTTCGACAAAAGAGATAACACCCCCCCATTACGTCATGCTTCAGAAATGTGGAAAACGGTCCGTTTTCAAATGTTTTATTTTTGAACGTCAGTTCACATTTGTAGGTGGATCATCAGTGTTAGAGCTAACATTAGCATGTTTAAAGTGATTTTCATGCTTCCAGGGGCCCAAAACACAAGATTAATGGAATGGTTAAAAGTGCATGAAAATGGCCAATTTACTCACTCTGAGTTCTCAAAAAGGGTTTCTTCACCCCGGGAAGTGAAATAAATACCATTTGGAGGCATTTAATGTTCGAGCAAAAACGGCGGATTTTCGACAAAAGAGATAACACCCCCCCATTACGTCATGCTTCAGAAATGTGGAAAATGGTCCGTTTTCAAATGTTTTATTTTTGAACGTCAGTTCACATTTGTAGGTGGATCATCAGTGTTAGAGCTAAAATTAGCATGTTTAAAGTGATTTTCATGCTTCCAGGGGCTCGGGAAGTTAATTAAATACCATTTGGAGGCATTTAATGTTCGAGCAAAAACGGCTGATTTTCGACAAAAGAGATAACACCCCCCCATTACGTCATGCTTCAGAAATGTGGAAAATGGTCCGTTTTCAAATGTTTTATTTTTGAACGTCAGTTCACATTTGTAGGTGGATCATCAGTGTTAGAGCTAAAATTAGCATGTTTAAAGTGATTTTCATGCTTCCAGGGGCCCAAAACACAAGATTTATGGAATGGTTAAAAGTGCATGAAAATGGCCAATTTACTCACTCTGAGTTCTCAAAAAGGGTTTCTTCACCCCGGGAAGTTAATTAAATACCATTTGGAGGCATTTAATGTTCGAGCAAAAACGGCTGATTTTCGACAAAAGAGATAACACCCCCCCATTACGTCATGCTTCAGAAATGTGGAAAATGGTCCGTTTTCAAATGTTTTATTTTTGAACGTCAGTTCACATTTGTAGGTGGATCATCAGTGTTAGAGCTAAAATTAGCATGTTTAAAGTGATTTTCATGCTTCCAGGGGCTCGGGAAGTTAATTAAATACCATTTGGAGGCATTTAATGTTCGAGCAAAAACGGCTGATTTTCGACAAAAGAGATAACACCCCCCCCATTACGTCATGCTTCAGAAATGTGGAAAATGGTCCGTTTTCAAATGTTTTATTTTTGAACGTCAGTTCACATTTGTAGGTGGATCATCAGTGTTAGAGCTAAAATTAGCATGTTTAAAGTGATTTTCATGCTTCCAGGGGCTCGGGAAGTTAATTAAATACCATTTGGAGGCATTTAATGTTCGAGCAAAAACGGCTGATTTTCGACAAAAGAGATAACACCCCCCCATTACGTCATGCTTCAGAAATGTGGAAAATGGTCCATTTTCAAATGTTTTATTTTTGAACGTCAGTTCACATTTGTAGGTGGATCATCAGTGTTAGAGCTAAAATTAGCATGTTTAAAGTGATTTTCATGCTTCCAGGGGGCCAAAACACAAGATTTATGGAATGGTTAAAAGTGCATGAAAATGGCCAATTTACTCACTCTGAGTTCTCAAAAAGGGTTTCTTCACCCCGGGAAGTTAATTAAATACCATTTGGAGGCATTTAATGTTCGAGCAAAAACGGCTGATTTTCGACAAAAGAGATAACACCCCCCCATTACGTCATGCTTCAGAAATGTGGAAAATGGTCCGTTTTCAAATGTTTTATTTTTGAACGTCAGTTCACATTTGTAGGTGGATCATCAGTGTTAGAGCTAAAATTAGCATGTTTAAAGTGATTTTCATGCTTCCAGGGGCTCGGGAAGTTAATTAAATACCATTTGGAGGCATTTCATGTTCGAGCAAAAACAGCTGATTTTCGACAAAAGAGATAACACCCCCCCATTACGTCATGCTTCAGAAATGTGGAAAATGGTCCGTTTTCAAATGTTTTATTTTTGAACGTCAGTTCACATTTGTAGGTGGATCATCAGTGTTAGAGCTAAAATTAGCATGTTTAAAGTGATTTTCATGCTTCCAGGGGCCCAAAACACAAGATTAATGGAATGGTTAAAAGTGCATGAAAATGGCCAATTTACTCACTCTGAGTTCTCAAAAAGGGTTTCTTCACCCCGGGAAGTTAATTAAATACCATTTGGAGGCATTTAATGTTCGAGCAAAAACGGCTGATTTTCGACAAAAGAGATAACACCCCCCCATTACGTCATGCTTCAGAAATGTGGAAAATGGTCCGTTTTCAAATGTTTTATTTTTGAACGTCAGTTCACATTTGTAGGTGGATCATCAGTGTTAGAGCTAAAATTGGCATGTTTAAAGTGATTTTCATGCTTCCAGGGGCTCGGGAAGTTAATTAAATACCATTTGGAGGCATTTAATGTTCGAGCAAAAACGGCTGATTTTCGACAAAAGAGATAACACCCCCCCATTACGTCATGCTTCAGAAATGTGGAAAATGGTCCGTTTTCAAATGTTTTATTTTTGAACGTCAGTTCACATTTGTAGGTGGATCATCAGTGTTAGAGCTAAAATTAGCATGTTTAAAGTGATTTTCATGCTTCCAGGGGCTCGGGAAGTTAATTAAATACCATTTGGAGGCATTTAATGTTCGAGCAAAAACGGCTGATTTTCGACAAAAGAGATAACACCCCCCCATTACGACATGCTTCAGAAATGTGGAAAATGGTCCGTTTTCAAATGTTTTATTTTTGAACGTCAGTTCACATTTGTAGGTGGATCATCAGTGTTAGAGCTAAAATTAGCATGTTTAAAGTGATTTTCATGCTTCCAGGGGCCCAAAACACAAGATTTATGGAATGGTTAAAAGTGCATGAAAATGGCCAATTTACTCACTCTGAGTTCTCAAAAAGGGTTTCTTCACCCCGGGAAGTGAAATAAATACCATTTGGAGGCATTTAATGTTCGAGCAAAAACGGCTGATTTTCGACAAAAGAGATAACACCCCCCCCATTACGTCATGCTTCAGAAATGTGGAAAATGGTCCGTTTTCAAATGTTTTATTTTTGAACGTCAGTTCACATTTGTAGGTGGATCATCAGTGTTAGAGCTAAAATTAGCATGTTTAAAGTGATTTTCATGCTTCCAGGGGCTCGGGAAGTTAATTAAATACCATTTGGAGGCATTTAATGTTCGAGCAAAAACGGCTGATTTTCGACAAAAGAGATAACACCCCCCCATTACGTCATGCTTCAGAAATGTGGAAAATGGTCCGTTTTCAAATGTTTTATTTTTGAACGTCAGTTCACATTTGTAGGTGGATCATCAGTGTTAGAGCTAAAATTAGCATGTTTAAAGTGATTTTCATGCTTCCAGGGGGCCAAAACACAAGATTTATGGAATGGTTAAAAGTGCATGAAAATGGCCAATTTACTCACTCTGAGTTCTCAAAAAGGGTTTCTTCACCCCGGGAAGTTAATTAAATACCATTTGGAGGCATTTAATGTTCGAGCAAAAACGGCTGATTTTCGACAAAAGAGATAACACCCCCCCATTACGTCATGCTTCAGAAATGTGGAATATGGTCCGTTTTCAAATGTTTTATTTTTGAACGTCAGTTCACATTTGTAGGTGGATCATCAGTGTTCGAGCTAAAATTAGCATGTTTAAAGTGATTTTCATGCTTCCAGGGGCCCAAAACACAAGATTTATGGAATGGTTAAAAGTGCATGAAAATGGCCAATTTACTCACTCTGAGTTCTCAAAAAGGGTTTCTTCACCCCGGGAAGTTAATTAAATACCATTTGGAGGCATTTAATGTTCGAGCAAAAACGGCTGATTTTCGACAAAAGAGATAACACCCCCCCATTACGTCATGCTTCAGAAATGTGGAAAATGGTCCGTTTTCAAATGTTTTATTTTTGAACGTCAGTTCACATTTGTAGGTGGATCATCAGTGTTAGAGCTAAAATTAGCATGTTTAAAGTGATTTTCATGCTTCCAGGGGCTCGGGAAGTTAATTAAATACCATTTGGAGGCATTTAATGTTCGAGCAAAAACGGCTGATTTTCGACAAAAGAGATAACACCCCCCCATTACGTCATGCTTCAGAAATGTGGAAAATGGTCCGTTTTCAAATGTTTTATTTTTGAACGTCAGTTCACATTTGTAGGTGGATCATCAGTGTTAGAGCTAAAATTAGCATGTTTAAAGTGATTTTCATGCTTCCAGGGGCCCAAAACACAAGTTTTATGGAATGGTTAAAAGTGCATGAAAATGGCCAATTTACTCACTCTGAGTTCTCAAAAAGGGTTTCTTCACCCCGGGAAGTGAAATAAATACCATTTGGAGGCATTTAATGTTCGAGCAAAAACGGCTGATTTTCGACAAAAGAGATAACACCCCCCCCATTACGTCATGCTTCAGAAATGTGGAAAATGGTCCGTTTTCAAATGTTTTATTTTTGAACGTCAGTTCACATTTGTAGGTGGATCATCAGTGTTAGAGCTAAAATTAGCATGTTTAAAGTGATTTTCATGCTTCCAGGGGCTCGGGAAGTTAATTAAATACCATTTGGAGGCATTTAATGTTCGAGCAAAAACGGCTGATTTTCGACAAAAGAGATAACACCCCCCCATTACGTCATGCTTCAGAAATGTGGAAAATGGTCCGTTTTCAAATGTTTTATTTTTGAACGTCAGTTCACATTTGTAGGTGGATCATCAGTGTTAGAGCTAAAATTAGCATGTTTAAAGTGATTTTCATGCTTCCAGGGGGCCAAAACACAAGATTTATGGAATGGTTAAAAGTGCATGAAAATGGCCAATTTACTCACTCTGAGTTCTCAAAAAGGGTTTCTTCACCCCGGGAAGTTAATTAAATACCATTTGGAGGCATTTAATGTTCGAGCAAAAACGGCTGATTTTCGACAAAAGAGATAACACCCCCCCATTACGTCATGCTTCAGAAATGTGGAAAATGGTCCGTTTTCAAATGTTTTATTTTTGAACGTCCGTTCACATTTGTAGGTGGATCATCAGTGTTAGAGCTAAAATTAGCATGTTTAAAGTGATTTTCATGCTTCCAGGGGCTCGGGAAGTTAATTAAATACCATTTGGAGGCATTTCATGTTCGAGCAAAAACGGCTGATTTTCGACAAAAGAGATAACACCCCCCCCCATTACGTCATGCTTCAGAAATGTGGAAAATGGTCCGTTTTCAAATGTTTTATTTTTGAACGTCAGTTCACATTTGTAGGTGGATCATCAGTGTTAGAGCTAAAATTAGCATGTTTAAAGTGATTTTCATGCTTCCAGGGGCCCAAAACACAAGATTAATGGAATGGTTAAAAGTGCATGAAAATGGCCAATTTACTCACTCTGAGTTCTCAAAAAGGGTTTCTTCACCCCGGGAAGTTAATTAAATACCATTTGGAGGCATTTAATGTTCGAGCAAAAACGGCTGATTTTCGACAAAAGAGATAACACCCCCCCATTACGTCATGCTTCAGAAATGTAGAAAATGGTCCGTTTTCAAATGTTTTATTTTTGAACGTCAGTTCACATTTGTAGGTGGATCATCAGTGTTAGAGCTAAAATTAGCATGTTTAAAGTGATTTTCATGCTTCCAGGGGCTCGGGAAGTTAATTAAATACCATTTGGAGGCATTTAATGTTCGAGCAAAAATGGCTGATTTTCGACAAAAGAGATAACACCCCCCCATTACGTCATGCTTCAGAAATGTGGAAAATGGTCCGTTTTCAAATGTTTTATTTTTGAACGTCAGTTCACATTTGTAGGTGGATCATCAGTGTTAGAGCTAAAATTAGCATGTTTAAAGTGATTTTCATGCTTCCAGGGGCCCAAAACACAAGATTAATGGAATGGTTAAAAGTGCATGAAAATGGCCAATTTACTCACTCTGAGTTCTCAAAAAGGGTTTCTTCACCCCGGGAAGTGAAATAAATACCATTTGGAGGCATTTAATGTTCGAGCAAAAACGGCTGATTTTCGACAAAAGAGATAACACCCCCCCATTACGTCATGCTTCAGAAATGTGGAAAATGGTCCGTTTTCAAATGTTTTATTTTTGAACGTCAGTTCACATTTGTAGGTGGATCATCAGTGTTAGAGCTAAAATTAGCATGTTTAAAGTGATTTTCATGCTTCCAGGGGCTCGGGAAGTTAATTAAATACCATTTGGAGGCATTTAATGTTCGAGCAAAAACGGCTGATTTTCGACAAAAGAGATAACACCCCCCCATTACGTCATGCTTCAGAAATGTGGAAAATGGTCCGTTTTCAAATGTTTTATTTTTGAACGTCAGTTCACATTTGTAGGTTTATCATCAGTGTTAGAGCTAAAATTAGCATGTTTAAAGTGATTTTCATGCTTCCAGGGGCCCAAAACACAAGATTTATGGAATGGTTAAAAGTGCATGAAAATGGCCAATTTACTCACTCTGAGTTCTCAAAAAGGGTTTCTTCACCCCGGGAAGTTAATTAAATACCATTTGGAGGCATTTAATGTTCGAGCAAAAACGGCTGATTTTCGACAAAAGAGATAACACCCCCCCATTACGTCATGCTTCAGAAATGTGGAAAATGGTCCGTTTTCAAATGTTTTATTTTTGAACGTCAGTTCACATTTGTAGGTGGATCATCAGTGTTAGAGCTAAAATTAGCATGTTTAAAGTGATTTTCATGCTTCCAGGGGCTCGGGAAGTTAATTAAATACCATTTGGAGGCATTTAATGTTCGAGCAAAAACGGCTGATTTTCGACAAAAGAGATAACACCCCCCCATTACGTCATGCTTCAGAAATGTGGAAAATGGTCCGTTTTCAAATGTTTTATTTTTGAACGTCAGTTCACATTTGTAGGTGGATCATCAGTGTTAGAGCTAAAATTAGCATGTTTAAAGTGATTTTCATGCTTCCAGGGGCTCGGGAAGTTAATTAAATACCATTTGGAGGCATTTAATGTTCGAGCAAAAACGGCTGATTTTCGACAAAAGAGATAACACCCCCCCATTACGTCATGCTTCAGAAATGTGGAAAATGGTCCATTTTCAAATGTTTTATTTTTGAACGTCAGTTCACATTTGTAGGTGGATCATCAGTGTTAGAGCTAAAATTAGCATGTTTAAAGTGATTTTCATGCTTCCAGGGGGCCAAAACACAAGATTTATGGAATGGTTAAAAGTGCATGAAAATGGCCAATTTACTCACTCTGAGTTCTCAAAAAGGGTTTCTTCACCCCGGGAAGTTAATTAAATACCATTTGGAGGCATTTAATGTTCGAGCAAAAACGGCTGATTTTCGACAAAAGAGATAACACCCCCCCATTACGTCATGCTTCAGAAATGTGGAAAATGGTCCGTTTTCAAATGTTTTATTTTTGAACGTCAGTTCACATTTGTAGGTGGATCATCAGTGTTAGAGCTAAAATTAGCATGTTTAAAGTGATTTTCATGCTTCCAGGGGCTCGGGAAGTTAATTAAATACCATTTGGAGGCATTTCATGTTCGAGCAAAAACGGCTGATTTTCGACAAAAGAGATAACACCCCCCCCATTACGTCATGCTTCAGAAATGTGGAAAATGGTCCGTTTTCAAATGTTTTATTTTTGAACGTCAGTTCACATTTGTAGGTGGATCATCAGTGTTAGAGCTAAAATTAGCATGTTTAAAGTGATTTTCATGCTTCCAGGGGCCCAAAACACAAGATTAATGGAATGGTTAAAAGTGCATGAAAATGGCCAATTTACTCACTCTGAGTTCTCAAAAAGGGTTTCTTCACCCCGGGAAGTTAATTAAATACCATTTGGAGGCATTTAATGTTCGAGCAAAAACGGCTGATTTTCGACAAAAGAGATAACACCCCCCCATTACGTCATGCTTCAGAAATGTGGAAAATGGTCCGTTTTCAAATGTTTTATTTTTGAACGTCAGTTCACATTTGTAGGTGGATCATCAGTGTTAGAGCTAAAATTAGCATGTTTAAAGTGATTTTCATGCTTCCAGGGGCTCGGGAAGTTAATTAAATACCATTTGGAGGCATTTAATGTTCGAGCAAAAACGGCTGATTTTCGACAAAAGAGATAACACCCCCCCATTACGTCATGCTTCAGAAATGTGGAAAATGGTCCGTTTTCAAATGTTTTATTTTTGAACGTCAGTTCACATTTGTAGGTGGATCATCAGTGTTAGAGCTAAAATTAGCATGTTTAAAGTGATTTTCATGCTTCCAGGGGCTCGGGAAGTTAATTAAATACCATTTGGAGGCATTTAATGTTCGAGCAAAAACGGCTGATTTTCGACAAAAGAGATAACACCCCCCCATTACGTCATGCTTCAGAAATGTGGAAAATGGTCCATTTTCAAATGTTTTATTTTTGAACGTCAGTTCACATTTGTAGGTGGATCATCAGTGTTAGAGCTAAAATTAGCATGTTTAAAGTGATTTTCATGCTTCCAGGGGGCCAAAACACAAGATTTATGGAATGGTTAAAAGTGCATGAAAATGGCCAATTTACTCACTCTGAGTTCTCAAAAAGGGTTTCTTCACCCCGGGAAGTTAATTAAATACCATTTGGAGGCATTTAATGTTCGAGCAAAAACGGCTGATTTTCGACAAAAGAGATAACACCCCCCCATTACGTCATGCTTCAGAAATGTGGAAAATGGTCCGTTTTCAAATGTTTTATTTTTGAACGTCAGTTCACATTTGTAGGTGGATCATCAGTGTTAGAGCTAAAATTAGCATGTTTAAAGTGATTTTCATGCTTCCAGGGGCTCGGGAAGTTAATTAAATACCATTTGGAGGCATTTCATGTTCGAGCAAAAACGGCTGATTTTCGACAAAAGAGATAACACCCCCCCCATTACGTCATGCTTCAGAAATGTGGAAAATGGTCCGTTTTCAAATGTTTTATTTTTGAACGTCAGTTCACATTTGTAGGTGGATCATCAGTGTTAGAGCTAAAATTAGCATGTTTAAAGTGATTTTCATGCTTCCAGGGGCCCAAAACACAAGATTAATGGAATGGTTAAAAGTGCATGAAAATGGCCAATTTACTCACTCTGAGTTCTCAAAAAGGGTTTCTTCACCCCGGGAAGTTAATTAAATACCATTTGGAGGCATTTAATGTTCGAGCAAAAACGGCTGATTTTCGACAAAAGAGATAACACCCCCCCATTACGTCATGCTTCAGAAATGTGGAAAATGGTCCGTTTTCAAATGTTTTATTTTTGAACGTCAGTTCACATTTGTAGGTGGATCATCAGTGTTAGAGCTAAAATTAGCATGTTTAAAGTGATTTTCATGCTTCCAGGGGCTCGGGAAGTTAATTAAATACCATTTGGAGGCATTTAATGTTCGAGCAAAAACGGCTGATTTTCGACAAAAGAGATAACACCCCCCCATTACGTCATGCTTCAGAAATGTGGAAAATGGTCCGTTTTCAAATGTTTTATTTTTGAACGTCAGTTCACATTTGTAGGTGGATCATCAGTGTTAGAGCTAAAATTAGCATGTTTAAAGTGATTTTCATGCTTCCAGGGGCTCGGGAAGTTAATTAAATACCATTTGGAGGCATTTAATGTTCGAGCAAAAACGGCTGATTTTCGACAAAAGAGATAACACCCCCCCATTACGACATGCTTCAGAAATGTGGAAAATGGTCCGTTTTCAAATGTTTTATTTTTGAACGTCAGTTCACATTTGTAGGTGGATCATCAGTGTTAGAGCTAAAATTAGCATGTTTAAAGTGATTTTCATGCTTCCAGGGGCCCAAAACACAAGATTTATGGAATGGTTAAAAGTGCATGAAAATGGCCAATTTACTCACTCTGAGTTCTCAAAAAGGGTTTCTTCACCCCGGGAAGTTAATTAAATACCATTTGGAGGCATTTAATGTTCGAGCAAAAACGGCTGATTTTCGACAAAAGAGATAACACCCCCCCATTACGTCATGCTTCAGAAATGTGGAAAATGGTCCGTTTTCAAATGTTTTATTTTTGAACGTCAGTTCACATTTGTAGGTGGATCATCAGTGTTAGAGCTAAAATTAGCATGTTTAAAGTGATTTTCATGCTTCCAGGGGCTCGGGAAGTTAATTAAATACCATTTGGAGGCATTTAATGTTCGAGCAAAAACGGCTGATTTTCGACAAAAGAGATAACACCCCCCCATTACGTCATGCTTCAGAAATGTGGAAAATGGTCCGTTTTCAAATGTTTTATTTTTGAACGTCAGTTCACATTTGTAGGTGGATCATCAGTGTTAGAGCTAAAATTAGCATGTTTAAAGTGATTTTCATGCTTCCAGGGGGCCAAAACACAAGATTTATGGAATGGTTAAAAGTGCATGAAAATGGCCAATTTACTCACTCTGAGTTCTCAAAAAGGGTTTCTTCACCCCGGGAAGTTAATTAAATACCATTTGGAGGCATTTAATGTTCGAGCAAAAACGGCTGATTTTCGACAAAAGAGATAACACCCCCCCATTACGTCATGCTTCAGAAATGTGGAAAATGGTCCGTTTTCAAATGTTTTATTTTTGAACGTCCGTTCACATTTGTAGGTGGATCATCAGTGTTAGAGCTAAAATTAGCATGTTTAAAGTGATTTTCATGCTTCCAGGGGCTCGGGAAGTTAATTAAATACCATTTGGAGGCATTTCATGTTCGAGCAAAAACGGCTGATTTTCGACAAAAGAGATAACACCCCCCCCATTACGTCATGCTTCAGAAATGTGGAAAATGGTCCGTTTTCAAATGTTTTATTTTTGAACGTCAGTTCACATTTGTAGGTGGATCATCAGTGTTAGAGCTAAAATTAGCATGTTTAAAGTGATTTTCATGCTTCCAGGGGCTCGGGAAGTTAATTAAATACCATTTGGAGGCATTTAATGTTCGAGCAAAAATGGCTGATTTTCGACAAAAGAGATAACACCCCCCCATTACGTCATGCTTCAGAAATGTGGAAAATGGTCCGTTTTCAAATGTTTTATTTTTGAACGTCAGTTCACATTTGTAGGTGGATCATCAGTGTTAGAGCTAAAATTAGCATGTTTAAAGTGATTTTCATGCTTCCAGGGGCCCAAAACACAAGATTAATGGAATGGTTAAAAGTGCATGAAAATGGCCAATTTACTCACTCTGAGTTCTCAAAAAGGGTTTCTTCACCCCGGGAAGTGAAATAAATACCATTTGGAGGCATTTAATGTTCGAGCAAAAACGGCTGATTTTCGACAAAAGAGATAACACCCCCCCATTACGTCATGCTTCAGAAATGTGGAAAATGGTCCGTTTTCAAATGTTTTATTTTTGAACGTCAGTTCACATTTGTAGGTGGATCATCAGTGTTAGAGCTAAAATTAGCATGTTTAAAGTGATTTTCATGCTTCCAGGGGCTCGGGAAGTTAATTAAATACCATTTGGAGGCATTTAATGTTCGAGCAAAAACGGCTGATTTTCGACAAAAGAGATAACACCCCCCCATTACGTCATGCTTCAGAAATGTGGAAAATGGTCCGTTTCCAAATGTTTTATTTTTGAACGTCAGTTCACATTTGTAGGTGGATCATCAGTGTTAGAGCTAAAATTAGCATGTTTAAAGTGATTTTCATGCTTCCAGGGGCCCAAAACACAAGATTTATGGAATGGTTAAAAGTGCATGAAAATGGCCAATTTACTCACTCTGAGTTCTCAAAAAGGGTTTCTTCACCCCGGGAAGTTAATTAAATACCATTTGGAGGCATTTAATGTTCGAGCAAAAACGGCTGATTTTCGACAAAAGAGATAACACCCCCCCATTACGTCATGCTTCAGAAATGTGGAAAATGGTCCGTTTTCAAATGTTTTATTTTTGAACGTCAGTTCACATTTGTAGGTGGATCATCAGTGTTAGAGCTAAAATTAGCATGTTTAAAGTGATTTTCATGCTTCCAGGGGCTCGGGAAGTTAATTAAATACCATTTGGAGGCATTTAATGTTCGAGCAAAAACGGCTGATTTTCGACAAAAGAGATAACACCCCCCCATTACGTCATGCTTCAGAAATGTGGAAAATGGTCCGTTTTCAAATGTTTTATTTTTGAACGTCAGTTCACATTTGTAGGTGGATCATCAGTGTTAGAGCTAAAATTAGCATGTTTAAAGTGATTTTCATGCTTCCAGGGGCTCGGGAAGTTAATTAAATACCATTTGGAGGCATTTAATGTTCGAGCAAAAACGGCTGATTTTCGACAAAAGAGATAACACCCCCCCATTACGTCATGCTTCAGAAATGTGGAAAATGGTCCATTTTCAAATGTTTTATTTTTGAACGTCAGTTCACATTTGTAGGTGGATCATCAGTGTTAGAGCTAAAATTAGCATGTTTAAAGTGATTTTCATGCTTCCAGGGGGCCAAAACACAAGATTTATGGAATGGTTAAAAGTGCATGAAAATGGCCAATTTACTCACTCTGAGTTCTCAAAAAGGGTTTCTTCACCCCGGGAAGTTAATTAAATACCATTTGGAGGCATTTAATGTTCGAGCAAAAACGGCTGATTTTCGACAAAAGAGATAACACCCCCCCATTACGTCATGCTTCAGAAATGTGGAAAATGGTCCGTTTTCAAATGTTTTATTTTTGAACGTCAGTTCACATTTGTAGGTGGATCATCAGTGTTAGAGCTAAAATTAGCATGTTTAAAGTGATTTTCATGCTTCCAGGGGCTCGGGAAGTTAATTAAATACCATTTGGAGGCATTTCATGTTCGAGCAAAAACGGCTGATTTTCGACAAAAGAGATAACACCCCCCCCATTACGTCATGCTTCAGAAATGTGGAAAATGGTCCGTTTTCAAATGTTTTATTTTTGAACGTCAGTTCACATTTGTAGGTGGATCATCAGTGTTAGAGCTAAAATTAGCATGTTTAAAGTGATTTTCATGCTTCCAGGGGCCCAAAACACAAGATTAATGGAATGGTTAAAAGTGCATGAAAATGGCCAATTTACTCACTCTGAGTTCTCAAAAAGGGTTTCTTCACCCCGGGAAGTTAATTAAATACCATTTGGAGGCATTTAATGTTCGAGCAAAAACGGCTGATTTTCGACAAAAGAGATAACACCCCCCCATTACGTCATGCTTCAGAAATGTGGAAAATGGTCCGTTTTCAAATGTTTTATTTTTGAACGTCAGTTCACATTTGTAGGTGGATCATCAGTGTTAGAGCTAAAATTGGCATGTTTAAAGTGATTTTCATGCTTCCAGGGGCTCGGGAAGTTAATTAAATACCATTTGGAGGCATTTAATGTTCGAGCAAAAACGGCTGATTTTCGACAAAAGAGATAACACCCCCCCATTACGTCATGCTTCAGAAATGTGGAAAATGGTCCGTTTTCAAATGATTTATTTTTGAACGTCAGTTCACATTTGTAGGTGGATCATCAGTGTTAGAGCTAAAATTAGCATGTTTAAAGTGATTTTCATGCTTCCAGGGGCTCGGGAAGTTAATTAAATACCATTTGGAGGCATTTAATGTTCGAGCAAAAACGGCTGATTTTCGACAAAAGAGATAACACCCCCCCATTACGACATGCTTCAGAAATGTGGAAAATGGTCCGTTTTCAAATGTTTTATTTTTGAACGTCAGTTCACATTTGTAGGTGGATCATCAGTGTTAGAGCTAAAATTAGCATGTTTAAAGTGATTTTCATGCTTCCAGGGGCCCAAAACACAAGATTTATGGAATGGTTAAAAGTGCATGAAAATGGCCAATTTACTCACTCTGAGTTCTCAAAAAGGGTTTCTTCACCCCGGGAAGTTAATTAAATACCATTTGGAGGCATTTAATGTTCGAGCAAAAACGGCTGATTTTCGACAAAAGAGATAACACCCCCCCATTACGTCATGCTTCAGAAATGTGGAAAATGGTCCGTTTTCAAATGTTTTATTTTTGAACGTCAGTTCACATTTGTAGGTGGATCATCAGTGTTAGAGCTAAAATTAGCATGTTTAAAGTGATTTTCATGCTTCCAGGGGCTCGGGAAGTTAATTAAATACCATTTGGAGGCATTTAATGTTCGAGCAAAAACGGCTGATTTTCGACAAAAGAGATAACACCCCCCCATTACGTCATGCTTCAGAAATGTGGAAAATGGTCCGTTTTCAAATGTTTTATTTTTGAACGTCAGTTCACATTTGTAGGTGGATCATCAGTGTTAGAGCTAAAATTAGCATGTTTAAAGTGATTTTCATGCTTCCAGGGGCTCGGGAAGTTAATTAAATACCATTTGGAGGCATTTAATGTTCGAGCAAAAACGGCTGATTTTCGACAAAAGAGATAACACCCCCCCATTACGTCATGCTTCAGAAATGTGGAAAATGGTCCATTTTCAAATGTTTTATTTTTGAACGTCAGTTCACATTTGTAGGTGGATCATCAGTGTTAGAGCTAAAATTAGCATGTTTAAAGTGATTTTCATGCTTCCAGGGGGCCAAAACACAAGATTTATGGAATGGTTAAAAGTGCATGAAAATGGCCAATTTACTCACTCTGAGTTCTCAAAAAGGGTTTCTTCACCCCGGGAAGTTAATTAAATACCATTTGGAGGCATTTAATGTTCGAGCAAAAACGGCTGATTTTCGACAAAAGAGATAACACCCCCCCATTACGTCATGCTTCAGAAATGTGGAAAATGGTCCGTTTTCAAATGTTTTATTTTTGAACGTCAGTTCACATTTGTAGGTGGATCATCAGTGTTAGAGCTAAAATTAGCATGTTTAAAGTGATTTTCATGCTTCCAGGGGCTCGGGAAGTTAATTAAATACCATTTGGAGGCATTTCATGTTCGAGCAAAAACGGCTGATTTTCGACAAAAGAGATAACACCCCCCCCATTACGTCATGCTTCAGAAATGTGGAAAATGGTCCGTTTTCAAATGTTTTATTTTTGAACGTCAGTTCACATTTGTAGGTGGATCATCAGTGTTAGAGCTAAAATTAGCATGTTTAAAGTGATTTTCATGCTTCCAGGGGCCCAAAACACAAGATTAATGGAATGGTTAAAAGTGCATGAAAATGGCCAATTTACTCACTCTGAGTTCTCAAAAAGGGTTTCTTCACCCCGGGAAGTTAATTAAATACCATTTGGAGGCATTTAATGTTCGAGCAAAAACGGCTGATTTTCGACAAAAGAGATAACACCCCCCCATTACGTCATGCTTCAGAAATGTGGAAAATGGTCCGTTTTCAAATGTTTTATTTTTGAACGTCAGTTCACATTTGTAGGTGGATCATCAGTGTTAGAGCTAAAATTAGCATGTTTAAAGTGATTTTCATGCTTCCAGGGGCTTGGGAAGTTAATTAAATACCATTTGGAGGCATTTAATGTTCGAGCAAAAACGGCTGATTTTCGACAAAAGAGATAACACCCCCCCATTACGTCATGCTTCAGAAATGTGGAAAATGGTCCGTTTTCAAATGTTTTATTTTTGAACGTCAGTTCACATTTGTAGGTGGATCATCAGTGTTAGAGCTAAAATTAGCATGTTTAAAGTGATTTTCATGCTTCCAGGGGCTCGGGAAGTTAATTAAATACCATTTGGAGGCATTTAATGTTCGAGCAAAAACGGCTGATTTTCGACAAAAGAGATAACACCCCCCCATTACGACATGCTTCAGAAATGTGGAAAATGGTCCGTTTTCAAATGTTTTATTTTTGAACGTCAGTTCACATTTGTAGGTGGATCATCAGTGTTAGAGCTAAAATTAGCATGTTTAAAGTGATTTTCATGCTTCCAGGGGCCCAAAACACAAGATTTATGGAATGGTTAAAAGTGCATGAAAATGGCCAATTTACTCACTCTGAGTTCTCAAAAAGGGTTTCTTCACCCCGGGAAGTTAATTAAATACCATTTGGAGGCATTTAATGTTCGAGCAAAAACGGCTGATTTTCGACAAAAGAGATAACACCCCCCCATTACGTCATGCTTCAGAAATGTGGAAAATGGTCCGTTTTCAAATGTTTTATTTTTGAACGTCAGTTCACATTTGTAGGTGGATCATCAGTGTTAGAGCTAAAATTAGCATGTTTAAAGTGATTTTCATGCTTCCAGGGGCTCGGGAAGTTAATTAAATACCATTTGGAGGCATTTAATGTTCGAGCAAAAACGGCTGATTTTCGACAAAAGAGATAACACCCCCCCATTACGTCATGCTTAAGAAATGTGGAAAATGGTCCGTTTTCAAATGTTTTATTTTTGAACGTCAGTTCACATTTGTAGGTGGATCATCAGTGTTAGAGCTAAAATTAGCATGTTTAAAGTGATTTTCATGCTTCCAGGGGCTCGGGAAAATAATTAAATACCATTTGGAGGCATTTAATGTTCGAGCAAAAACAGCTGATTTTCGACAAAAGAGATAACACCCCCCCATTACGTCATGCTTCAGAAATGTGGAAAATGGTCCGTTTTCAAATGTTTTATTTTTGAACGTCAGTTCACATTTGTAGGTGGATCATCAGTGTTAGAGCTAAAATTAGCATGTTTAAAGTGATTTTCATGCTTCCAGGGGCCCAAAACACAAGATTAATGGAATGGTTAAAAGTGCATGAAAATGGCCAATTTACTCACTCTGAGTTCTCAAAAAGGGTTTCTTCACCCCGGGAAGTGAAATAAATACCATTTGGAGGCATTTAATGTTCAAGCAAAAACGGCTGATTTTCGACAAAAGAGATAACACCCCCCCATTACGTCATGCTTCAGAAATGTGGAAAATGGTCCGTTTTCAAATGTTTTACTTTTGAACGTCAGTTCACATTTGTAGGTGGATCATCAGTGTTAGAGCTAAAATTAGCATGTTTAAAGTGATTTTCATGCTTCCAGGGGCTCGGGAAGTTAATTAAATACCATTTGGAGGCATTTAATGTTCGAGCAAAAACGGCTGATTTTCGACAAAAGAGATAACACCCCCCCATTACGTCATGCTTCAGAAATGTGGAAAATGGTCCGCTTTCAAATGTTTTATTTTTGAACGTCAGTTCACATTTGTAGGTCGATCATCAGTGTTAGAGCTAAAATTAGCATGTTTAAAGTGATTTTCATGCTTCCAGGGGCCCAAAACACAAGATTTATGGAATGGTTAAAAGTGCATGAAAATGGCCAATTTACTCACTCTGAGTTCTCAAAAAGGGTTTCTTCACCCCGGGAAGTTAATTAAATACCATTTGGAGGCATTTAATGTTCGAGCAAAAACGGCTGATTTTCAACAAAAGAGATAACACCCCCCCATTACGTCATGCTTCAGAAATGTGGAAAATGGTCCGTTTTCAAATGTTTTATTTTTGAACGTCAGTTCACATTTGTAGGTGGATCATCAGTGTTAGAGCTAAAATTAGCATGTTTAAAGTGATTTTCATGCTTCCAGGGGCCCAAAACACAAGATTTATGGAATGGTTAAAAGTGCATGAAAATGGCCAATTTACTCACTCTGAGTTCTCAAAAAGGGTTTCTTCACCCCGGGAAGTTAATTAAATACCATTTGGAGGCATTTAATGTTCGAGCAAAAACGGCTGATTTTCGACAAAAGAGATAACACCCCCCCATTACGTCATGCTTCAGAAATGTGGAAAATGGTCCGTTTTCAAATGTTTTATTTTTGAACGTCAGTTCACATTTGTAGGTGGATCATCAGTGTTAGAGCTAAAATTAGCATGTTTAAAGTGATTTTCATGCTTCCAGGGGCCCAAAACACAAGATTTATGGAATGGTTAAAAGTGCATGAAAATGGCCAATTTACTCACTCTGAGTTCTCAAAAAGGGTTTCTTCACCCCGGGAAGTGAAATAAATACCATTTGGAGGCATTTAATGTTCGAGCAAAAACGGCTGATTTTCGACAAAAGAGATAACACCCCCATTACGTCATGCTTCAGAAATGTGGAAAATGGTCCGTTTTCAAATGTTTTATTTTTGAACGTCAGTTCACATTTGTAGGTGGATCATCAGTGTTAGAGCTAAAATTAGCATGTTTAAAGTGATTTTTATGCTTCCAGGGGCTCGGGAAGTGAAATAAATACCATTTGGAGGCATTTAATGTTCGAGCAAAAACGGCTGATTTTCGACAAAAGAGATAACACCCCCCCATTACGTCATGCTTCAGAAATGTGGAAAATGGTCCGTTTTCAAATGTTTTATTTTTGAACGTCAGTTCACATTTGTAGGTGGATCATCAGTGTTAGAGCTAAAATTAGCATGTTTAAAGTGATTTTCATGCTTCCAGGGGCCCAAAACACAAGATTTATGGAATGGTTAAAAGTGCAAGAAAATGGCCAATTTACTCACTCTGAGTTCTCAAAAAGGGTTTCTTCACCCCGGGAAGTTAATTAAATACCATTTGGAGGCATTTAATGTTCGAGCAAAAACGGCTGATTTTCGACAAAAGAGATAACACCCCCCCATTACGTCATGCTTCAGAAATGTGGAAAATGGTCCGTTTTCAAATGTTTTATTTTTGAACGTCAGTTCACATTTGTAGGTGGATCATCAGTGTTAGAGCTAAAATTAGCATGTTTAAAGTGATTTTCATGCTTCCAGGGGCTCGGGAAGTTAATTAAATACCATTTGGAGGCATTTAATGTTCGAGCAAAAACGGCTGATTTTCGACAAAAGAGATAACACCCCGCCATTACGTCATGCTTCAGAAATGTGGAAAATGGTCCGTTTTCAAATGTTTTATTTTTGAACGTCAGTTCACATTTGTAGGTGGATTATCAGTGTTAGAGCTAAAATTAGCATTTTTAAAGTGATTTTCATGCTTCCAGGGGCTCGGGAAGCCAAATAAATACCATTTGAAGGCATTTAATGTTCGAGCAAAAACGGCTGATTTTCGACAAAAGAGATAACACACCCCCATTACGTCATGCTTCAGAAATGTGGAAAATGGTCCGTTTTCAAATGTTTTATTTTTGAACGTCAGTTCACATTTGTAGGTGGATCATCAGTGTTAGAGCTAAAATTAGCATGTTTAAAGTGATTTTCATGCTTCCAGGGGCTCGGGAAGTGAAATAAATACCATTTGGAGGCATTTAATGTTCGAGCAAAAACGGCTGATTTTCGACAAAAGAGATAACACCCCCCCATTACGTCATGCTTCAGAAATGTGGAATATGGTCCGTTTTCAAATGTTTTATTTTTGAACGTCAGTTCACATTTGTAGGTGGATCATCAGTGTTCGAGCTAAAATTAGCATGTTTAAAGTGATTTTCATGCTTCCAGGGGCCCAAAACACAAGATTTATGGAATGGTTAAAAGTGCATGAAAATGGCCAATTTACTCACTCTGAGTTCTCAAAAAGGGTTTCTTCACCCCGGGAAGTTAATTAAATACCATTTGGAGGCATTTAATGTTCGAGCAAAAACGGCTGATTTTCGACAAAAGAGATAACAACCCCCCATTACGTCATGCTTCAGAAATGTGGAAAATGGTCCGTTTTCAAATGTTTTATTTTTGAACGTCAGTTCACATTTGTAGGTGGATCATCAGTGTTAGAGCTAAAATTAGCATGTTTAAAGTGATTTTCATGCTTCCAGGGGCTCGGGAAGTTAATTAAATACCATTTGGAGGCATTTAATGTTCGAGCAAAAACGGCTGATTTTCGACAAAAGAGATAACACCCCCCCATTACGTCATGCTTCAGAAATGTGGAAAATGGTCCGTTTTCAAATGTTTTATTTTTGAACGTCAGTTCACATTTGTAGGTGGATCATCAGTGTTAGAGCTAAAATTAGCATGTTTAAAGTGATTTTCATGCTTCCAGGGGCCCAAAACACAAGATTTATGGAATGGTTAAAAGTGCATGAAAATGGCCAATTTACTCACTCTGAGTTCTCAAAAAGGGTTTCTTCACCCCGGGAAGTGAAATAAATACCATTTGGAGGCATTTAATGTTCGAGCAAAAACGGCTGATTTTCGACAAAAGAGATAACACCCCCCCCATTACGTCATGCTTCAGAAATGTGGAAAATGGTCCGTTTTCAAATGTTTTTTTTTTGAACGTCAGTTCACATTTGTAGGTGGATCATCAGTGTTAGAGCTAAAATTAGCATGTTTAAAGTGATTTTCATGCTTCCAGGGGCTCGGGAAGTTAATTAAATACCATTTGGAGGCATTTAATGTTCGAGCAAAAACGGCTGATTTTCGACAAAAGAGATAACACCCCCCCATTACGTCATGCTTCAGAAATGTGGAAAATGGTCCGTTTTCAAATGTTTTATTTTTGAACGTCAGTTCACATTTGTAGGTGGATCATCAGTGTTAGAGCTAAAATTAGCATGTTTAAAGTGATTTTCATGCTTCCAGGGGGCCAAAACACAAGATTTATGGAATGGTTAAAAGTGCATGAAAATGGCCAATTTACTCACTCTGAGTTCTCAAAAAGAGTTTCTTCACCCCGGGAAGTTAATTAAATACCATTTGGAGGCATTTAATGTTCGAGCAAAAACGGCTGATTTTCGACAAAAGAGATAACACCCCCCCATTACGTCATGCTTCAGAAATGTGGAAAATGGTCCGTTTTCAAATGTTTTATTTTTGAACGTCAGTTCACATTTGTAGGTGGATCATCAGTGTTAGAGCTAAAATTAGCATGTTTAAAGTGATTTTCATGCTTCCAGGGGCTCGGGAAGTTAATTAAATACCATTTGGAGGCATTTAATGTTCGAGCAAAAACGGCTGATTTTCGACAAAAGAGATAACACCCCCCCATTACGTCATGCTTCAGAAATGTGGAAAATGGTCCGTTTTCAAATGTTTTATTTTTGAACGTCAGTTCACATTTGTAGGTGGATCATCAGTGTTAGAGCTAAAATTAGCATGTTTAAAGTGATTTTCATGCTTCCAGGGGCCCAAAACACAAGATTAATGGAATGGTTAAAAGTGCATGAAAATGGCCAATTTACTCACTCTGAGTTCTCAAAAAGGGTTTCTTCACCCCGGGAAGTGAAATAAATACCATTTGGAGGCATTTAATGTTCGAGGAAAAACGGCTGATTTTCGACAAAAGAGATAACACCCCCCCATTACGTCATGCTTCAGAAATGTGGAAAATGGTCCGTTTTCAAATGTTTTATTTTTGAACGTCAGTTCACATTTGTAGGTGGATCATCAGTGTTAGAGCTAAAATTAGCATGTTTAAAGTGATTTTCATGCTTCCAGGGGCTCGGGAAGTTAATTAAATACCATTTAGAGGCATTTAATGTTCGAGCAAAAACGGCTGATTTTCGACAAAAGAGATAAGACCCCCCCATTACGTCATGCTTCAGAAATGTGGAAAATGGTCCGTTTTCAAATGTTTTATTTTTGAACGTCAGTTCACATTTGTAGGTGGATCATCAGTGTTAGAGCTAAAATTAGCATGTTTAAAGTGATTTTCATGCTTCCAGGGGCCCAAAACACAAGATTTATGGAATGGTTAAAAGTGCATGAAAATGGCCAATTTACTCACTCTGAGTTCTCAAAAAGGGTTTCTTCACCCCGGGAAGTTAATTAAATACCATTTGGAGGCATTTAATGTTCGAGCAAAAACGGCTGATTTTCGACAAAAGAGATAACACCCCCCCCATTACGTCATGCTTCAGAAATGTGGAAAATGGTCCGTTTTCAAATGTTTTATTTTTGAACGTCAGTTCACATTTGTAGGTGGATCATCAGTGTTAGAGCTAAAATTAGCATGTTTAAAGTGATTTTCATGCTTCCAGGGGCTCGGGAAGTTAATTAAATACCATTTGGAGGCATTTAATGTTCGAGCAAAAACGGCTGATTTTCGACAAAAGAGATAACACCCCCCCATTACGTCTTGCTTCAGAAATGTGGAAAATGGTCCGTTTTCAAATGTTTTATTTTTGAACGTCAGTTCACATTTGTAGGTGGATCATCAGTGTTAGAGCTAAAATTAGCATGTTTAAAGTGATTTTCATGCTTCCAGGGGCTCGGGAAGTTAATTAAATACCATTTGGAGGCATTTAATGTTCGAGCAAAAACGGCTGATTTTCGACAAAAGAGATAACACCCCCCCATTACGTCATGCTTCAGAAATGTGGAAAATGGTCCGTTTTCAAATGTTTTATTTTTGAACGTCAGTTCACATTTGTAGGTGGATCATCAGTGTTAGAGCTAAAATTAGCATGTTTAAAGTGATTTTCATGCTTCCAGGGGGCCAAAACACAAGATTTATGGAATGGTTAAAAGTGCATGAAAATGGCCAATTTACTCACTCTGAGTTCTCAAAAAGGGTTTCTTCACCCCGGGAAGTTAATTAAATACCATTTGGAGGCATTTAATGTTCGAGCAAAAACGGCTGATTTTCGACAAAAGAGATAACACCCCCCCATTACGTCATGCTTCAGAAATGTGGAAAATGGTCCGTTTTCAAATGTTTTATTTTTGAACGTCAGTTCACATTTGTAGGTGGATCATCAGTGTTAGAGCTAAAATTAGCATGTTTAAAGTGATTTTCATGCTTCCAGGGGCTCGGGAAGTTAATTAAATACCATTTGGAGGCATTTCATGTTTGAGCAAAAACGGCTGATTTTCGACAAAAGAGATAACACCCCCCCCATTACGTCATGCTTCAGAAATGTGGAAAATGGTCCGTTTTCAAATGTTTTATTTTTGAACGTCAGTTCACATTTGTAGGTGGATCATCAGTGTTAGAGCTAAAATTAGCATGTTTAAAGTGATTTTCATGCTTCCAGGGGCCCAAAACACAAGATTAATGGAATGGTTAAAAGTGCATGAAAATGGCCAATTTACTCACTCTGAGTTCTCAAAAAGGGTTTCTTCACCCCGGGAAGTTAATTAAATACCATTTGGAGGCATTTAATGTTCGAGCAAAAACGGCTGATTTTCGACAAAAGAGATAACACCCCCCCATTACGTCATGCTTCAGAAATGTGGAAAATGGTCCGTTTTCAAATGTTTTATTTTTGAACGTCAGTTCACATTTGTAGGTGGATCATCAGTGTTAGAGCTAAAATTAGCATGTTTAAAGTGATTTTCATGCTTCCAGGGGCCCAAAACACAAGATTTATGGAATGGTTAAAAGTGCATGAAAATGGCCAATTTACTCACTCTGAGTTCTCAAAAAGGGTTTCTTCACCCCGGGAAGTTAATTAAATACCATTTGGAGGCATTTAATGTTCGAGCAAAAACGGCTGATTTTCGACAAAAGAGATAACACCCCCCCCATTACGTCATGCTTCAGAAATGTGGAAAATGGTCCGTTTTCAAATGTTTTATTTTTGAACGTCAGTTCACATTTGTAGGTGGATCATCAGTGTTAGAGCTAAAATTAGCATGTTTAAAGTGATTTTCATGCTTCCAGGGGCTCGGGAAGTTAATTAAATACCATTTGGAGGCATTTAATGTTCGAGCAAAACTGGCTGATTTTCGACAAAAGAGATAACACCCCCCCATTACGTCATGCTTCAGAAATGTGGAAAATGGTCCGTTTTCAAATGTTTTATTTTTGAACGTCAGTTCACATTTGTAGGTGGATCATCAGTGTTAGAGCTAAAATTAGCATGTTTAAAGTGATTTTCATGCTTCCAGGGGCTCGGGAAGTTAATTAAATACCATTTGGAGGCATTTAATGTTCGAGCAAAAACGGCTGATTTTCGACAAAAGAGATAACACCCCCCCATTACGTCATGCTTCAGAAATGTGGAAAATGGTCCGTTTTCAAATGTTTTATTTTTGAACGTCAGTTCACATTTGTAGGTGGATCATCAGTGTTAGAGCTAAAATTAGCATGTTTAAAGTGATTTTCATGCTTCCAGGGGGCCAAAACACAAGATTTATGGAATGGTTAAAAGTGCATGAAAATGGCCAATTTACTCACTCTGAGTTCTCAAAAAGGGTTTCTTCACCCCGGGAAGTTAATTAAATACCATTTGGAGGCATTTAATGTTCGAGCAAAAACGGCTGATTTTCGACAAAAGAGATAACACCCCCCCATTACGTCATGCTTCAGAAATGTGGAAAATGGTCCGTTTTCAAATGTTTTATTTTTGAACGTCAGTTCACATTTGTAGGTGGATCATCAGTGTTAGAGCTAAAATTAGCATGTTTAAAGTGATTTTCATGCTTCCAGGGGCTCGGGAAGTTAATTAAATACCATTTGGAGGCATTTCATGTTCGAGCAAAAACGGCTGATTTTCGACAAAAGAGATAACACCCCCCCATTACGTCATGCTTCAGAAATGTGGAAAAATGGTCCGTTTTCAAATGTTTTATTTTTGAACGTCAGTTCACATTTGTAGGTGGATCATCAGTGTTAGAGCTAAAATTAGCATGTTTAAAGTGATTTTCATGCTTCCAGGGGCCCAAAACACAAGATTAATGGAATGGTTAAAAGTGCATGAAAATGGCCAATTTACTCACTCTGAGTTCTCAAAAAGGGTTTCTTCACCCCGGGAAGTTAATTAAATACCATTTGGAGGCATTTAATGTTCGAGCAAAAACGGCTGATTTTCGACAAAAGAGATAACACCCCCCCATTACGTCATGCTTCAGAAATGTGGAAAATGGTCCGTTTTCAAATGTTTTATTTTTGAACGTCAGTTCACATTTGTAGGTGGATCATCAGTGTTAGAGCTAAAATTAGCATGTTTAAAGTGATTTTCATGCTTCCAGGGGATCGGGAAGTTAATTAAATACCATTTGGAGGCATTTAATGTTCGAGCAAAAACGGCTGATTTTCGACAAAAGAGATAACACCCCCCCATTACGTCATGCTTCAGAAATGTGGAAAATGGTCCGTTTTCAAATGTTTTATTTTTGAACGTCAGTTCACATTTGTAGGTGGATCATCAGTGTTAGAGCTAAAATTAGCATGTTTAAAGTGATTTTCATGCTTCCAGGGGCCCAAAACACAAAATTAATGGAATGGTTAAAAGTGCATGAAAATGGCCAATTTACTCACTCTGAGTTCTCAAAAAGGGTTTCTTCACCCTGGGAAGTGAAATAAATACCATTTGGAGGCATTTAATGTTCGAGCAAAAACGGCTGATTTTCGACAAAAGAGATAACACCCCCCCATTACGTCATGCTTCAGAAATGTGGAAAATGGTCCGTTTTCAAATGTCTTATTTTTGAACGTCAGTTCACATTTGTAGGTGGATCATCAGTGTTAGAGCTAAAATTAGCATGTTTAAAGTGATTTTCATGCTTCCAGGGGCTCGGGAAGTTAATTAAATACCATTTGGAGGCATTTAATGTTCAAGCAAAAACGGCTGATTTTCGACAAAAGAGATAACACCCCCCCATTACGTCATGCTTCAGAAATGTGGAAAATGGTCCGTTTTCAAATGTTTTATTTTTGAACGTCAGTTCACATTTTTTAGGTGGATCATCAGTGTTAGAGCTAAAATTAGCATGTTTAAAGTGATTTTCATGCTTCCAGGGGCCCAAAACACAAGATTTATGGAATGGTTAAAAGTGCATGAAAATGGCCAATTTACTCACTCTGAGTTCTCAAAAAGGGTTTCTTCACCCCGGGAAGTTAATTAAATACCATTTGGAGGCATTTAATGTTCGAGCAAAAACGGCTGATTTTCGACAAAAGAGATAACACCCCCCCATTACGTCATGCTTCAGAAATGTGGAAAATGGTCCGTTTTCAAATGTTTTATTTTTGAACGTCAGTTCACATTTGTAGGTGGATCATCAGTGTTAGAGCTAAAATTAGCATGTTTAAAGTGATTTTCATGCTTCCAGGGGCTCGGGAAGTTAATTAAATACCATTTGGAGGCATTTAATGTTCGAGCAAAAACGGCTGATTTTCGACAAAAGAGATAACACCCCCCCATTACGTCATGCTTCAGAAATGTGGAAAATGGTCCGTTTTCAAATGTTTTATTTTTGAACGTCAGTTCACATTTGTAGGTGGATCATCAGTGTTAGAGCTAAAATTAGCATGTTTAAAGTGATTTTCATGCTTCCAGGGGCCCAAAACACAAGATTAATGGAATGGTTAAAAGTGCATGAAAATGGCCAATTTACTCACTCTGAGTTCTCAAAAAGGGTTTCTTCACCCCGGGAAGTGAAATAAATACCATTTGGAGGCATTTAATGTTCGAGCAAAAACGGCTGATTTTCGACAAAAGAGATAACACCCCCCCATTACGTCATGCTTCAGAAATGTGGAAAATGGTCCGTTTTCAAATGTTTTATTTTTGAACGTCAGTTCACATTTGTAGGTGGATCATCAGTGTTAGAGCTAAAATTAGCATGTTTAAAGTGATTTTCATGCTTCCAGGGGCTCGGGAAGTTAATTAAATACCATTTGGAGGCATTTAATGTTCGAGCAAAAACGGCTGATTTTCGACAAAAGAGATAACACCCCCCCATTACGTCATGCTTCAGAAATGTGGAAAATGGTCCGTTTTCAAATGTTTTATTTTTGAACGTCAGTTCACATTTGTAGGTGGATCATCAGTGTTAGAGCTAAAATTAGCATGTTTAAAGTGATTTTCATGCTTCCAGGGGCCCAAAACACAAGATTTATGGAATGGTTAAAAGTGCATGAAAATGGCCAATTTACTCACTCTGAGTTCTCAAAAAGGGTTTCTTCACCCCGGGAAGTTAATTAAATACCATTTGGAGGCATTTAATGTTCGAGCAAAAACGGCTGATTTTCGACAAAAGAGATAACACCCCCCCATTACGTCATGCTTCAGAAATGTGGAAAATGGTCCGTTTTCAAATGTTTTATTTTTGAACGTCAGTTCACATTTGTAGGTGGATCATCAGTGTTAGAGCTAAAATTAGCATGTTTAAAGTGATTTTCATGCTTCCAGGGGCTCGGGAAGTTAATTAAATACCATTTGGAGGCATTTAATGTTCGAGCAAAAACGGCTGATTTTCGACAAAAGAGATAACACCCCCCCCATTACGTCATGCTTCAGAAATGTGGAAAATGGTCCGTTTTCAAATGTTTTATTTTTGAACGTCAGTTCACATTTGTAGGTGGATCATCAGTGTTAGAGCTAAAATTAGCATGTTTAAAGTGATTTTCATGCTTCCAGGGGCTCGGGAAGTTAATTAAATACCATTTGGAGGCATTTAATGTTCGAGCAAAAACGGCTGATTTTCGACAAAAGAGATAACACCCCCCCATTACGTCATGCTTCAGAAATGTGGAAAATGGTCCGTTTTCAAATGTTTTATTTTTGAACGTCAGTTCACATTTGTAGGTGGATCATCAGTGTTAGAGCTAAAATTAGCATGTTTAAAGTGATTTTCATGCTTCCAGGGGCTCGGGAAGTTAATTAAATACCATTTGGAGGCATTTAATGTTCGAGCAAAAACGGCTGATTTTCGACAAAAGAGATAACACCCCCCCATTACGTCATGCTTCAGAAATGTGGAAAATGGTCCGTTTTCAAATGTTTTATTTTTGAACGTCAGTTCACATTTGTAGGTGGATCATCAGTGTTAGAGCTAAAATTAGCATGTTTAAAGTGATTTTCATGCTTCCAGGGGCCCAAAACACAAGATTAATGGAATGGTTAAAAGTGCATGAAAATGGCCAATTTACTCACTCTGAGTTCTCAAAAAGGGTTTCTTCACCCCGGGAAGTGAAATAAATACCATTTGGAGGCATTTAATGTTCGAGCAAAAACGGCTGATTTTCGACAAAAGAGATAACACCCCCCCATTACGTCATGCTTCAGAAATGTGGAAAATGGTCCGTTTTCAAATGTTTTATTTTTGAACGTCAGTTCACATTTGTAGGTGGATCATCAGTGTTAGAGCTAAAATTAGCATGTTTAAAGTGATTTTCATGCTTCCAGGGGCTCGGGAAGTTAATTAAATACCATTTGGAGGCATTTAATGTTCGAGCAAAAACGGCTGATTTTCGACAAAAGAGATAACACCCCCCCATTACGTCATGCTTCAGAAATGTGGAAAATGGTCCGTTTTCAAATGTTTTATTTTTGAACGTCAGTTCACATTTGTAGGTGGATCATCAGTGTTAGAGCTAAAATTAGCATGTTTAAAGTGATTTTCATGCTTCCAGGGGCCCAAAACACAAGATTTATGGAATGGTTAAAAGTGCATGAAAATGGCCAATTTACTCACTCTGAGTTCTCAAAAAGGGTTTCTTCACCCCGGGAAGTTAATTAAATACCATTTGGAGGCATTTAATGTTCGAGCAAAAACGGCTGATTTTCGACAAAAGAGATAACACCCCCCCATTACGTCATGCTTCAGAAATGTGGAAAATGGTCCGTTTTCAAATGTTTTATTTTTGAACGTCAGTTCACATTTGTAGGTGGATCATCAGTGTTAGAGCTAAAATTAGCATGTTTAAAGTGATTTTCATGCTTCCAGGGGCTCGGGAAGTTAATTAAATACCATTTGGAGGCATTTAATGTTCGAGCAAAAACGGCTGATTTTCGACAAAAGAGATAACACCCCCCCATTACGTCATGCTTCAGAAATGTGGAAAATGGTCCGTTTTCAAATGTTTTATTTTTGAACGTCAGTTCACATTTGTAGGTGGATCATCAGTGTTAGAGCTAAAATTAGCATGTTTAAAGTGATTTTCATGCTTCCAGGGGGCCAAAACACAAGATTTATGGAATGGTTAAAAGTGCATGAAAATGGCCAATTTACTCACTCTGAGTTCTCAAAAAGGGTTTCTTCACCCCGGGAAGTTAATTAAATACCATTTGGAGGCATTTAATGTTCGAGCAAAAACGGCTGATTTTCGACAAAAGAGATAACACCCCCCCATTACGTCATGCTTCAGAAATGTGGAAAATGGTCCGTTTTCAAATGTTTTATTTTTGAACGTCAGTTCACATTTGTAGGTGGATCATCAGTGTTAGAGCTAAAATTAGCATGTTTAAAGTGATTTTCATGCTTCCAGGGGCTCGGGAAGTTAATTAAATACCATTTGGAGGCATTTCATGTTCGAGCAAAAACGGCTGATTTTCGACAAAAGAGATAACACCCCCCCATTACGTCATGCTTCAGAAATGTGGAAAAATGGTCCGTTTTCAAATGTTTTATTTTTGAACGTCAGTTCACATTTGTAGGTGGATCATCAGTGTTAGAGCTAAAATTAGCATGTTTAAAGTGATTTTCATGCTTCCAGGGGCCCAAAACACAAGATTAATGGAATGGTTAAAAGTGCATGAAAATGGCCAATTTACTCACTCTGAGTTCTCAAAAAGGGTTTCTTCACCCCGGGAAGTTAATTAAATACCATTTGGAGGCATTTAATGTTCGAGCAAAAACGGCTGATTTTCGACAAAAGAGATAACACCCCCCCATTACGTCATGCTTCAGAAATGTGGAAAATGGTCCGTTTTCAAATGTTTTATTTTTGAACGTCAGTTCACATTTGTAGGTGGATCATCAGTGTTAGAGCTAAAATTAGCATGTTTAAAGTGATTTTCATGCTTCCAGGGGCTCGGGAAGTTAATTAAATACCATTTGGAGGCATTTAATGTTCGAGCAAAAACGGCTGATTTTCGACAAAAGAGATAACACCCCCCCATTACGTCATGCTTCAGAAATGTGGAAAATGGTCCGTTTTCAAATGTTTTATTTTTGAACGTCAGTTCACATTTGTAGGTGGATCATCAGTGTTAGAGCTAAAATTAGCATGTTTAAAGTGATTTTCATGCTTCCAGGGGCCCAAAACACAAAATTAATGGAATGGTTAAAAGTGCATGAAAATGGCCAATTTACTCACTCTGAGTTCTCAAAAAGGGTTTCTTCACCCCGGGAAGTGAAATAAATACCATTTGGAGGCATTTAATGTTCGAGCAAAAACGGCTGATTTTCGACAAAAGAGATAACACCCCCCCATTACGTCATGCTTCAGAAATGTGGAAAATGGTCCGTTTTCAAATGTCTTATTTTTGAACGTCAGTTCACATTTGTAGGTGCATCATCAGTGTTAGAGCTAAAATTAGCATGTTTAAAGTGATTTTCATGCTTCCAGGGGCTCGGGAAGTTAATTAAATACCATTTGGAGGCATTTAATGTTCGAGCAAAAACGGCTGATTTTCGACAAAAGAGATAACACCCCCCCATTACGTCATGCTTCAGAAATGTGGAAAATGGTCCGTTTTCAAATGTTTTATTTTTGAATGTCAGTTCACATTTGTAGGTGGATCATCAGTGTTAGAGCTAAAATTAGCATGTTTAAAGTGATTTTCATGCTTCCAGGGGCCCAAAACACAAGATTTATGGAATGGTTAAAAGTGCATGAAAATGGCCAATTTACTCACTCTGAGTTCTCAAAAAGGGTTTCTTCACCCCGGGAAGTTAATTAAATACCATTTGGAGGCATTTAATGTTCGAGCAAAAACGGCTGATTTTCGACAAAAGAGATAACACCCCCCCATTACGTCATGCTTCAGAAATGTGGAAAATGGTCCGTTTTCAAATGTTTTATTTTTGAACGTCAGTTCACATTTGTAGGTGGATCATCAGTGTTAGAGCTAAAATTAGCATGTTTAAAGTGATTTTCATGCTTCCAGGGGCTCGGGAAGTTAATTAAATACCATTTGGAGGCATTTAATGTTCGAGCAAAAACGGCTGATTTTCGACAAAAGAGATAACACCCCCCCATTACGTCATGCTTCAGAAATGTGGAAAATGGTCCGTTTTCAAATGTTTTATTTTTGAACGTCAGTTCACATTTGTAGGTGGATCATCAGTGTTAGAGCTAAAATTAGCATGTTTAAAGTGATTTTCATGCTTCCAGGGGCCCAAAACACAAGATTAATGGAATGGTTAAAAGTGCATGAAAATGGCCAATTTACTCACTCTGAGTTCTCAAAAAGGGTTTCTTCACCCCGGGAAGTGAAATAAATACCATTTGGAGGCATTTAATGTTCGAGCAAAAACGGCTGATTTTCGACAAAAGAGATAACACCCCCCCATTACGTCATGCTTCAGAAATGTGGAAAATGGTCCGTTTTCAAATGTTTTATTTTTGAACGTCAGTTCACATTTGTAGGTGGATCATCAGTGTTAGAGCTAAAATTAGCATGTTTAAAGTGATTTTCATGCTTCCAGGGGCTCGGGAAGTTAATTAAATACCATTTGGAGGCATTTAATGTTCGAGCAAAAACGGCTGATTTTCGACAAAAGAGATAACACCCCCCCATTACGTCATGCTTCAGAAATGTGGAAAATGGTCCGTTTTCAAATGTTTTATTTTTGAACGTCAGTTCACATTTGTAGGTGGATCATCAGTGTTAGAGCTAAAATTAGCATGTTTAAAGTGATTTTCATGCTTCCAGGGGCCCAAAACACAAAATTAATGGAATGGTTAAAAGTGCATGAAAATGGCCAATTTACTCACTCTGAGTTCTCAAAAAGGGTTTCTTCACCCCGGGAAGTGAAATAAATACCATTTGGAGGCATTTAATGTTCGAGCAAAAACGGCTGATTTTCGACAAAAGAGATAACACCCCCCCATTACGTCATGCTTCAGAAATGTGGAAAATGGTCCGTTTTCAAATGTCTTATTTTTGAACGTCAGTTCACATTTGTAGGTGGATCATCAGTGTTAGAGCTAAAATTAGCATGTTTAAAGTGATTTTCATGCTTCCAGGGGCTCGGGAAGTTAATTAAATACCATTTGGAGGCATTTAATGTTCGAGCAAAAACGGCTGATTTTCGACAAAAGAGATAACACCCCCCCATTACGTCATGCTTCAGAAATGTGGAAAATGGTCCGTTTTCAAATGTTTTATTTTTGAACGTCAGTTCACATTTGTAGGTGGATCATCAGTGTTAGAGCTAAAATTAGCATGTTTAAAGTGATTTTCATGCTTCCAGGGGCCCAAAACACAAGATTTATGGAATGGTTAAAAGTGCATGAAAATGGCCAATTTACTCACTCTGAGTTCTCAAAAAGGGTTTCTTCACCCCGGGAAGTTAATTAAATACCATTTGGAGGCATTTAATGTTCGAGCAAAAACGGCTGATTTTCGACAAAAGAGATAACACCCCCCCATTACGTCATGCTTCAGAAATGTGGAAAATGGTCCGTTTTCAAATGTTTTATTTTTGAACGTCAGTTCACATTTGTAGGTGGATCATCAGTGTTAGAGCTAAAATTAGCATGTTTAAAGTGATTTTCATGCTTCCAGGGGCTCGGGAAGTTAATTAAATACCATTTGGAGGCATTTAATGTTCGAGCAAAAACGGCTGATTTTCGACAAAAGAGATAACACCCCCCCATTACGTCATGCTTCAGAAATGTGGAAAATGGTCCGTTTTCAAATGTTTTATTTTTGAACGTCAGTTCACATTTGTAGGTGGATCATCAGTGTTAGAGCTAAAATTAGCATGTTTAAAGTGATTTTCATGCTTCCAGGGGCCCAAAACACAAGATTAATGGAATGGTTAAAAGTGCATGAAAATGGCCAATTTACTCACTCTGAGTTCTCAAAAAGGGTTTCTTCACCCCGGGAAGTGAAATAAATACCATTTGGAGGCATTTAATGTTCGAGCAAAAACGGCTGATTTTCGACAAAAGAGATAACACCCCCCCATTACGTCATGCTTCAGAAATGTGGAAAATGGTCCGTTTTCAAATGTTTTATTTTTGAACGTCAGTTCACATTTGTAGGTGGATCATCAGTGTTAGAGCTAAAATTAGCATGTTTAAAGTGATTTTCATGCTTCCAGGGGCTCGGGAAGTTAATTAAATACCATTTGGAGGCATTTAATGTTCGAGCAAAAACGGCTGATTTTCGACAAAAGAGATAACACCCCCCCATTACGTCATGCTTCAGAAATGTGGAAAATGGTCCGTTTTCAAATGTTTTATTTTTGAACGTCAGTTCACATTTGTAGGTGGATCATCAGTGTTAGAGCTAAAATTAGCATGTTTAAAGTGATTTTCATGCTTCCAGGGGCCCAAAACACAAGATTTATGGAATGGTTAAAAGTGCATGAAAATGGCCAATTTACTCACTCTGAGTTCTCAAAAAGGGTTTCTTCACCCCGGGAAGTTAATTAAATACCATTTGGAGGCATTTAATGTTCGAGCAAAAACGGCTGATTTTCGACAAAAGAGATAACACCCCCCCATTACGTCATGCTTCAGAAATGTGGAAAATGGTCCGTTTTCAAATGTTTTATTTTTGAACGTCAGTTCACATTTGTAGGTGGATCATCAGTGTTAGAGCTAAAATTAGCATGTTTAAAGTGATTTTCATGCTTCCAGGGGCTCGGGAAGTTAATTAAATACCATTTGGAGGCATTTAATGTTCGAGCAAAAACGGCTGATTTTCGACAAAAGAGATAACACCCCCCCCATTACGTCATGCTTCAGAAATGTGGAAAATGGTCCGTTTTCAAATGTTTTATTTTTGAACGTCAGTTCACATTTGTAGGTGGATCATCAGTGTTAGAGCTAAAATTAGCATGTTTAAAGTGATTTTCATGCTTCCAGGGGCTCGGGAAGTTAATTAAATACCATTTGGAGGCATTTAATGTTCGAGCAAAAACGGCTGATTTTCGACAAAAGAGATAACACCCCCCCATTACGTCATGCTTCAGAAATGTGGAAAATGGTCCGTTTTCAAATGTTTTATTTTTGAACGTCAGTTCACATTTGTAGGTGGATCATCAGTGTTAGAGCTAAAATTAGCATGTTTAAAGTGATTTTCATGCTTCCAGGGGCCCAAAACACAAGATTAATGGAATGGTTAAAAGTGCATGAAAATGGCCAATTTACTCACTCTGAGTTCTCAAAAAGGGTTTCTTCACCCCGGGAAGTGAAATAAATACCATTTGGAGGCATTTAATGTTCGAGCAAAAACGGCTGATTTTCGACAAAAGAGATAACACCCCCCCATTACGTCATGCTTCAGAAATGTGGAAAATGGTCCGTTTTCAAATGTTTTATTTTTGAACGTCAGTTCACATTTGTAGGTGGATCATCAGTGTTAGAGCTAAAATTAGCATGTTTAAAGTGATTTTCATGCTTCCAGGGGCTCGGGAAGTTAATTAAATACCATTTGGAGGCATTTAATGTTCGAGCAAAAACGGCTGATTTTCGACAAAAGAGATAACACCCCCCCATTACGTCATGCTTCAGAAATGTGGAAAATGGTCCGTTTTCAAATGTTTTATTTTTGAACGTCAGTTCACATTTGTAGGTGGATCATCAGTGTTAGAGCTAAAATTAGCATGTTTAAAGTGATTTTCATGCTTCCAGGGGCCCAAAACACAAGATTTATGGAATGGTTAAAAGTGCATGAAAATGGCCAATTTACTCACTCTGAGTTCTCAAAAAGGGTTTCTTCACCCCGGGAAGTTAATTAAATACCATTTGGAGGCATTTAATGTTCGAGCAAAAACGGCTGATTTTCGACAAAAGAGATAACACCCCCCCATTACGTCATGCTTCAGAAATGTGGAAAATGGTCCGTTTTCAAATGTTTTATTTTTGAACGTCAGTTCACATTTGTAGGTGGATCATCAGTGTTAGAGCTAAAATTAGCATGTTTAAAGTGATTTTCATGCTTCCAGGGGCTCGGGAAGTTAATTAAATACCATTTGGAGGCATTTAATGTTCGAGCAAAAACGGCTGATTTTCGACAAAAGAGATAACACCCCCCCATTACGTCATGCTTCAGAAATGTGGAAAATGGTCCGTTTTCAAATGTTTTATTTTTGAACGTCAGTTCACATTTGTAGGTGGATCATCAGTGTTAGAGCTAAAATTAGCATGTTTAAAGTGATTTTCATGCTTCCAGGGGCCCAAAACACAAGATTAATGGAATGGTTAAAAGTGCATGAAAATGGCCAATTTACTCACTCTGAGTTCTCAAAAAGGGTTTCTTCACCCCGGGAAGTGAAATAAATACCATTTGGAGGCATTTAATGTTCGAGCAAAAACGGCTGATTTTCGACAAAAGAGATAACACCCCCCCATTACGTCATGCTTCAGAAATGTGGAAAATGGTCCGTTTTCAAATGTTTTATTTTTGAACGTCAGTTCACATTTGTAGGTGGATCATCAGTGTTAGAGCTAAAATTAGCATGTTTAAAGTGATTTTCATGCTTCCAGGGGCTCGGGAAGTTAATTAAATACCATTTGGAGGCATTTAATGTTCGAGCAAAAACGGCTGATTTTCGACAAAAGAGATAACACCCCCCCATTACGTCATGCTTCAGAAATGTGGAAAATGGTCCGTTTTCAAATGTTTTATTTTTGAACGTCAGTTCACATTTGTAGGTGGATCATCAGTGTTAGAGCTAAAATTAGCATGTTTAAAGTGATTTTCATGCTTCCAGGGGCCCAAAACACAAAATTAATGGAATGGTTAAAAGTGCATGAAAATGGCCAATTTACTCACTCTGAGTTCTCAAAAAGGGTTTCTTCACCCCGGGAAGTGAAATAAATACCATTTGGAGGCATTTAATGTTCGAGCAAAAACGGCTGATTTTCGACAAAAGAGATAACACCCCCCCATTACGTCATGCTTCAGAAATGTGGAAAATGGTCCGTTTTCAAATGTCTTATTTTTGAACGTCAGTTCACATTTGTAGGTGGATCATCAGTGTTAGAGCTAAAATTAGCATGTTTAAAGTGATTTTCATGCTTCCAGGGGCTCGGGAAGTTAATTAAATACCATTTGGAGGCATTTAATGTTCGAGCAAAAACGGCTGATTTTCGACAAAAGAGATAACACCCCCCCATTACGTCATGCTTCAGAAATGTGGAAAATGGTCCGTTTTCAAATGTTTTATTTTTGAACGTCAGTTCACATTTGTAGGTGGATCATCAGTGTTAGAGCTAAAATTAGCATGTTTAAAGTGATTTTCATGCTTCCAGGGGCCCAAAACACAAGATTTATGGAATGGTTAAAAGTGCATGAAAATGGCCAATTTACTCACTCTGAGTTCTCAAAAAGGGTTTCTTCACCCCGGGAAGTTAATTAAATACCATTTGGAGGCATTTAATGTTCGAGCAAAAACGGCTGATTTTCGACAAAAGAGATAACACCCCCCCATTACGTCATGCTTCAGAAATGTGGAAAATGGTCCGTTTTCAAATGTTTTATTTTTGAACGTCAGTTCACATTTGTAGGTGGATCATCAGTGTTAGAGCTAAAATTAGCATGTTTAAAGTGATTTTCATGCTTCCAGGGGCTCGGGAAGTTAATTAAATACCATTTGGAGGCATTTAATGTTCGAGCAAAAACGGCTGATTTTCGACAAAAGAGATAACACCCCCCCATTACGTCATGCTTCAGAAATGTGGAAAATGGTCCGTTTTCAAATGTTTTATTTTTGAACGTCAGTTCACATTTGTAGGTGGATCATCAGTGTTAGAGCTAAAATTAGCATGTTTAAAGTGATTTTCATGCTTCCAGGGGCCCAAAACACAAGATTAATGGAATGGTTAAAAGTGCATGAAAATGGCCAATTTACTCACTCTGAGTTCTCAAAAAGGGTTTCTTCACCCCGGGAAGTGAAATAAATACCATTTGGAGGCATTTAATGTTCGAGCAAAAACGGCTGATTTTCGACAAAAGAGATAACACCCCCCCATTACGTCATGCTTCAGAAATGTGGAAAATGGTCCGTTTTCAAATGTTTTATTTTTGAACGTCAGTTCACATTTGTAGGTGGATCATCAGTGTTAGAGCTAAAATTAGCATGTTTAAAGTGATTTTCATGCTTCCAGGGGCTCGGGAAGTTAATTAAATACCATTTGGAGGCATTTAATGTTCGAGCAAAAACGGCTGATTTTCGACAAAAGAGATAACACCCCCCCATTACGTCATGCTTCAGAAATGTGGAAAATGGTCCGTTTTCAAATGTTTTATTTTTGAACGTCAGTTCACATTTGTAGGTGGATCATCAGTGTTAGAGCTAAAATTAGCATGTTTAAAGTGATTTTCATGCTTCCAGGGGCCCAAAACACAAGATTTATGGAATGGTTAAAAGTGCATGAAAATGGCCAATTTACTCACTCTGAGTTCTCAAAAAGGGTTTCTTCACCCCGGGAAGTTAATTAAATACCATTTGGAGGCATTTAATGTTCGAGCAAAAACGGCTGATTTTCGACAAAAGAGATAACACCCCCCCATTACGTCATGCTTCAGAAATGTGGAAAATGGTCCGTTTTCAAATGTTTTATTTTTGAACGTCAGTTCACATTTGTAGGTGGATCATCAGTGTTAGAGCTAAAATTAGCATGTTTAAAGTGATTTTCATGCTTCCAGGGGCCCAAAACACAAAATTAATGGAATGGTTAAAAGTGCATGAAAATGGCCAATTTACTCACTCTGAGTTCTCAAAAAGGGTTTCTTCACCCCGGGAAGTGAAATAAATACCATTTGGAGGCATTTAATGTTCGAGCAAAAACGGCTGATTTTCGACAAAAGAGATAACACCCCCCCATTACGTCATGCTTCAGAAATGTGGAAAATGGTCCGTTTTCAAATGTCTTATTTTTGAACGTCAGTTCACATTTGTAGGTGGATCATCAGTGTTAGAGCTAAAATTAGCATGTTTAAAGTGATTTTCATGCTTCCAGGGGCTCGGGAAGTTAATTAAATACCATTTGGAGGCATTTAATGTTCGAGCAAAAACGGCTGATTTTCGACAAAAGAGATAACACCCCCCCATTACGTCATGCTTCAGAAATGTGGAAAATGGTCCGTTTTCAAATGTTTTATTTTTGAACGTCAGTTCACATTTGTAGGTGGATCATCAGTGTTAGAGCTAAAATTAGCATGTTTAAAGTGATTTTCATGCTTCCAGGGGCCCAAAACACAAGATTTATGGAATGGTTAAAAGTGCATGAAAATGGCCAATTTACTCACTCTGAGTTCTCAAAAAGGGTTTCTTCACCCCGGGAAGTTAATTAAATACCATTTGGAGGCATTTAATGTTCGAGCAAAAACGGCTGATGTTCGACAAAAGAGACAACACCCCCCCATTACGTCATGCTTCAGAAATGTGGAAAATGGTCCGTTTTCAAATGTTTTATTTTTGAACGTCAGTTCACATTTGTAGGTGGATCATCAGTGTTAGAGCTAAAATTAGCATGTTTAAAGTGATTTTCATGCTTCCAGGGGCTCGGGAAGTTAATTAAATACCATTTGGAGGCATTTAATGTTCGAGCAAAAACGGCTGATTTTCGACAAAAGAGATAACACCCCCCCATTACGTCATGCTTCAGAAATGTGGAAAATGGTCCGTTTTCAAATGTTTTATTTTTGAACGTCAGTTCACATTTGTAGGTGGATCATCAGTGTTAGAGCTAAAATTAGCATGTTTAAAGTGATTTTCATGCTTCCAGGGGCCCAAAACACAAGATTAATGGAATGGTTAAAAGTGCATGAAAATGGCCAATTTACTCACTCTGAGTTCTCAAAAAGGGTTTCTTCACCCCGGGAAGTGAAATAAATACCATTTGGAGGCATTTAATGTTCGAGCAAAAACGGCTGATTTTCGACAAAAGAGATAACACCCCCCCATTACGTCATGCTTCAGAAATGTGGAAAATGGTCCGTTTTCAAATGTTTTATTTTTGAACGTCAGTTCACATTTGTAGGTGGATCATCAGTGTTAGAGCTAAAATTAGCATGTTTAAAGTGATTTTCATGCTTCCAGGGGCTCGGGAAGTTAATTAAATACCATTTGGAGGCATTTAATGTTCGAGCAAAAACGGCTGATTTTCGACAAAAGAGATAACACCCCCCCCATTACGTCATGCTTCAGAAATGTGGAAAATGGTCCGTTTTCAAATGTTTTATTTTTGAACGTCAGTTCACATTTGTAGGTGGATCATCAGTGTTAGAGCTAAAATTAGCATGTTTAAAGTGATTTTCATGCTTCCAGGGGCCCAAAACACAAGATTTATGGAATGGTTAAAAGTGCATGAAAATGGCCAATTTACTCACTCTGAGTTCTCAAAAAGGGTTTCTTCACCCCGGGAAGTTAATTAAATACCATTTGGAGGCATTTAATGTTCGAGCAAAAACGGCTGATTTTCGACAAAAGAGATAACACCCCCCCATTACGTCATGCTTCAGAAATGTGGAAAATGGTCCGTTTTCAAATGTTTTATTTTTGAACGTCAGTTCACATTTGTAGGTGGATCATCAGTGTTAGAGCTAAAATTAGCATGTTTAAAGTGATTTTCATGCTTCCAGGGGCTCGGGAAGTTAATTAAATACCATTTGGAGGCATTTAATGTTCGAGCAAAAACGGCTGATTTTCGACAAAAGAGATAACACCCCCCCCATTACGTCATGCTTCAGAAATGTGGAAAATGGTCCGTTTTCAAATGTTTTATTTTTGAACGTCAGTTCACATTTGTAGGTGGATCATCAGTGTTAGAGCTAAAATTAGCATGTTTAAAGTGATTTTCATGCTTCCAGGGGCTCGGGAAGTTAATTAAATACCATTTGGAGGCATTTAATGTTCGAGCAAAAACGGCTGATTTTCGACAAAAGAGATAACACCCCCCCATTACGTCATGCTTCAGAAATGTGGAAAATGGTCCGTTTTCAAATGTTTTATTTTTGAACGTCAGTTCACATTTGTAGGTGGATCATCAGTGTTAGAGCTAAAATTAGCATGTTTAAAGTGATTTTCATGCTTCCAGGGGCCCAAAACACAAGATTAATGGAATGGTTAAAAGTGCATGAAAATGGCCAATTTACTCACTCTGAGTTCTCAAAAAGGGTTTCTTCACCCCGGGAAGTGAAATAAATACCATTTGGAGGCATTTAATGTTCGAGCAAAAACGGCTGATTTTCGACAAAAGAGATAACACCCCCCCATTACGTCATGCTTCAGAAATGTGGAAAATGGTCCGTTTTCAAATGTTTTATTTTTGAACGTCAGTTCACATTTGTAGGTGGATCATCAGTGTTAGAGCTAAAATTAGCATGTTTAAAGTGATTTTCATGCTTCCAGGGGCTCGGGAAGTTAATTAAATACCATTTGGAGGCATTTAATGTTCGAGCAAAAACAGCTGATTTTCGACAAAAGAGATAACACCCCCCCATTACGTCATGCTTCAGAAATGTGGAAAATGGTCCGTTTTCAAATGTTTTATTTTTGAACGTCAGTTCACATTTGTAGGTGGATCATCAGTGTTAGAGCTAAAATTAGCATGTTTAAAGTGATTTTCATGCTTCCAGGGGCCCAAAACACAAGATTTATGGAATGGTTAAAAGTGCATGAAAATGGCCAATTTACTCACTCTGAGTTCTCAAAAAGGGTTTCTTCACCCCGGGAAGTTAATTAAATACCATTTGGAGGCATTTAATGTTCGAGCAAAAACGGCTGATTTTCGACAAAAGAGATAACACCCCCCATTACGTCATGCTTCAGAAATGTGGAAAATGGTCCGTTTTCAAATGTTTTATTTTTGAACGTCAGTTCACATTTGTAGGTGGATCATCAGTGTTAGAGCTAAAATTAGCATGTTTAAAGTGATTTTCATGCTTCCAGGGGCTCGGGAAGTTAATTAAATACCATTTGGAGGCATTTAATGTTCGAGCAAAAACGGCTGATTTTCGACAAAAGAGATAACACCCCCCCATTACGTCATGCTTCAGAAATGTGGAAAATGGTCCGTTTTCAAATGTTTTATTTTTGAACGTCAGTTCACATTTGTAGGTGGATCATCAGTGTTAGAGCTAAAATTAGCATGTTTAAAGTGATTTTCATGCTTCCAGGGGCTCGGGAAGTTAATTAAATACCATTTGGAGGCATTTAATGTTCGAGCAAAAACGGCTGATTTTCGACAAAAGAGATAACACCCCCCCATTACGTCATGCTTCAGAAATGTGGAAAATGGTCCGTTTTCAAATGTTTTATTTTTGAACGTCAGTTCACATTTGTAGGTGGATCATCAGTGTTAGAGCTAAAATTAGCATGTTTAAAGTGATTTTCATGCTTCCAGGGGCCCAAAACACAAGATTAATGGAATGGTTAAAAGTGCATGAAAATGGCCAATTTACTCACTCTGAGTTCTCAAAAAGGGTTTCTTCACCCCGGGAAGTGAAATAAATACCATTTGGAGGCATTTAATGTTCGAGCAAAAACGGCTGATTTTCGACAAAAGAGATAACACCCCCCATTACGTCATGCTTCAGAAATGTGGAAAATGGTCCGTTTTCAAATGTTTTATTTTTGAACGTCAGTTCACATTTGTAGGTGGATCATCAGTGTTAGAGCTAAAATTAGCATGTTTAAAGTGATTTTCATGCTTCCAGGGGCTCGGGAAGTTAATTAAATACCATTTGGAGGCATTTAATGTTCGAGCAAAAACGGCTGATTTTCGACAAAAGAGATAACACCCCCCCATTACGTCATGCTTCAGAAATGTGGAAAATGGTCCGTTTTCAAATGTTTTATTTTTGAACGTCAGTTCACATTTGTAGGTGGATCATCAGTGTTAGAGCTAAAATTAGCATGTTTAAAGTGATTTTCATGCTTCCAGGGGCCCAAAACACAAAATTAATGGAATGGTTAAAAGTGCATGAAAATGGCCAATTTACTCACTCTGAGTTCTCAAAAAGGGTTTCTTCACCCCGGGAAGTGAAATAAATACCATTTGGAGGCATTTAATGTTCGAGCAAAAACGGCTGATTTTCGACAAAAGAGATAACACCCCCCCATTACGTCATGCTTCAGAAATGTGGAAAATGGTCCGTTTTCAAATGTCTTATTTTTGAACGTCAGTTCACATTTGTAGGTGGATCATCAGTGTTAGAGCTAAAATTAGCATGTTTAAAGTGATTTTCATGCTTCCAGGGGCTCGGGAAGTTAATTAAATACCATTTGGAGGCATTTAATGTTCGAGCAAAAACGGCTGATTTTCGACAAAAGAGATAACACCCCCCCATTACGTCATGCTTCAGAAATGTGGAAAATGGTCCGTTTTCAAATGTTTTATTTTTGAACGTCAGTTCACATTTGTAGGTGGATCATCAGTGTTAGAGCTAAAATTAGCATGTTTAAAGTGATTTTCATGCTTCCAGGGGCCCAAAACACAAGATTTATGGAATGGTTAAAAGTGCATGAAAATGGCCAATTTACTCACTCTGAGTTCTCAAAAAGGGTTTCTTCACCCCGGGAAGTTAATTAAATACCATTTGGAGGCATTTAATGTTCGAGCAAAAACGGCTGATTTTCGACAAAAGAGATAACACCCCCCCATTACGTCATGCTTCAGAAATGTGGAAAATGGTCCGTTTTCAAATGTTTTATTTTTGAACGTCAGTTCACATTTGTAGGTGGATCATCAGTGTTAGAGCTAAAATTAGCATGTTTAAAGTGATTTTCATGCTTCCAGGGGCTCGGGAAGTTAATTAAATACCATTTGGAGGCATTTAATGTTCGAGCAAAAACGGCTGATTTTCGACAAAAGAGATAACACCCCCCCCATTACGTCATGCTTCAGAAATGTGGAAAATGGTCCGTTTTCAAATGTTTTATTTTTGAACGTCAGTTCACATTTGTAGGTGGATCATCAGTGTTAGAGCTAAAATTAGCATGTTTAAAGTGATTTTCATGCTTCCAGGGGCCCAAAACACAAGATTAATGGAATGGTTAAAAGTGCATGAAAATGGCCAATTTACTCACTCTGAGTTCTCAAAAAGGGTTTCTTCACCCCGGGAAGTGAAATAAATACCATTTGGAGGCATTTAATGTTCGAGCAAAAACGGCTGATTTTCGACAAAAGAGATAACACCCCCCCATTACGTCATGCTTCAGAAATGTGGAAAATGGTCCGTTTTCAAATGTTTTATTTTTGAACGTCAGTTCACATTTGTAGGTGGATCATCAGTGTTAGAGCTAAAATTAGCATGTTTAAAGTGATTTTCATGCTTCCAGGGGCTCGGGAAGTTAATTAAATACCATTTGGAGGCATTTAATGTTCGAGCAAAAACGGCTGATTTTCGACAAAAGAGATAACACCCCCCCATTACGTCATGCTTCAGAAATGTGGAAAATGGTCCGTTTTCAAATGTTTTATTTTTGAACGTCAGTTCACATTTGTAGGTGGATCATCAGTGTTAGAGCTAAAATTAGCATGTTTAAAGTGATTTTCATGCTTCCAGGGGCCCAAAACACAAGATTAATGGAATGGTTAAAAGTGCATGAAAATGGCCAATTTACTCACTCTGAGTTCTCAAAAAGGGTTTCTTCACCCCGGGAAGTGAAATAAATACCATTTGGAGGCATTTAATGTTCGAGCAAAAACGGCTGATTTTCGACAAAAGAGATAACACCCCCCCATTACGTCATGCTTCAGAAATGTGGAAAATGGTCCGTTTTCAAATGTTTTATTTTTGAACGTCAGTTCACATTTGTAGGTGGATCATCAGTGTTAGAGCTAAAATTAGCATGTTTAAAGTGATTTTCATGCTTCCAGGGGCTCGGGAAGTTAATTAAATACCATTTGGAGGCATTTAATGTTCGAGCAAAAACGGCTGATTTTCGACAAAAGAGATAACACCCCCCCATTACGTCATGCTTCAGAAATGTGGAAAATGGTCCGTTTTCAAATGTTTTATTTTTGAACGTCAGTTCACATTTGTAGGTGGATCATCAGTGTTAGAGCTAAAATTAGCATGTTTAAAGTGATTTTCATGCTTCCAGGGGCCCAAAACACAAAATTAATGGAATGGTTAAAAGTGCATGAAAATGGCCAATTTACTCACTCTGAGTTCTCAAAAAGGGTTTCTTCACCCCGGGAAGTGAAATAAATACCATTTGGAGGCATTTATTGTTCGAGCAAAAACGGCTGATTTTCGACAAAAGAGATAACACCCCCCCATTACGTCATGCTTCAGAAATGTGGAAAATGGTCCGTTTTCAAATGTCTTATTTTTGAACGTCAGTTCACATTTGTAGGTGGATCATCAGTGTTAGAGCTAAAATTAGCATGTTTAAAGTGATTTTCATGCTTCCAGGGGCTCGGGAAGTTAATTAAATACCATTTGGAGGCATTTAATGTTCGAGCAAAAACGGCTGATTTTCGACAAAAGAGATAACACCCCCCCATTACGTCATGCTTCAGAAATGTGGAAAATGGTCCGTTTTCAAATGTTTTATTTTTGAACGTCAGTTCACATTTGTAGGTGGATCATCAGTGTTAGAGCTAAAATTAGCATGTTTAAAGTGATTTTCATGCTTCCAGGGGCCCAAAACACAAGATTTATGGAATGGTTAAAAGTGCATGAAAATGGCCAATTTACTCACTCTGAGTTCTCAAAAAGGGTTTCTTCACCCCGGGAAGTTAATTAAATACCATTTGGAGGCATTTAATGTTCGAGCAAAAACGGCTGATTTTCGACAAAAGAGATAACACCCCCCCATTACGTCATGCTTCAGAAATGTGGAAAATGGTCCGTTTTCAAATGTTTTATTTTTGAACGTCAGTTCACATTTGTAGGTGGATCATCAGTGTTAGAGCTAAAATTAGCATGTTTAAAGTGATTTTCATGCTTCCAGGGGCTCGGGAAGTTAATTAAATACCATTTGGAGGCATTTAATGTTCGAGCAAAAACGGCTGATTTTCGACAAAAGAGATAACACCCCCCCATTACGTCATGCTTCAGAAATGTGGAAAATGGTCCGTTTTCAAATGTTTTATTTTTGAACGTCAGTTCACATTTGTAGGTGGATCATCAGTGTTAGAGCTAAAATTAGCATGTTTAAAGTGATTTTCATGCTTCCAGGGGCCCAAAACACAAGATTAATGGAATGGTTAAAAGTGCATGAAAATGGCCAATTTACTCACTCTGAGTTCTCAAAAAGGGTTTCTTCACCCCGGGAAGTGAAATAAATACCATTTGGAGGCATTTAATGTTCGAGCAAAAACGGCTGATTTTCGACAAAAGAGATAACACCCCCCCATTACGTCATGCTTCAGAAATGTGGAAAATGGTCCGTTTTCAAATGTTTTATTTTTGAACGTCAGTTCACATTTGTAGGTGGATCATCAGTGTTAGAGCTAAAATTAGCATGTTTAAAGTGATTTTCATGCTTCCAGGGGCTCGGGAAGTTAATTAAATACCATTTGGAGGCATTTAATGTTCGAGCAAAAACGGCTGATTTTCGACAAAAGAGATAACACCCCCCCATTACGTCATGCTTCAGAAATGTGGAAAATGGTCCGTTTTCAAATGTTTTATTTTTGAACGTCAGTTCACATTTGTAGGTGGATCATCAGTGTTAGAGCTAAAATTAGCATGTTTAAAGTGATTTTCATGCTTCCAGGGGCCCAAAACACAAGATTTATGGAATGGTTAAAAGTGCATGAAAATGGCCAATTTACTCACTCTGAGTTCTCAAAAAGGGTTTCTTCACCCCGGGAAGTTAATTAAATACCATTTGGAGGCATTTAATGTTCGAGCAAAAACGGCTGATTTTCGACAAAAGAGATAACACCCCCCCATTACGTCATGCTTCAGAAATGTGGAAAATGGTCCGTTTTCAAATGTTTTATTTTTGAACGTCAGTTCACATTTGTAGGTGGATCATCAGTGTTAGAGCTAAAATTAGCATGTTTAAAGTGATTTTCATGCTTCCAGGGGCCCAAAACACAAAATTAATGGAATGGTTAAAAGTGCATGAAAATGGCCAATTTACTCACTCTGAGTTCTCAAAAAGGGTTTCTTCACCCCGGGAAGTGAAATAAATACCATTTGGAGGCATTTAATGTTCGAGCAAAAACGGCTGATTTTCGACAAAAGAGATAACACCCCCCCATTACGTCATGCTTCAGAAATGTGGAAAATGGTCCGTTTTCAAATGTCTTATTTTTGAACGTCAGTTCACATTTGTAGGTGGATCATCAGTGTTAGAGCTAAAATTAGCATGTTTAAAGTGATTTTCATGCTTCCAGGGGCTCGGGAAGTTAATTAAATACCATTTGGAGGCATTTAATGTTCGAGCAAAAACGGCTGATTTTCGACAAAAGAGATAACACCCCCCCATTACGTCATGCTTCAGAAATGTGGAAAATGGTCCGTTTTCAAATGTTTTATTTTTGAACGTCAGTTCACATTTGTAGGTGGATCATCAGTGTTAGAGCTAAAATTAGCATGTTTAAAGTGATTTTCATGCTTCCAGGGGCCCAAAACACAAGATTTATGGAATGGTTAAAAGTGCATGAAAATGGCCAATTTACTCACTCTGAGTTCTCAAAAAGGGTTTCTTCACCCCGGGAAGTTAATTAAATACCATTTGGAGGCATTTAATGTTCGAGCAAAAACGGCTGATTTTCGACAAAAGAGATAACACCCCCCCATTACGTCATGCTTCAGAAATGTGGAAAATGGTCCGTTTTCAAATGTTTTATTTTTGAACGTCAGTTCACATTTGTAGGTGGATCATCAGTGTTAGAGCTAAAATTAGCATGTTTAAAGTGATTTTCATGCTTCCAGGGGCTCGGGAAGTTAATTAAATACCATTTGGAGGCATTTAATGTTCGAGCAAAAACGGCTGATTTTCGACAAAAGAGATAACACCCCCCCATTACGTCATGCTTCAGAAATGTGGAAAATGGTCCGTTTTCAAATGTTTTATTTTTGAACGTCAGTTCACATTTGTAGGTGGATCATCAGTGTTAGAGCTAAAATTAGCATGTTTAAAGTGATTTTCATGCTTCCAGGGGCCCAAAACACAAGATTAATGGAATGGTTAAAAGTGCATGAAAATGGCCAATTTACTCACTCTGAGTTCTCAAAAAGGGTTTCTTCACCCCGGGAAGTGAAATAAATACCATTTGGAGGCATTTAATGTTCGAGCAAAAACGGCTGATTTTCGACAAAAGAGATAACACCCCCCCATTACGTCATGCTTCAGAAATGTGGAAAATGGTCCGTTTTCAAATGTTTTATTTTTGAACGTCAGTTCACATTTGTAGGTGGATCATCAGTGTTAGAGCTAAAATTAGCATGTTTAAAGTGATTTTCATGCTTCCAGGGGCTCGGGAAGTTAATTAAATACCATTTGGAGGCATTTAATGTTCGAGCAAAAACGGCTGATTTTCGACAAAAGAGATAACACCCCCCCATTACGTCATGCTTCAGAAATGTGGAAAATGGTCCGTTTTCAAATGTTTTATTTTTGAACGTCAGTTCACATTTGTAGGTGGATCATCAGTGTTAGAGCTAAAATTAGCATGTTTAAAGTGATTTTCATGCTTCCAGGGGCCCAAAACACAAGATTTATGGAATGGTTAAAAGTGCATGAAAATGGCCAATTTACTCACTCTGAGTTCTCAAAAAGGGTTTCTTCACCCCGGGAAGTTAATTAAATACCATTTGGAGGCATTTAATGTTCGAGCAAAAACGGCTGATTTTCGACAAAAGAGATAACACCCCCCCATTACGTCATGCTTCAGAAATGTGGAAAATGGTCCGTTTTCAAATGTTTTATTTTTGAACGTCAGTTCACATTTGTAGGTGGATCATCAGTGTTAGAGCTAAAATTAGCATGTTTAAAGTGATTTTCATGCTTCCAGGGGCTCGGGAAGTTAATTAAATACCATTTGGAGGCATTTAATGTTCGAGCAAAAACGGCTGATTTTCGACAAAAGAGATAACACCCCCCCCATTACGTCATGCTTCAGAAATGTGGAAAATGGTCCGTTTTCAAATGTTTTATTTTTGAACGTCAGTTCACATTTGTAGGTGGATCATCAGTGTTAGAGCTAAAATTAGCATGTTTAAAGTGATTTTCATGCTTCCAGGGGCTCGGGAAGTTAATTAAATACCATTTGGAGGCATTTAATGTTCGAGCAAAAACGGCTGATTTTCGACAAAAGAGATAACACCCCCCCATTACGTCATGCTTCAGAAATGTGGAAAATGGTCCGTTTTCAAATGTTTTATTTTTGAACGTCAGTTCACATTTGTAGGTGGATCATCAGTGTTAGAGCTAAAATTAGCATGTTTAAAGTGATTTTCATGCTTCCAGGGGCCCAAAACACAAGATTAATGGAATGGTTAAAAGTGCATGAAAATGGCCAATTTACTCACTCTGAGTTCTCAAAAAGGGTTTCTTCACCCCGGGAAGTGAAATAAATACCATTTGGAGGCATTTAATGTTCGAGCAAAAACGGCTGATTTTCGACAAAAGAGATAACACCCCCCCATTACGTCATGCTTCAGAAATGTGGAAAATAGTCCGTTTTCAAATGTTTTATTTTTGAACGTCAGTTCACATTTGTAGGTGGATCATCAGTGTTAGAGCTAAAATTAGCATGTTTAAAGTGATTTTTCATGCTTCCAGGGGCTCGGGAAGTTAATTAAATACCATTTGGAGGCATTTAATGTTCGAGCAAAAACGGCTGATTTTCGACAAAAGAGATAACACCCCCCCATTACGTCATGCTTCAGAAATGTGGAAAATGGTCCGTTTTCAAATGTTTTATTTTTGAACGTCAGTTCACATTTGTAGGTGGATCATCAGTGTTAGAGCTAAAATTAGCATGTTTAAAGTGATTTTCATGCTTCCAGGGGCCCAAAACACAAGATTTATGGAATGGTTAAAAGTGCATGAAAATGGCCAATTTACTCACTCTGAGTTCTCAAAAAGGGTTTCTTCACCCCGGGAAGTTAATTAAATACCATTTGGAGGCATTTAATGTTCGAGCAAAAACGGCTGATTTTCGACAAAAGAGATAACACCCCCCCATTACGTCATGCTTCAGAAATGTGGAAAATGGTCCGTTTTCAAATGTTTTATTTTTGAACGTCAGTTCACATTTGTAGGTGGATCATCAGTGTTAGAGCTAAAATTAGCATGTTTAAAGTGATTTTCATGCTTCCAGGGGCTCGGGAAGTTAATTAAATACCATTTGGAGGCATTAATGTTCGAGCAAAAACGGCTGATTTTCGACAAAAGAGATAACACCCCCCCATTACGTCATGCTTCAGAAATGAAAATGGTCCGTTTTCAAATGTTTTATTTTTGAACGTCAGTTCACATTTGTAGGTGGATCATCAGTGTTAGAGCTAAAATTAGCATGTTTAAAGTGATTTTCATGCTTCCAGGGGCCCAAAACACAAGATTAATGGAATGGTTAAAAGTGCATGAAAATGGCCAATTTACTCACTCTGAGTTCTCAAAAAGGGTTTCTTCACCCCGGGAAGTGAAATAAATACCATTTGGAGGCATTTAATGTTCGAGCAAAAACGGCTGATTTTCGACAAAAGAGATAACACCCCCCCATTACGTCATGCTTCAGAAATGTGGAAAATGGTCCGTTTTCAAATGTTTTATTTTTGAACGTCAGTTCACATTTGGAGGTGGATCATCAGTGTTAGAGCTAAAATTAGCATGTTTAAAGTGATTTTCATGCTTCCAGGGGCTCGGGAAGTTAATTAAATACCATTTGGAGGCATTTAATGTTCGAGCAAAAACGGCTGATTTTCGACAAAAGAGATAACACCCCCCCATTACGTCATGCTTCAGAAATGTGGAAAATGGTCCGTTTTCAAATGTTTTATTTTTGAACGTCAGTTCACATTTGTAGGTGGATCATCAGTGTTAGAGCTAAAATTAGCATGTTTAAAGTGATTTTCATGCTTCCAGGGGCCCAAAACACAAAATTAATGGAATGGTTAAAAGTGCATGAAAATGGCCAATTTACTCACTCTGAGTTCTCAAAAAGGGTTTCTTCACCCCGGGAAGTGAAATAAATACCATTTGGAGGCATTTAATGTTCGAGCAAAAACGGCTGATTTTCGACAAAAGAGATAACACCCCCCCATTACGTCATGCTTCAGAAATGTGGAAAATGGTCCGTTTTCAAATGTCTTATTTTTGAACGTCAGTTCACATTTGTAGGTGGATCATCAGTGTTAGAGCTAAAATTAGCATGTTTAAAGTGATTTTCATGCTTCCAGGGGCTCGGGAAGTTAATTAAATACCATTTGGAGGCATTTAATGTTCGAGCAAAAACGGCTGATTTTCGACAAAAGAGATAACACCCCCCCATTACGTCATGCTTCAGAAATGTGGAAAATGGTCCGTTTTCAAATGTTTTTATTTTGAACGTCAGTTCACATTTGTAGGTGGATCATCAGTGTTAGAGCTAAAATTAGCATGTTTAAAGTGATTTTCATGCTTCCAGGGGCCACAAAACACAAGATTTATGGAATGGTTAAAAGTGCATGAAAATGGCCAATTTACTCACTCTGAGTTCTCAAAAAGGGTTTCTTCACCCCGGGAAGTTAATTAAATACCATTTGGAGGCATTTAATGTTCGAGCAAAAACGGCTGATTTTCGACAAAAGAGATAACACCCCCCCATTACGTCATGCTTCAGAAATGTGGAAAATGGTCCGTTTTCAAATGTTTTATTTTTGAACGTCAGTTCACATTTGTAGGTGGATCATCAGTGTTAGAGCTAAAATTAGCATGTTTAAAGTGATTTTCATGCTTCCAGGGGCTCGGGAAGTTAATTAAATACCATTTGGAGGCATTTAATGTTCGAGCAAAAACGGCTGATTTTCGACAAAAGAGATAACACCCCCCCATTACGTCATGCTTCAGAAATGTGGAAAATGGTCCGTTTTCAAATGTTTTATTTTTGAACGTCAGTTCACATTTGTAGGTGGATCATCAGTGTTAGAGCTAAAATTAGCATGTTTAAAGTGATTTTCATGCTTCCAGGGGCCCAAAACACAAGATTAATGGAATGGTTAAAAGTGCATGAAAATGGCCAATTTACTCACTCTGAGTTCTCAAAAAGGGTTTCTTCACCCCGGGAAGTGAAATAAATACCATTTGGAGGCATTTAATGTTCGAGCAAAAACGGCTGATTTTCGACAAAAGAGATAACACCCCCCCATTACGTCATGCTTCAGAAATGTGGAAAATGGTCCGTTTTCAAATGTTTTATTTTGAACGTCAGTTCACATTTGTAGGTGGATCATCAGTGTTAGAGCTAAAATTAGCATGTTTAAAGTGATTTTCATGCTTCCAGGGGCTCGGGAAGTTAATTAAATACCATTTGGAGGCATTTAATGTTCGAGCAAAAACGGCTGATTTTCGACAAAAGAGATAACACCCCCCCATTACGTCATGCTTCAGAAATGTGGAAAATGGTCCGTTTTCAAATGTTTTATTTTTGAACGTCAGTTCACATTTGTAGGTGGATCATCAGTGTTAGAGCTAAAATTAGCATGTTTAAAGTGATTTTCATGCTTCCAGGGGCCCAAAACACAAGATTTATGGAATGGTTAAAAGTGCATGAAAATGGCCAATTTACTCACTCTGAGTTCTCAAAAAGGGTTTCTTCACCCGGGAAGTTAATTAAATACCATTTGGAGGCATTTAATGTTCGAGCAAAAACGGCTGATTTTCGACAAAAGAGATAACACCCCCCCATTACGTCATGCTTCAGAAATGTGGAAAATGGTCCGTTTTCAAATGTTTTATTTTTGAACGTCAGTTCACATTTGTAGGTGGATCATCAGTGTTAGAGCTAAAATTAGCATGTTTAAAGTGATTTTCATGCTTCCAGGGGCCCAAAACACAAATTAATGGAATGGTTAAAAGTGCATGAAAATGGCCAATTTACTCACTCTGAGTTCTCAAAAAGGGTTTCTTCACCCCGGGAAGTGAAATAAATACCATTTGGAGGCATTTAATGTTCGAGCAAAAACGGCTGATTTTCGACAAAAGAGATAACACCCCCCCATTACGTCATGCTTCAGAAATGTGGAAAATGGTCCGTTTTCAAATGTCTTATTTTTGAACGTCAGTTCACATTTGTAGGTGGATCATCAGTGTTAGAGCTAAAATTAGCATGTTTAAAGTGATTTTCATGCTTCCAGGGGCTCGGGAAGTTAATTAAATACCATTTGGAGGCATTTAATGTTCGAGCAAAAACGGCTGATTTTCGACAAAAGAGATAACACCCCCCCATTACGTCATGCTTCAGAAATGTGGAAAATGGTCCGTTTTCAAATGTTTTATTTTTGAACGTCAGTTCACATTTGTAGGTGGATCATCAGTGTTAGAGCTAAAATTAGCATGTTTAAAGTGATTTTCATGCTTCCAGGGGCCCAAAACACAAGATTTATGGAATGGTTAAAAGTGCATGAAAATGGCCAATTTACTCACTCTGAGTTCTCAAAAAGGGTTTCTTCACCCCGGGAAGTTAATTAAATACCATTTGGAGGCATTTAATGTTCGAGCAAAAACGGCTGATTTTCGACAAAAGAGATAACACCCCCCCATTACGTCATGCTTCAGAAATGTGGAAAATGGTCCGTTTTCAAATGTTTTATTTTTGAACGTCAGTTCACATTTGTAGGTGGATCATCAGTGTTAGAGCTAAAATTTAGCATGTTTAAAGTGATTTTCATGCTTCCAGGGGCTCGGGAAGTTAATTGAATACCATTTGGAGGCATTTAATGTTCGAGCAAAAACGGCTGATTTTCGACAAAAGAGATAACACCCCCCCATTACGTCATGCTTCAGAAATGTGGAAAATGGTCCGTTTTCAAATGTTTTATTTTTGAACGTCAGTTCACATTTGTAGGTGGATCATCAGTGTTAGAGCTAAAATTAGCATGTTTAAAGTGATTTTCATGCTTCCAGGGGCCCAAACACAAGATTAATGGAATGGTTAAAAGTGCATGAAAATGGCCAATTTACTCACTCTGAGTTCTCAAAAAGGGTTTCTTCACCCGGGAAGTGAAATAAATACCATTTGGAGGCATTTAATGTTCGAGCAAAAACGGCTGATTTTCGACAAAAGAGATAACACCCCCCCATTACGTCATGCTTCAGAAATGTGGAAAATGGTCCGTTTTCAAATGTTTTATTTTTGAACGTCAGTTCACATTTGTAGGTGGATCATCAGTGTTAGAGCTAAAATTAGCATGTTTAAAGTGATTTTCATGCTTCCAGGGGCTCGGGAAGTTAATTAAATACCATTTGGAGGCATTTAATGTTCGAGCAAAAACGGCTGATTTTCGACAAAAGAGATAACACCCCCCCATTACGTCATGCTTCAGAAATGTGGAAAATGGGTCCGTTTTCAAATGTTTTATTTTTGAACGTCAGTTCACATTTGTAGGTGGATCATCAGTGTTAGAGCTAAAATTAGCATGTTTAAAGTGATTTTCATGCTTCCAGGGGCCAAAACACAAGATTTATGGAATGTTAAAAGTGCATGAAAATGGCCAATTTACTCACTCTGAGTTCTCAAAAAGGGTTTCTTCACCCGGGAAGTTATTAAATACCATTTGGAGGCATTTAATGTTCGAGCAAAAACGGCTGATTTTCGACAAAAGAGATAACACCCCCCCATTACGTCATGCTTCAGAAATGTGGAAAATGGTCCGTTTTCAAATGTTTTATTTTTGAACGTCAGTTCACATTTGAGGTGGATCATCAGTGTTAGAGCTAAAATTAGCATGTTTAAAGTGATTTTCATGCTTCCAGGGGCTCGGGAAGTTAATTAAATACCATTTGGAGGATTTAATGTTCGAGCAAAAACGGCTGATTTTCGACAAAAGAGATAACACCCCCCCCATTACGTCATGCTTCAGAAATGTGGAAAATGGTCCGTTTTCAAATGTTTTATTTTTGAACGTCAGTTCACATTTGTAGGTGGATCATCAGTGTTAGAGCTAAAATTAGCATGTTTAAAGTGATTTTCATGCTTCCAGGGGCCAAAACACAAGATTAATGGAATGGTTAAAAGTGCATGAAAATGGCCAATTTACTCACTCTGAGTTCTCAAAAAGGGTTTCTTCACCCCGGGAAGTGAAATAAATACCATTTGGAGGCATTTAATGTTCGAGCAAAAACGGCTGATTTTCGACAAAAGAGATAACACCCCCCCATTACGTCATGCTTCAGAAATGTGAAAATGGTCCGTTTTCAAATGTTTTATTTTTGAACGTCAGTTCACATTTGTAGGTGGATCATCAGTGTTAGAGCTAAAATTAGCATGTTTAAAGTGATTTTCATGCTTCCAGGGGCTCGGGAAGTTAATTAAATACCATTTGGAGGCATTTAATGTTCGAGCAAAAACGGCTGATTTTCGACAAAAGAGATAACACCCCAAGAGAT